>NC_067406.1:26018850-26331528 GCF_009764475.1 Pristis pectinata
TAAAGCTCTACAAAAACAAGAAGCACATGCGAACGTCATCGTGGTCAATTGGCTTGAACGTGCACACCAGCTTTACACAGTAGCTGTGAACAACTCTGAGGTGGTTGGAAAAGAAGTTGCCATCTTAATTGATTGGCTGAAGGTAAATAGAACCACACAAATCTTCAAAGCCCTAATGTATGCATTCTAAATGAGCCTTATCTTTTACAGTTATTAGTTGATGACACCTCTCTCAAAGGGCTGTGGCCTGGGGCATTTGGGAGGGATGTGGAGTGGGATGAGGGTTGGTTTGTGAATGGGGCTGAAATGAAGTGTGGGACTTAACTGAGTGAGGTCCCAGTCCAATGCTGCGCAATGAAAACACTATTGTCAATTGAGTGACCAATGATGATCACTTCTGGGAATAGCATGGACTGATTTCAACAGTGATGATGTAAGAGAAGCATTTAATCAAAAATGACATCATTAAAGCCCGACTGATTCTAACATCACTTCTGATGTACAAGTCTGACCTCCGACCCCACCACCCCCACCCCAGGAAGGGTCTGATCGCATCTCCAAAGTGATGCAGGGAACACCCCATTCAAACTATATTTTCAGTCATATAATGTTGAAATAAATGACATCATGCAAGCAACCTTCCAGGTCACAGAATACTGAAGAGTACAGAGAATTTAGAGTCCTTCATAACGTTGGGATGTCCCAAAGTCCTTTATAATGAACTAATTTTGATGCATGGTCTTGGTTATGTTGTACAAAATGATGTAAATCTCTTTCCACTTATTAATGTACCCATTACTATAGGGCACAAACTTAAGATAACCATCAAATGTAAGTTAAAGTAGAGATTATTGTTTCAAATTGAAAGTTGTTAGGGTATGGAATGCCCCACAAGAAACCATGATGGATGGAGGATTCTTAACCACTTTTAAAGGAAAGTGGATAAATATTTGGAAAAGAAATAAATTTACTGATGTAGGAGTTGGTTTCAGCTTTAATTTATTTTTTAAAATTCTGTTTAGTGCCACAGAATCACTTTCCATCTGAACAGGTTTTGGATTGAACATTCTCATCCAAAACATGACACGTTTGACTGTACACCAGTATCCAAACACTGTGCTGAATTGTTGGTCTAGACCATGATCTCAGGATCTGGAGTGACACTTGAACTCAAAGCACCTTGATTCAGAGCTAAGAATTTTGCCAACCGTGCCAAGCTGAAACTAAATAACATTCTGTTGGAGCAGAATTATTCATAGCTAACAGTTATTAATGGTTTCAACCATGCCTCATTTCTATTTATGATGTCAGCAAAGAACACAAAATATCTAAGTGTCCCTTTATGCCAAATCTGATAATTAGTCTAAAAGTAAATTAGGAATGAGGGAAATGTTGAGAACTCCATTATTTATTACATCTGAAAAGCAAAGATTAGAATAACACAGCTGCCCTTTTTCTTCTTTGTGACTTTACTTCTATTTGATATGGTTAGGCACACAAGTTATTGCTCATAAGGAGTTAATTTAAAATGGATCAGGATCAAAATTGCAAGTCTTAGTCATGTTTAGTACTCAACTTGGGAAGACCTGCTGATCTCAGTTTGGAACAAAGAAGGAGCTCGGCTACTGCCTGCTTCTGCCTCCATTTGTTTCCATGTCCCCAAGACTTTAATCTTTACCTCATTTAGTAGGCAGGTACGCCAGTGTAATGAATTTTTTTTTATTTTATGATCTGTTTGAATACTGACAAGCAGAGAGCGATGAGATCACATGGAAGGCAACTTCCACCAAGTCTGGTGAAATCATTAACTTCTTTTATATAGACTTGTTTATGATTTGTTCACATGTAGTGGGCTGAGGAAATGGCAGTCAGCACCAACCAATCAGAAAGTCATTCATTCTGACAGATATAACATTTCAAATTAAATATAGGTGGTGAAGAGTCAGTCAGCGAAACTGTCTCTTTGCCACTGGGACTTGATGAAATCCAATCTCAGCTGATAGGATGGTATATCCTTGTCTTGGGTTACAATTATCCCAACTTGGTTAAGATTGCTCAGTTCAAGTCCATGCATTTACACTGGCAGGTTAACTTTGAGGCTACAAAGATCACTGGTGCAGGAAATGAAAATCCCCAGATGCAGTGATTTTGTGTTCTGAAGCAAAGGAGGTGGAGAGGGGACAGATTTATTGTGCACCGGGCCTTGCGAATGCCAGGTGCTGAGGCGATGATCCGGAGCACTGATGAATGCAGACATCCCTTAGCCAAAATGTAATCCATTTAGTATAGTGAAGCTATAATTATCTTGTCATCATGTGTGTAATCTGCTTCAATTTTGCTGCTTTCTGGGCAATTAAGTTGGCCAATAAATGCTGGCCTAACCAGTGATGCTCGGATCCTGTAAATGAACGGAGAAAAAGAACTTGCATTCACACAGCACTTTCACTTAAATGTCGGAGCTCTTCATGGGCAGTAACTTTTGAAGGATTACCATTGTTGCTGTGTAGAAAAACACAGCAACTATTTTTTCTTCAGCAAGGACCCACCAATAACAATGAGATAATCACTAGCTGATCAGTTTTGGTGGTGAAAATTGAAGACTGAAGATTGGTCAAACTAAAAGTGTCATGGAACTTTCGAACCAAATACGTGTCATGGAATCTTTTATATCCATTTGATCTTTCACACCCATTTGCAAAAACTGTGATGCCAGCACAGAGTTAGAGCTCGAACCCAAGATCAACATTTGATCTGAATAATTTCTAACTCAAAGGTGGGAATGGAATTTAAAAGCAACTTAACTATATAAAACTTCTGCACATCTATATTCTTGAAGGCCAGGAATATTGATTTCTATCCACAATACCTGTGTATGCCATCCCGACAGCAGGGGAACTTGTAACAGCTTCAATTGATTGGAGATCAAACAGCACCTTAAGAACACATCTGCTTTGGAATGTTAACTTTCAACAGGTGTTGCTTGTCTAGCATTTTGTTTGTATTTCATATTTTCAGAATCAGCAGTATTTTGCTTTTCTATTTGGTTCAGTTTGCTGTTTCAGCATGACGAATATATTGAGTCAGTCCATATTAATCTGCTGAAACAGGTTGTCCCACCACAATATTAATGCCCTTCTAGTAAAAGGTCACTGAACTCTCAACCATAAGCATCAAGTAGCATACATGATTCTGAATAATTTTTTGCTTTTGGGAAACCTACTATAGATTTTTCATGGAAATGCCATGCTAGAAGACTCTGGCTCATTTTGATCGCGATATAGTGGTAACGGTCTTGCTTCTGGGTAAGGGCATGTTGAACTTGTCAATCAGTGAATCGAAGTTATTACATCAACACAACCTGCCGATCTGTTAGTTCAGAAAGTTCTTTCAACTTCAAGAACCACAAGTAGTACAGTAGGTGTTGGTGCTACTTGTCAGTTGAAACTGCAATGGTTGTAACTATGATATGTCTAATACTAGAGGGCATGCATTTAAGGTGAGAGGGGATGAGTTCAAAGGAGATGTGTGGGGCAATTTTTTTTACACAGAGAGTGGTGGGTGCCTGAGATGTGCTGCCAGGAGTGGTAGTGGAGGCAAATACAATAGAGGCATTTAAGAGCTCTTAAATAAGCACATGCATGTGCAGAGACTGGAGGGATATGGACCTTGTGTAGGCAGAAGGGATTAGTTTTGTTAGGCATTTAATTACTAGTTTAATTAGTTCAACGCAACATCATGGGCCAAAGGGCCTGTTCCTGTGCTGTACTGTTCTATGTTCTATGA
Organism: Pristis pectinata; assembly: GCF_009764475.1. Lineage (NCBI taxonomy): Eukaryota > Metazoa > Chordata > Chondrichthyes > Rhinopristiformes > Pristidae > Pristis > Pristis pectinata. The sequence goes on from NC_067406.1 coordinate 26,022,634, forward strand.
TTGTTTAACCATCGCTTAAAATTCTCCCATTGCAGCAGGTGACCAATTTACCTCTTCAAAAGTTGCATTTGATTGGCTACAGCTTGGGTGCTCATGTTGCAGGATTCGCCGGAAAAGCTGCACAAAAAAAGATTGGACGAATAACAGGTATGAACTGAAAAGCTTGCTATTCCACATGGCGCTCAACTAAGCAATCCCATCACTTCCATTCTCCCTCCTTTATATCCCTGTTTTGCAGCAAATTCTCTCTCAGATGTCCATCAGCTTCTCTTTTTAATTCTTTTTCACCACTTACCTACACTAATCTAGTATGTCTTTGGGATATGGAAGGAATCTGGAACACCTGTCAGAAACCAATTCATGGAGAGTAGGCAAACTCCATGGACAGTATCCGAGGTCGGGGTATAAACGGGGTCTCTGGAGTTGCGAGGCAGAGGTGCTAACTGCTCTGCTATTGTGCCATCCTAAAGCTGGGTTGAATTTTCTGAGCAAATAAGTAAAATACTTGGATTACATTTGACCAAGAAGTGAAACAAAGCGACTTTACAGCTGTGAACTCCTAGTAGTCTCTGCCAATTTGACCTGCAGGAGGTAAGACAGAATTGAAGCCCTTTTTCTGATTTGTGGGGATGCGTATACTGTGGTACTTGACTTCTAGGCTCATTGGGCCATTGGAAAAATACTTCATATAATGTGGCACTTAGAGGTTGTCTGAGCTGTATTTGCTGTTGGGGTTTTTGTTGATTTGAATTTTCTCCTGTTGTCTACTCAATAACAAAGTCTCAGACTGACCAAGAAAGAAAGTGGGAGCAATTTATCTATGCAGACTATTGTGGTGTTTGGATTCCTTGAGGCAAGGAACTATATAAAAAGGCAAATGCGCAAAAGTGAAAACAGGTTTTGGGGAGTGTCTGAGGAAGAAGGATTAGCTACGGATTCCTTTTGTAAACAGCCAATAGAAACATGAATTGATAGCCGGCTGCCTTCTGTGCTGTAAAGTTCCATAGTTTTGTCGTTCTATCCTGGTCAGAGCAGGATTTGGGATTTTGCATTTTGCTGCAGCTGAAATTAGCAAAATGGAATATTTATTTGTGTTCCAACTTTTAATTGCTGCAAAGTGATTCTTGTTGGAAAGTGTGTGCATGGACTTTTGATGAGATTGGCTTTAAAAGGCTTAGCTGTGATAGTTGATTAATATGATACCACTGCTCAGGCTCAGTTATGAAGAACTATCATTTGAGGAAGGACATGGTGATATCCTGAACAAGCCCTTTTTTTTCAAGGAAGAGTAGAGTAATAAGGCAAAAAAAAACAAACCCTTTCAAACACCATAAGCACTCAGCAACATAATGGCCTACCTCTGCACTGAGAGAAAGGTCGGAAGGGAGAAGAGGAATTTCTTCGTTGAATAAATGTGTATTTTCTCATTTCAGGTTTGGATCCAGCTGGCCCCATGTTTGAAGGTGAAAATCCTGATAAGCGACTTTCCCCTGATGATGCAGACTTTGTAGATGTGCTTCACACTTTTGCATACAGTAGGCTAGGGGTCAGCATTGGCATTGCGCAGCCCATTGGCCACATTGATGTTTATCCAAATGGTGGCAGTTTCCAGCCTGGTTGTGGTCTTCACGATGTCTTTAATGCCATCACCAATGGAAGTAAGTATATTTTGGTTATTGTGCCCCTTCCATTCTCTATTTGCCTGTTAGTGACAGTTGTTTGTTTCTCTGTTGGATCAGTTAGCGAATTCAGTGTCTGATTCCTTATTTTATTGCTGATTGTCCATATTTAACTTCCGCTGACAATTCTTGGCATGGCACATTTGAAACCATCTTGTGTCCTGAGGTAATAATGTGTAATGTTATTTAATTTAAAAAAAAAATTTTTTTTTAAAATTTTATTTACAGCGTGGTAACAGGCCCTTCTGGCCCAATGAATCTGAGCAGCCCATTTTAAACCCCCAAATTAACCCACCCGTATGTCTTTAGAATATGGGAGGAAACCGGAGCACCTGGAGGAAACCCACGCAGACACGGGAGAACGCACAAACTCCTTACAGACAGCAATGGGAATCAAACCCTGATTGCTAGTGCTGTAATAGCGTCGTGCTAACCGCTTCGCTACCGTGCCGCCCGTATGGATAATACAAAGATGGTTCAAGGTTTCATTTCTAAACTCTGGTGCACTGACTGATCTCATATTAAGCAGCAATTATAACATAATGGAATACTTAGGAGCAGGGAATTGCCATTGAGCTTTAAAAGCTTGTCCCCTGACTCTACTCTCTGTTTCCACATACCGTCTTTCATGGTTTTACAATATACCCACTGTACAGTATACAATATCTCTGCTGACCACAATCAATTATCTCTTGAATCCATTTAGATCTAACATTGTTTAACTTCACTTTCAATTTTTTGTTCTATGGATGAGCCAAATTTCAACCAGTTTCTTTTTCACTCATAGCAATGCAGATTTTATATTTCCTTATAACATAAAAGTGCATTTTGGCCCATCAAGTCTATTTTGGCTCACAGAGCAATCCCATTCCCCAGTAATTTTCTGTGTAATTTATAATCTGCATATTCCTATAAACTTCCCCCTCAACTTGTGATTCTAATGCTTGTGTACATCCTAGGGCAATTTACAGTGGCTAATTAACCTACCAACCTACGTGTCATGAGGGTATGGGAGGAAACCAGAAATCCATGCAGTCATGGGGATAACATGCAAACTCCACACAGACAGCACTGGAGGTCGGGATTGAATCCGGTTGCTAGAACTTATCCCTTGAAACACGTATCTGATTAGCACAATGTACTTTTGCCTGGGTCATTTTGTCTGCTTTCTTCAAAATCTCAGATTCAGTTACATTTCACTGGGATTCCACAATTTTACTGTGCCCTGTTGTATTGACTTTAAACTCAGATGAGATTTAATTGCAGACTTCAAAACTTGAGGACTGGCACTCTTGGCCAGTTGGCCTTCAAAAATTATTTCTTGTCATGGTATGCACGTCACCTGCTCAACAAATATTTACTGTTGATCACAAGTTGCCTGGTGGAAATCGTGTATAAATCTCAGATATAAATACTATCAGCTTGGCCGTGATGCTTCCCATATTTAGCTAGGCTGCTGCATCCACTTCTTTGGCCAACTTTGAAGAATGATTTGGAGTTGAGGATGTGGATACATGGAGTTGTACCTGAGCTCTTTGTTGGTTCCTTCAGGAGAAGGATGGAGGATGCGCCAGGTGTTGACGTTAGATTAGTTTCCTTATTTCTTTTGGCAGATCTTGGTGATGTCATTTATTGTGAGCATGAGCGGTCTGTGCATCTCTTCGTCGACTCCATCCTCAATCAGGATAAGCAGAGCTTGATGTATCGATGTCCTGACACCACGACATTTGAGAAGGGGATGTGCCTGAGCTGCCGAAGCAATCGTTGTAATAAATTAGGCTACAATGTCAAAGAAATCAGAAGTAAACGCAGCAATAAGATGTATCTAAAGACAAGAGCAGATATGCCCTTTAAAGGTGAGTAGCAGGATAGTCTGACATAATGGTGCGTTCCATATACCATAATCTTAAAAGTGGAAGTTAGAAGGTAATAAGCACATCATTTCTGCTTGGAAAATCTCATTTGCTTTTTATTGAAGAAACTGGATAGCTGGTAATCCTATAAAAATTGTCCCTTACTCACTGCATTCCACAATGTAAATCTGGCTGCAAATTAATGGAGAGACAAACCAAGATCTAGCACTCCACTAATTCTGGCAACTCTTAAGCTTCCTGCACCTGTTAACTAAGAAGGTGGGGTCCTTTGTGTAAAGGAAATAACCACTACTTTGTTGGCTTCATCATGGACTCCAAAGCTACAGTTGAATTAAATAGGAACTTTGAAGATGTATCATATTATAATGCATATGGATTAACATCTTTCTCTGCTTTTCATCTTTTTCAGTATTTCATTATCAGTTAAAAATGCACTTATTCAGTGCAGAGGAAATACAAGGCACAAACCCCAAACTGAATGTTAACTTGTACGGCACTGAAATTGACAGCAAGAAGACCAGTATTGAAATGTATGTAGCACAAATTGCATGTGTGTGAAACCCGAATGGGAGGCGCTGGGCAGATATTTCTGGAATGTATTTTGCATTGTGTATAAGAATAACAGAAAATTTTGGTGTGTACAGCAGGGATTAAAATTGCAACCCAGGGGAAGGCAGGAGAATTGTTGGGAATGAGTCTGCGTGTGTGTGTGTGGCCATTTTAATTCCTCCCCCTCACCCCCACCATCTCACAGTCCAGTCACCACTCCATAGCTTCTGTGACATGGCGAGGTTAAAACCAACTACTGAGAAAGTGGTAGACTGCCAAAGTCAGAGGAAATTTATTGTGTTTTATCTTCAGTAACTAATGTCAGGAAATGAAAAAGCAGAATTGACTGAGGAAGTACCTTAACCATGTCAAATTCACTGGTTCTGGGGAATATTGAGAAATTCTGCTATTGAACTCAATGGATTATCTGGTATTATGGGAGATTTACTCAATTTTCTAATTTAAAGAAACTGATGAGTATTTGTGCATCATGGTCACAGTTTGAGCTGGTGATGCTGCTGCAACTAAGTTTTTCATGCACCTGTGTATACATATACTTATATATATGATAATAAACTTGACTTGGACTTTGACAATCTGATAGCCTACCCATCGGCCCTATTACAAAAGATAAAAATATTTTTATTCTCCCACATTGTTCTCCTACTTGGAGAACAATGTGGGAGAATAAAAAGAACGTGTGTTTTTCATTTACTTTGGGGCAAGAATGAAGAAACAGAATATTTTTTAAATCATAAAGTGTGGATGTTGATGAACTGAGTTATCTTGGTGAGCTGGTTCATGAGACACGGGAGGTTAATATACAAGTTAATATACTATCTTCACCACAAAACTGAAGTACAAAAGAAAGGAAGTCTTGCTGCAGCTGTGGAGGGGTTTAGTAATACAGTATCTATATGCTATATACAGTTTCTCTAAAGTTAAGGAAGGATATCCTCATCCAATTGACTTTAAGATGATTTCTGGGTTTAAGGAGTTAACATACAAGGAGAAATTGAGTATGTATTCACTGGAACTCAAAATGAGAGAGGATCTCATTGAAACATCTAAAATTTAGAGAAATTGGCAGGGTAGATGCTTGGGAGCTGTTCCCTTGGGCTGAATTGCCAGAAGTAAGGAGCACAGACTCTGGATAATAGGATAGAGGGTTGTAAATCTTTCGAGGTCTCTACCTGAGACAGAGGAGATGCATAGTCACTGAGAATACTGAAGATTGAGATCATTGAGGGAATGGTGATGGGGCAGGGAAATGGATGTGAGAAATTTGTTTTTTGCATTTGAGCTAAAGATATGGGAAAAATGATCAAGTCTTCAGTGAGTCAGTTACACACTAGACTGGGACTGTCATCCCACTGGAGGGCAGAGAGGATGGCCCAGGCTAAGATCAGGATCAGGACACTTAGATGCATCCAAATATACTGCTTTCTATGTAAGTACTGGCCACCCAGGTAATGATTCAGGAAGATCCACATCTGACAGTTCCTTACTCTGGCTGCCTGTGGTTCAACACTGAATGTGGTTCAAACCCAGGAGATTTCCCCATCTCCTGTTTCCCAAACCTGATAGCAGAAGTTACATCCCAGGTGAATTTTGAGACCTTTTGCCACTCTACAGCAGGAAGGCTGCAGGTGATTTGATCGAGACAAACATTAGAGGTATGATGATGTACTGCTGAAATGTGTTTTGACATATGTGACTGTCATTCCCTTGTAGGCCTGAGCAAGTTATTGCAAACAGGACAAATTCTTTTCTTGTCTGCTTGGAAGAGGACATTGGGGACTTGTTGAAGATTAAGCTGAGTTGGGAGAAACCCACTTCATCCTGGTCATTTTGGACAAATTTTAAAAGTTTCTGGTATGGGTCGGATTCTGCTGAAAAAGAAGATCTGAATGAGCTGGAGATAAGGAAGATTCGAGTGAAGTCTGGGGAAATGCAGAAAAAGTGAGTATGGCCTTACTAGAGTTGATTCTAAACTTTAATGGTATAAATGTGGAAAATCCCAGAATGGCTGCTTGTTACTTTTTTCAGTATCATAGTTAATGAGGCAGATTCATTTCCCAATGTCAAAAGATGGCAGTGAATTTGGTCTTGAAAGTTAAATAGCTACTGAACTTTTTCACCACGTTCAGATAAGAGGAACCATGAAGGACTATGCTTGCCAGCTGGTGGGGGTTGGAGAGAAGATGAAGACTGACTGGTTAAATTTAGAACTAACCTGCTGAAGCAATGGGCCCTCTCATTAGGAGAAGGCTGGGTGACGATATCAGAGTTAAAATTGGGGAATGTGACTCCAGTCTGCTATGCACCTACATTAAGATCCTTGTGGAGTGGGAGATAGTCCAGCAAAGTCTAATTTAAAATTTCCTTGCTGCTGCTTGGGTTTCCTAGAGTTTTGGAAACCCAGAGTAAAAGGAGGGAACTAAGACAAGGGAGGAGATTCCCTATATAGAGAGTTCTCAGACTATCATTCCTCAGAAGAGGATGGCATTTTGTCAGCAGTATGGTCTCTGAGACTATTGATCAGTCATATGGCAGCAGTGGGTCCCCACTAGGAAGCTGGCTGGGGGATCCTCCTAAAGTAATATATAGCCCTCAGAATCAGCAAGTGGGCCAGATTTCTTGAAAACACCTGTGGAATGTAAAACAGGGCATACCCCTGATTTCTGGCAACATTGGAGATCCGGGATTACACTTTCAACTGGATTGGCTATACACTCTACTTCCAAGAAGCCAGCCAAGAAGCTGCCAGATAAAGCTGGGGTCTGGGTCTTGATTTTAAGTAACTTTGATGGGTTTTGTGCTATACTCTTACTGTGGTTATGGCAGGGAAGTACTAGAAAGACTACTATTTTATAGCACCCTAGTTTTGGAATAAGTTCACCTTGCATAATCAGAAGCATATTCAAATCCAAAACTGCTTTTGATCTTGATCTTCTATTTCCATATTTTACATATGCATAACTAGAATAATTTGTAAGGTATGTTAATGTCAGATTTCCAAATCAAATCGATAAATGACAAATTCTGCACAAGAGGTTTGGTCTGATCTTATTGGTTTTGATCCACACCCATTGTCACCATGACCTTGCAGTTCCTGTAACAATACAAGGCCTTGGTTTCGTTCTCGTTCTGCAAGTTGTGATACAGAATGTACTTGGTTACAAAAAGGAAGATAATAGTTCATTTGTTGGTATAAAATAGCTACTGTTAGAAAACGAGAAATAAAGGACTGCAGATGGTGGAATTCAGGTGAAAAACACGATGATGCTGGAGGAACTCAGTAGGTCAGGCAGCATCTGCGGAGAAAAGCAGGCGGACAATGTTTCTGGTCAGGATCCTACTTCAGGACTATAGTTACTGTTACACCTCTTTGGTTTTGCAATTATAATAGTGCCTGCATCATTTTTGTAAATTATTTTGTCCTGTTTTTCTTGAGAGTGGAGTAGTGTTTGTTCCTTTCTTGCTGCCTTGTTTTATTTATAATCTTCGCAGTGCTTCTGTTGCTCTGTCCTTTTTCTTACACTGTGGATGTTGTACTCTTTCTCTTTTCTCCCTGGGTTGAAATGAAGACTCTCCACCACTCCCAACATACCTTACTTTTCAGAAGCTCCAAGATGCAGAATTTGTAACATCCTGAGTCATAACTTCCTGATTTACCAGAACCATTTTTGCTTTTTCCAACTTGGATGGATACTGCCTGTGGATGTTGGTCTTATCATATAGAAAGTCCTTTGCTGGTTTTGTGAGCATTGCACAGAATCGATTAATAACATTCCCATCTTATGGGGTGTGTTCTCACTCTGTTCCAAGTTTCTCCAGATGTTTGACTTAACTCATTCTGGAAGAAATGTAATGGCAAGGTTTCTATTTTAAATCACTTTTACGTTAATAGATAATGTCAGCATTTATTTTCACACAAAGAGTTTCTCAATCCAACTCCATCTCTGGTGATCTTCTGTTGCAGACACACTCTTTGATTCCTGCAGATCCTACCAGCCTTCACACCCACTTTCTAATTGGCAGTTCGAACTTCTATAGCATCTAGTTCCATGGACCTTCAATCATTCACTATTTTTCCAAAGCATCAGCCTTGGGTTCACAACCACCCAGGGTAACGTTTGTTTTCATTACTTCTGCAGGAATGATAACTTAATGATAACCTGGTAGATGAATATCGCTCACACTACAACCTTGATCTTTGGTTACTACAAATAATATTTCATCTTCAATCTCTGTTTTGTTTCCTTGAATGTGTTATCTCTGCCCAGATGTTAGATTATCTTTCCCTTCAATTATGTTTCTGTCCCTCCTACAATAACCACCCAAACCAAAGTCCTGAAAAGTATTGCCCTTACTTATAATTGTATTATTGCTCTTCGATTCCCAGGCTCTGCCTAATCCACTGCTTGGTGGGACTATTTTCATCTTAAGAATTCCAGCTGTAGCCTATGCATCATTAGGTAATATTTCTCTTCTCATCCTCCTGTCAACTTTTCAAGGATCGATCTAAATGTTGCTTCTTGTTGACCTTCACAGACATGAATGTACACTTAGGATGCCTGACTCTATCTTCCCATCCTATCTCATACGCTTGCCTTTGGTTCTGCACTGTTGCAAATTCTTGCAGATATTAGGATGAACAAAACCTGAAACTCTATGCTTTTTCTTGTGGAAACTGCTCCCTTTCCCTATTCGCTATCAAAGGAAGTTGCAGGGAGAGAGACAGAAAATGAAAGAACCAGCTGGGGGAAGGGGAGGGGAAAAATGTTCAGAGTATTTTATGTTTAAATTCAAGCAATTTTTATTCTCAGATATACATTCTGTGCAAGCAATCCATCAGCCACAAAGATTTTGCCAGGCAAAGAATTGACATTCATCAAATGTCTGGATGGCTGGCCAGTTAAAAACAAAACAAGGTACTGAGCCATATTTCTCATGTACTTAACATTCTGATGCAAATTTAAGATGCACAACTTTAATCATTTGAATATGTGAATGGTTAGCATAACGCTATTACAGTGCCAGCGACCTGGGTTCAATTCAGGTCACTGTCTGTAAGGAGTTTGTACGTTCTCCCCATGACTGCGTGGGTTTCCTCCGGGTGCTCCGGTTTCCTCCCACATTCCAAAGACGTACGGGTTAGGAAGTTGTGGGCATGCTATGTTGGCACCGGAAGCGTGGTGACACTTGCGGGCTGCCCCCAGAACACTTTACGCAAAGGATGCATTTCACTGTGTTTCAATGTACATGTGACTAATAAAGAAATCTTGTGTTTTTGAATATGTTTTTACTATTGACCAGAAACTCACTCGGATTAGCCACTAAAACACTGTGGCCATAAGAGTAAATCAAAGGCTGAGTATCCTGTGGTGAATGACTCACTTCCTGACACCCCAAAGGCCTTTCACCATCCTTTAGGTGTAAGTCAGGGATGTGATGGAATACTCTCCATTTGCCTGGTTGTAGCTTCAACAACACACCGAAGGTCACAAGATGAAACAGTATGTCCAGCACCATAAAAATTCATTTCCACCACCACCATTGCACAGTGGCTGTAAGGAGTAGCATTTACAAAATGTACTGCAGTTGCATGCCCCAGGTACTCTTAGTGCACTTCTGTTACCAAGAAGGAAAAGGGCTATAGGTGCAGGAGCACACCACTATTTCACCTCCATATCATCCTGATTTGAAATAACTCGCCATTCCATCATTGTTGCTGAGTTTAAATGCAGGAACTGGGGAAGTAATCGCTAGAATGATTGCAGTGGTTCAAGAAAGTGGCTCATCTGAAGGCACTTACCATTGAGCGATAAATGCTGGCCTTGGCAGCAAAGCCCAGACTCCAAACAAAAAGTGAAATCTGATCTGGCCTGCATTGAGTTGCCAGAACTCTACCATGCTCAGAGATTTTGTGCAATATGATCACAGCTCATGCTTAATTTAAATTCCTGGAGTTTCCCATATTCTTGGTACAGTTATTCAGCTTCCACTACAAATAAACACTGCAAATTTTTAATGTACTACTCACTCCTTTTATTTGATGCTGTCAGACATTGTCATCAAAAGGTCATTTAATGCTGGCACTATCCACTGTGATGCTGTGTATGGACTTCCTCAGGGCTTAAGCTCCCTGAGGAAGTCCATACAGTCACAGGGAGAACGTAAATTCCACACAGCACCCAAGGTTTGGAGTGAACCCAAGTCTCTGGTGTGAGGCAGCAGCCCCACTAGCTGCACCACTGAGGTACCTGGCACTCTGCTGCAACCCTGTCCCGTTGCATCGAGGTGATTTCATGAGTCTCCGTCTTTCTTGTTTGCTTTTTGGAATTGTATTTCTTCAGTGGAGCGGGGGTGGAAAAAGAAAACCTCACTGGATGACTGGTGAAATGAAAAGTCTGGTGGATGGCTTTGATATTAATAAATGATGATCTAGGGATATAGTGGTCTTAACCTTTATCATTGTTCCTATCTGACTAGATTTAACATGGCGTGTATTTAACCTTACTATTTTCCTGTTTTATATTTTTAGCTTATTCAAGTTCATTACAAGGAGCGTTTGAAGGTAAAGTTACAGTATCTTCAAGGAAACCTGAAGGATGCCTTTAGCTGGATTCTATCCTGAAAATGCCAAAGCAGCCATGTCTAATAATAGATTATTCCTGCTGACTGGTTACTTTGTTTCCTCCACTGACTTGTTTCGCATGAAGTTCTCCATTGGAGAGAAGAGACAACCTGATCTTTGACTGTGTTGTTTGTGGAAACAAAGTGCCCATGGTACATTTGTACTTATTGCATGGAGGCTCACATTCATTCACCTGCACCAGTTACAGCTGCCATTGCAATGACCCGTAGAGCTATATGTTACATTGATTTTTTTTTATACTGCTGATAATTTAAAAGAAAATGTCTGTTTCATAGTCCTATTTGTATATATTGATTTGCTGCATTTTTGTACATTGCGGACTTACTTTCGCTAAATGCTATTTATATATTGAAGTGGAATACATTTAAAAATAAAATTATTTTTCTGTAATAATTGGAAAGAATTAATTAAAATGTGTGCACTGTTTGACACCTTTGAGCCACAAATTCTGACTGTTGGTGGTGTGTGGGCACCAATAGAGCTCCATTGTTTTTTGCTTCCTTGTTCTTTGACCAAGTTCCTTGGTTCTTGCCAAAACAGTCAAATCATGTACTGGGGAGGCCTCTCAGCCAAGCATGGCCCACTTCTCAGCAACATGTTCCATGTCCTACCAACAAGAAAGGACCCTGAATTGAGGGCTGAGTGCACCACAGAGCCGTGAGCTCATCAGCTGATCCCAATGAAGAAAATGTGAAATCGCCTTAAAGGGCCATGCATGAGTGGTTTGGGGGTTTATAAGGAAAACCAAATGGACATCTATATAGTCCATTCACAACTGCAGGGTGTTTCAAAGCGTTTGATAGTAAATAAATGACCTTTGAAATGTCGTCACTGCCATAAGTGTCTCCAAGGAAAATAATTAACCCCACATCTTCAGATGTACACGTCCCAGTTGGTGAGTTTCAATCACCGTGTTTGATCCTGCCAGCACATTTCAACAGCCATATTCAATGAGTTGTATAATGATTTTCAGTGAGTGTCAAAAACCTTGCTTGGTAGTTTCAGTAAACATACTTGCCCTTGTCGTTAATTTACAATAACTACATTCACCCCATTGGTAAGTTTCAATGCCCTTGTTTTCTCGCATCAGTGAATTTCAATAACAATGAAATGTTTCAATATGCACGTTCCTCCTTGTTGCTATCAATAACTATGCTCCGTTTGTATCAGCAACAATATTTGGCTGTTCAATAACCATGTTTTGTGAATTTCTATAACCATGTTTGTCCACGTTGGTGAGCTTCAATAACCATATTCTGTGTGTTTCAATGATCATATTTGAGTTTCAATAACCATGCTCACCACGACAGTGAGTTTGAATACCTATGTCACTAAACATCTTGGTCAGCATGGATGAGTTGGGCCAAGGGCTGTTTCCATACCGTGTAACTCTGTAACTCTAAATTTCAATCAATATATTCAGTGAGTTTCAAAACCATATTCATTCTTGTTGATGAGTTTCAGTAACCATGATCATTAACCATCGTTAGTGAATCTCATTAACCATAGTCATCCCTGTGGTGAGTTTCAATACAGGCCATTCCTGCTATACGAATGCCTGACTTATGGACAGCCCGACATATGAATGAGGTCCCTCAATATTATTAAATTCTAAAGTCCAATGTATGTACATACTTTTATTTGTTCCTATGAACAGCAGAACTAGTTTCCTCTACTTTTAGTAATTGTTCTTTCTTATCAGTCTTGATTGTTTTTGCTGCCATTCATTACAATACTGGTTACCACACTGAGTGACCTTTGTGCATTTTCCGACATATGAACAAAATCATCTGTAAACACGGAACCTGTTCGTTACCCGGGGACAGCCTATAACTACATTGTAAGCTTCAGTAACCATAGTTATCTCTTTTGATAAGTTTCAATAATCACAAGCATTCCTTTTGGTGTATTTCATTAACCATGATTGGTTCTGCCAGTGAGTTTCAAAAATCACATTCATTCCTGTCAGGGACTTTCAATTACCTCATTTGACACCATTTGTGACTTTCAGTCACTGAATTTGCTGAGTTTCAATAACCATATTCATCCTTATTGGTGAACTTCAATCACCACATTTGGTGAATTTCTCCAATCATGTTTGCCCCTTCCAGTGAGTTTCAATAGCACACCTTCAGTGAATATCATAGCCATGTTCAGTGAATTTCACAAACCATACTTGTTCCAAAAAGTGAATTTCATTCACTACGACCGGTCTGGTTGGTGAGTTTCAATAACCACATTGGGTGAGCTTCACTGCAAAGGTCCAAGGCTGAACCTCAGCTGTAAACTGACTCACAACCTTCATCCTATGGCCAGGTTAAGGCAGAGTTTGTGACCAGTCCAGGATTTCCTTAAAATTATAATTTTTGTTCACAAGCAGTGTAATTTGTTAACTTTGCCAATCAGAAGGTTGAAGATTCAAATCTTGTTCCAGATTATCACAATCTAAATTGGCACCTTGGTGCACTGGAAGAGTTTTGGCACCTTTTGGATGACATGTTAAGTAAACCCGATCTCTTGAAGTGACATGGGTTTTGTGTCATTATTTGGAAAATCCATTTATTGCTTAATCATCACCATGTATCTTTGCAGTTTGTGGGGCTTTGCTTTGTGCAAATCAACTGCCACACTTGTCTGAGTTACAATAGTGACTAATTTTCAAAAACACTTCAATGGCTATGATCTACTTTGAGATGTCGTGAAACGAGGTATTTAAATGGAAAATGAGTGATGAAAAATGGGTGAAGATCCAAAGCCTGAATGGTGATACCAAGAGTTTGTTTCAAATTAATGGCAGACAAAATCAGGATTAGGTGACATGAAACCTGGCTTTTAAAAGCCTATTAGAAGGGAGAGAAAGGTGGGTGGGGTGGGGGGGGGGGGGAATGATACATGGTTGAACAACACAAAATGTGTACAGTATGATTGTGCCTTTTAGATTTGTACTTTAAAAAGAGCATAAATTTGCCCAAGTAGATCAAAGAATAAAAGAAAGTTTTAGTAGCACAAGTATGAATCCTATATGTAGGCTTCAGTAAGATGGACCCAGGCTGCTGTTAAACTGTATTTAAATGTGTGGTTCCGGTATTCAGTCTTGTGCAATTACATCTATTTCATTCATAACGTTGTAATGATATTAAGAAAATATTTCTTTGGGACCAAAGTGTCTTGGCTGAAGCAGATGTGCAAAGAAATTTGCATTTATATTGTGCTTTATCATATTCTCATGTCCCCATAACATATCACAAGCAAGAGATCAGTTTTCACGGGTAGTCACTGTTTTAAGAATGACACTATGGTGGAGGAAGGTTATCTCTCAGGATGCAATTGTTCAGTTGATAAGAGGGACAAAACAATGGCAGATGGAATTTAATCCGGGTTAGTGGAAGGTGCTGCACTTTAGGAGGACTACTAAGGCTAGGACATACACAATGAATAGTATGGCTCTGAAAAGTATTGAGGAACAGAGAGACTTTGATGTACAAGTCCACAAATCCCTGAAGGTGGTGAAAAAGGCATACAGAATACTTGTCTTCATTAGGTGGGGCATCGAAGCTAAGGGAAGGGAGGTTATGGAGGTTATAAACATTGGTTAGATCACAGCTGGAGTATTGTGTGCAGTTCTGGTCATCACACTATAGGAAGGGCATCATTGTACTGGAGAGAGTGCCGAGGAGATTCCATGCTTCAATGTTGCATCCTCCGCTTGTATCACCCCAGTGCATACAGGTTTATTGACGCCACAGACCTTCCATGGATACTCTGCTGCCTGGCACGTCAGTAACTCAGAGAGAGTGGGTAGCTCCCAGAGAAACAAAAGATTATGCAATACAGGTGACCCCAGCGTTATAGGGGGGGTTGCATTCCTAGAAGGTGGTTCATATCATGTCAAGAAGTACAAATTGAAAAAAAATGTGTATTTATTTACTTTTTTCACATAAATTTTGTAAGAGTGGAGTTTTATTCCATATCCCATAAATTTTGGTAGTGACTTATGAATTCCGTAGGGTGAATTTCCATTACCTGAACTGCCTTAATGCAGGGGTTGCCTGTACTGTCAGGAGAATGTTAGAGTAAAACATCATTTTGGTAATGTGGAGTAGGATCAAAGCATGTTTTGAATAATATGTTGGTGTTTAAACATGAAGAGAGTTTTATTTTTATGGTCAGTGAAGGGTTGAGTTAATATGTTAGTGGCCAATGCATTTGCTGGAGATTTTCCCAGAGCCTGGAAAGTGTTGAGTGATGTGGGATCACAAAACGATACTTCCTCTCTCGGCTCACTCCAGGTCAGCTGAGCTGGTAACTGAATAGCATCCAATACGGAGAAGGTTCTTCAGTGTACCTTAAGCTCACAGGATTGGCCATTTAATAATGCTTTGCTTATGGTGAACAGAACCCAAACTCTTATTCATTCTTCAGGAACTCCTGAAGCACACTGAGATATCAAAATGCCTACAGGTTAGAGGGTTTTGTTCACTAACCTAGCGCCATCTCCTGAACACCTGAGCCATGGTCAAACAAAGGGTGATTCTGGTAAGGAAACTAGTTTGTTCTACCTGGTGATGTGGACTGCTGGACTGTCAGTAGCTAATTCAACAAGAGGCCACTCTTGTCTGACAGCTGCCATGTGGACTTTGTCCATATACGAACAGTATACAACTAGTGACTACAGCCTCCATTAGCTCAAAAGTATTAGATCGTTTTTCTAACATGCTGGACTGGATGAGAAGTTTTCCCCAGCAAATCTGGGGAAGATCAAATTCATTAGCATAGAAATTGGATTCATTAAACAACTCCTTATCAAACACAAATTTTGCATAAAACCAATTTTACCCTGTTAGATTGTGCTAGTGATCCTTTCCGGCTGAAATTGTGTTCTGAGGAAACTGGCCTGAAATTTAACCTTTTATTTCTCCATCAAACATGCATTCTGCTTCTTTGATCAAAAGTGTGAATGCGATATTCTAAAGGTGGTTTGACCTATCTGCTGTGAAATGTCAGACCCTTAGAATTGAACTCCTCAACAACCCTAGTTATAAGATCGGTCAGCTGTTTGTGTTCACTTCACTATTTCTGTTGGTTAGAAGTGATACTTGTTTCATTATACTTATATAATTGTTGAATTATATTTTTATGTTTAAAGGGGCCTAAATTTCCTGGGAATGTGATCTGGGCAGTTGTATTTAGATCATGTCCTCTGTTGCCCCTTTCCAGCAATTACACCAGATGGAGTACGCAGAGGGGATGGGAAATCACTGTATTTTCACAGGGATGATGGGCATCACACCATGAGGTTCACATTATAGGGCACCTAATTACTGCCTCACTTCTGACAGAGTGAATTGAAATGACCAGTTACCTGGAACCAGAATACTTGAACATCATTTCTTCCTTTCAGTTTTACTCAGGCTTTGCTGGCAAGGCCAGCTTTCATTGCCCGTCCACAACGGCCCTTGAGAAAGTGACGGTGAGCCTCTTTCTTGAACTGCTGCAGTTCTTTTGGTGAAGGCACTCCCACAGAGTGGTTGGGTAGGAGGTTCCAGAAGTTAGACCCAGTGATGACGAAGGGATGATAATTCATTTCCACGTTAGGGTGGTGTATAAGAGACTGCAGTAGCGATGTTCCCAAATGCCTTTTACATTTAAGCTGACAGGATTCATGAGTTTGGAAGGTGAATAGAGAGGTGGATGGGGTACCATTCAAATGAGGTGCTTTGTTCTTGATGGTATGAAGCTTTTTGAGTTTAATGGGAGCTGTGTTCATCCATATAAGTGGAAAATTGGAATTGGCTTTGGAATCGGTTTGATGTACAGTGAAAAACTTGTTTTGCATACTGTTCATACAGATCAATTCATCATATAGTGCATTGAGGTAGTACAAGGTAAAACAATAACAGAATGCAGAATAAAGTGTAACAACTACAGAGAAAGTGCAGTGCAGGTAGACAATAAGGTGCAAGGTCATAACAAGGTAGATTGTGAGGTCAGGGGTCCACCTTATCATACTAGGTAACCGTTCAATAGTCTTATAACAGCAAGGTAGAAGCTGTCCTTGAGCCTCTCCCATCGGGAAGAAGATACAAAAGCCTGGAAAGCTTTCAGGATTTTGTATCTTCTTCCCGATGGGAGAGGGGAGAAGAGAGAGTGACCTGGGTGGGTGGGGTCTTTGATTATGTTGGCTGCTTTACTGAGGCAGTGAGAAGTGTAGACAGAGTCCATGGAGGAGAGGCTGGCTTCTGTAATGTGCTGAGCTGTGTCCACAACTCTCTGCAGCCTCTTGTGGTCACGGACAGAGCAGTTGCCATACCAAGCTGTGATGCATCCAGATAGGATGCTTTCTATGGTGCATCAATAAAAATTGGTGAGGGTCGACAGGAACATGCAAATTTCTTTAGCCTCCTGAGGAGTAAAAGCACTGGTGAGCTTTTTTGGCCGTGGCATCTATGTTCTCCATCAGATTACAGACCATGCTTTGTAAATGGTGGAAAGATTTTGGGGAGTCAGAAGGTGAGGCACTAAGCACTGGAACCCCAGCCTCTGGCCATCTGGTAGGTGTTTCACAGGCAGCAATGGATCTTACCTGTGATTGTTCATTGGATTATAACTCAGAATCTAGAGAAACAACAACTGACTTTTATAATTAGTTCATATTCTGACCCCACCCCCCACCCTCCAACAACTGCGTGATCGTCATTGATCACATTTTCCCATTGACATCTGCATCCCCTGGTCCACATACAATCACCTTATTGCTGCCTATCTTCAGACAATGGACAACTCAAATGGTTGATCACTGGCACCAGGAAACCTGAATCTCTTTTTTTGCTTCCAAATTTTTTTTACAGCTTTTAGAGCCTTTAAGAAGTTGTGGTGATCCACCTTCTTGAACCACTGTCATCCCTCTGGGTGCAGGTACTCTCCCAGTGCTGTTGGCTAGGGAAGTATCTCTGAGTTTACGCCAAGATTATGACATATCACTGTGCTTGACTTTCTGTCCTCTACGTTAATATAGGACAATTATAGCTGTACAAAACATCATGGGAAATCCTCCTCCACACAGAGAGTGATAGAAATTTTGAAGTCTATTCTGCAAAAAGCAAATTAACGCTAATGTTAATTGTTACCTTTAAGTTTGAGATCAATAAATGTTTGTTAACCAAGAGTATTAAGAGATAAAGGGAAAAGATATGTCTGTAATGTTATGTTTTAGATCAGCCACAAAGTCATGAAATGATTTGGAAAAGTCATGGAACAAAGCCAAAGGTCACTACTACTCGGAGGTTCCAGCTGGCAGAAGATGTGTATACCAAAAAATAAACAAACTGTTGTCCCTCTATCTTTAGAGGATTTCAATGGTTTCTGGTTTCCCTATTAAGCTAGCTAATACAAAGAGAATGATCGTCAGTAAACAATACATTGCCTCAGATTTGAATTAATCACCATCAAACTATCTGCAAATTGTGGTCATTTGTATAGAAATGATGAATGACACTGTACAGTTCCATGTCACTTTTGCTCTGTCTGGCCAAGTTCTAACCATCAGGCAGAGCCACTGAAGCTATCTGCCTTTTCAGGTCTTCTAGGATTGATCTTGGCTTAATCCAAGATAAAACAGATTTTGCCAATCAGAGAGGGCAGCAATCAAGTACATAGTCTGTCCTTCAGTTTCTTATTGTAAACATTCAGTCACTGCACATGATTAACTCATTTTCACTCTTTCCCTTGTGTTATGGGCTGAATATTGATTCCCAGTAAAAGCAAAAGGTAATAAGATAAGATATCTTCATTACTCACATGTACATCGAAACACACAGTGAAATGCATCTTTTGAATAGACTGTTCTGGGGGGCAGCCTGCAAGTGTCTCCACGCTTCCGGCACCAACATAGCGTGCCCACAACTTCCTAAGCTGTATGTCTTTGGAATGTGGGAGGAAACCGGAGCACCTGGAGGAAACCCACGCGGACATGGGGAGAATATACAAACTCCTTACAGACAGTGGCCGGAATTGAACCCGGGTCGTTGGCGCTGTAATAGCGTTACGCTAACCGCTATACTACCGTGCAAAAGCTTTTGTTCGGGAAAATTGAAACACCTCCAACAAGAAGATGAACTAACAAAAATGAATGTTGTGCACTCAGACAATCTGAGCTTCTGACCAAGTGCAGTGGAGAAGTTTGTGTTTCTAACTTTATTCTGCCTCATTTTATCGCAGAGTTTGCAAGGTCAGATTATGTTCTTTTTCTCATGCCTTGTTTTAATTTCCTCCTCTGGGAGGTTATTAATCAGTGTCTTATCTGTTTTTCTTTCTATGTATTAGAATTTTTTTCTGTTATTTCATTGGGAGCTGTGCCAGTACAGCATTGAAAATTGGTATGTTTACCAGTTTCATGGTGTTCATCAAACCAGGAGATGGAAGTGGCAAGATGGAAGCATAACACTGGGATAAGCTGCTAGTAATAAACATACCTTGCTGGTGCAACATTTGAAATTGTAGATAGTGAGCAGTGAGTAGTAGGTTAATTATTTAATCTTTCTTGAAAGGCGAGAACCTGGAAATAAGGATTGATGATACAAGACAAGACAAGGCAAGATATCTTTATTAGTCACATGTACATCAAAACACACAGTGAAATGCATCTTTTTGCGTAGTATTCTGGGGCCAGCCCGCAAGTGTCGCCATGCTTCCAGTGCCAACATAGCTCCCCCACAACTTCCTAACCCAAACATCTTTGGAATGTGGGAGCACCCGAAGGAAACACACGCAGTCATGGGGAGAACATACAAACTCCTTACAGACAGTGGCGGGAATTGAACCTGGGTCGGTGGCACTGTAATAGCATTATGCTAACCACTACACTACCATGTGAGAAGGTGAGATCAATAACAAAATAGAAAATTTATGACAGCAAACTACGTTTTAAAAGTTTTAGGGAAAGATTACAGCAATGATTTATATTTAATAACACTTCTTTAACCAAATGTGGTCCTGATATCTCCTCTTGTGGCTTGGTGTCAAACTTGATTTAAATCTAGTTTGACGCCAAGCCACAAGAGGAGAAATCAGGACCACAGACCAAAAGCTTGCTTAAAGGGATAATTTTGAGGAGCATATTTAAAGGAACAGAAGTTGAGGGAAAACTATTCTGGAGTTTTGGAGTTTGACAGCCGAAGGCATGCCTGCCAATAGTGCAGTGACTAAACTTGGGGACGTTCACGAGGCCAGAATTGGAGGAGTGCTGATATCTTGGAGAGATGTAAAGTTGGAAGAGGTTATAGAGATACGGAGGATCAAGTCCATGGGGAGATAAACGTAAGGGTAAAGATTTTAAAAACTGGGGCATAGCTGAACTGGGAATCAATATGAACCAGAAAGCACAGGAATGATGGGTGAATGTGTTATGGTATGAGACAGGGCATGAGCAGCAGCTCTGGATGATCTCACATTTATAGAGGATGGAACAAAGGATAATGGTCAGAAATGACTTGGTGCAATCACACGTAGAGATAAGATTACAGGTAAGAAAGGTAAGTGTTTCAGCATAAGGTAAGGTAAGATAGAGCAGAACCAGACAACACTACGGATCTGAAAATCTTAATAGATGGTAAAGATATGTGGTCCTAAGTCCAGCCCAAGTTCAAATGTAACAGCAAGGGTTGTGAACAGCCTGCGTCAGACATATCAGGGAGGGGAATGGAGTCAGGGGCTAGCGGTTCAGCCTTCCTGGAATTTAAAAGGGGGAAACTTCTGCTTGTATCTTAGGAAGGATGTGCTGATGTTGGAGAGGGTTCAGAGGAGATTTACGAGGATGATTCCCAGAATGAAAGGGCTTACGTATGATGAGCGTTTGTCAGCTCTTGGACTGTACTCACTGGAGTACAGAAGAATGAGAGGGGACCTCATAGAAACATTTAGAATGTTGAAAGGACTGGACAGAGTAGATGTGGCCAAGCTGTTTCCCTTGGTGGGTGAGTCCAGGACTAGAGGGCACAATCCTAGAATTAGAGGGTACGGGTTTAAAACAGAGATGAGGAGAAATTTCTTTAGCCAGAGGGTAGTGAAATTATGGAATTCTTTGCCGTGTACAGCAGTGGAGGCCCGATCATTGGAGGTGTTTAAGGAAGAGATTGATAGGTATCTAATTAGTCAAGGTATCAGGGGATATGGGGATAAGGCCGGAAATTGGGTCTAGAAAGGAATAGTTTTTTTTTAGCTCATGGAGCAGACTTTTCTCCCCCATTTCTCATTTCTTTTTTCTTTTTCCCTTTCTTTTCTTTGGAGCAGACTCGATGGGCCGAATGGCCTACTTCTGCTCCCTTGTCTTGTGATCTTGTGATCTGTATGCTGGACAAGGAGTCTGAAGCTTAGAGACAGGCAGTATCAGAGAGGTGACGGTAAGGGAGATCAGGCTGTTTCAAACATGCACCCGGAAAAGGATGTGAGTTACCATAGAACAATACAGCACAATACAGGCCCTTCGGCCCACCATGTTGTGCCGACCTTCAAACCACTCCTAAGACTATCTAACCCCTTCGTCCTACATATCTTAAATTCCTCCATATGCTTATCTAACAATCCCTTGAACTTGACCAACGTATCAGCCTCCACCACCACCCCAGGCAGCGCATTCCGTGCACCAACCACTCTCTGGGTGAAAAACCTCCCTCTGTTATCTCCGTTGAACTTCCCACCCATTACCTTAAAGCCATGCCCTCTTGTATTGAGCATTGGTGCCCTGGGAAAGAGGCGCTGGCTGTCCACTCTATCTATTCCTCTTAATATTTTGTTACTGAGCAGACACGAGTAAATAAGAAATAGGAAGGAGACAAAGGATAAATGACTTTCCCATCATCTGTAACTGAGTTTGCTGGGTAATGACTTTCCCTTGCAGGTGAATTACGGGAAGTTGAGATGCAGATATGACAAACAATTAGGAAGGCAAATGATATATTAATTTTATTACGATGGAGATTGCTGACTGCATATAAGAATAAGAACATTTTGCCCAAATTATATAGAGCATTAATGAGACCATACTTGGAATACTGTGTACAATTTTGATCACCTTAGCTAAGGACAAATATAATTTTCTTGGAGTGGGCACAATAAAAGTTTGCAAAGTGGATGGAAAAATGGATAGATTGTTTGTAATGATCTAAGTTCTATCATCTTTCTTTCTTTGTATGCATTAGATCTTTCCCTTGTAAAAAGTGAGAGATGACCTTCGAGAATGATGCAGAATTCTGAGAGGGTTAGACAGAGAAGGTGCTGAGAAGTTGGAGACTTCAGAGTTAGAGGTGGTAGTCTTGGGATACAGGGTTAGCTCCAGAAGGTTGTGGATGTCTAGCTGTCCAGCTGCCTCCACTGTAGGACCAAAGTCACTCTAACCTCAAGAATGAAGTTGCAAAATGGGGATGATGCTTGTGTATGTGCATGTTGAAAGACTGAATTCCAAGTCATTGTGACTTGTTCACTGAGAGATTCAAGATAATGGACCTTCCACTCAACATTCCCAAAATAAAGGTCCTCCACCAAACTACCCCCACTGCACAAAACCACACTAAAACAATATAGGTCCACCACCAGATTCTGGAAAATGTGGACTACTTTCTGTGTTTCAGGAACCACCTCTCAGCAAAGCCAGACATCAGTGATGAAATTCACCATTAATTTTAGTGTGCCAACACAGCCTTTGGTCATCTGTGGAAAAGAATGAAGATCAAAACCTCAAATGTAGCACAAAACACACGGTCTACTGGGAAGCAGTGATTGCTACCTTCCTGTATGTTGCCTGCTGTAAGTAATCCAAAAATAATTACTTCAGGCACCTCAAACTCTGGAGAGATATCAACAATACTGTTTCCACAAAATCCTTCAAATCTACTGCCAGTACAAAGGAACCATTGTCAGCATTCTCTTCCAGCACAAAGTACCCTAATTATACTCAGTCAATCCATTGGGCTGATCACATTGTTCACATGCCCAACCCAAACTCCTGAACCAGGTACTCCATTTTGTGCTCTTGTGCACAGAGGAAAAGATTCAAAGCTCTTGTCACAAGATCACAAGATCACAAGACAAGGGAGCAGAAGCAGGCCATTCGGCCCATTGAGTCTGCTCCAAGGAAGGGGAAATAGAAATGAGAAATGGGGAATGGGGGAAGAAAAAAAACTATTCTAATCCCAATTTCCGGCCTTATCCCCATATCCCTTGATATCCTGACTATTTAGATATCTATCTATCTCCTCCTTGAACGCCCCCACTGATCTGGCGTCCACTGCTGTACGTGGCAAGGAGTTCCACAAATTCACCACCCTCTGGCTAAAGAAATTTTTCCTCATCTCTGTTTTGAAACTGCACCCTCTAGTTCTAAGATTGTGCCCTCTGGTCCTGGACTCACCCACCAAGGGAAACAGCCTAGCCCCATTTACTCTGTCCTTTCCTATCAATATTTTAAATGTCTCTAAGAGGTCCTCTCTCATTCTTCTGTACTCCAGTGAGTATAGTCCAAGAGCCGACAAACGCTCCTCATACGTAAGCCCTTCCATTCCTGGAATCATCCTCGTAAATCTCCTCTGAACCCTCTCCAACGTCAACACATCCTTCCTAAGATGTGGGGCTCAAAACTGCGCACAATATTCCAAATGAGGCCTCACTAGTGCCCCGTAGAGCCTCATCAACACTTCCTTACTTTTACACACTATACCTCTCGAAATGAATGCCAACATAGCATTCGCTTTTTTTACCACCGATCCGACCTGGTGGTTAACCTTTAAGGTATCCTGCACAAGTACCCCCAAGTCCCTTTGTACTTCCGTGCTTTGGATTTTCTCTCCTCCTAGATAATAATCTGCCCGCTTAGTTCTGCTTCCAAAGTGTACAACTGCACATTTCTCAACATTGAATCTCATCTGCCATTTCCTTGCCCATTCTCCTAAACTGTCTAGGTCCCTCTGCAACCTTCTTATCTCTTCAATACTCCCTACTCCTCCCTCTATCTTGGTGTCATCTGCAAACTTAGCCACGAAACCATTTATTCCATCATCCAAATTGTTAATGTACAAGGTAAAAAGGAGCAGTCCCAACACCGACCCCTGTGGCACACCACTAGTAACCGGTAACCAACCAGAACAAGATCCTTTTAGTTCCACTCTTTGCTTCCTGTCAACCAGCCAATGCTCCACCCATTCTGTTATCCTACCCGTAATTCCATGACCTCTCATCTTATTAATCAGTCTCTTGTGAGGCACCTTATCGAAGGCCTTTTGAAAGTCTAAATACACAACATCTACCGCCTCTCCCTTATCCACCTTACCTGTGATTTCTTCAAAAAACTCCAATAGGTTGGTCAGGCAGGATCTTCCCTTCACAAAACCATGTTGGCTAGGACCTATCTTGCCTTGCGCCTCTAGGTATTCCGTAACCCCATCTTTGAGGATAGATTCCAATAACTTTCCCACCACTGACGTCAGACTAATAGGTCTGTAATTTCCTTTATGCTGCCTCCCACCTTTCTTATACAACGGAACTACATTTGCGACCCTCCAGTCCTCCAGAACCACGCCAGAATCTATCGATTTCTGGAAAATTATCGCCAATGCCTCCGCTATCTCTAAAGCCACCTCCTTCAGAACCCAGGGATGCACCTCATCCAGTCCGGGAGACTTAGCAGTCTTTAGCCCATTTAGTTTTCCTAGCACCTTCTCCCTAGTAATCTTAACTGAACTCAATTCCATTTCGTGAGACTCCTGACTAACTGGCACATTGCTGATGTCCTCCACGGTGAAGACCGATGCAAAATATTCATTCAATTCCTCTGCCATCTCTCTATCATCCATTATAATAGCTCCTGCACTGTTATCAATTGGTCCTATATCAACCCGTGTCTCTCTTTTACACCTTATGTATTTAAAAAAACTCTTAGTATCCTTTCGAATGTTATCCACCAACTTCCTTTCATAATTCATCTTTTCTTTCCTAATGACCTTCTTAGTTTCTCTCTGCAGGTTTTTAAAAGCTTCCCAGTCTTCTGTTTTCCCACTAATTTTTGCTTCTTTGTACGCTGCCCCTTTTGCTTTTATTTTAGCCTTCACCTCTCTCGTTATCCACATTTGTGCCTTTTTTCCATTCAAAACCTTTTTTCTTGGAATATAGCTATCCTGCACTTTCCTTATTTCCTGTAGAAATTCCTTCCATTTCTCCTCTGCCGTCCCTCCAGCCAGCTTACTCTTCCAATCAATTAGGGCCAACTCCTCTCTCATACCATTGTAATTTCCTTTGTTCCACTGAAATATCGATACACCAGTTATCAGTTTCTCCTTCTCAAACTTGAAACTGAACTCAATCATATTGTGATCACTGGTTCCCAGTGGTTCCTTTACCTTTAGTTCCCTAATCACCTCCGGTTCGTTACACAGCACCCAATCCAAAACAGCTGATCCCCTGGTGGGCTCATCAACAAGTTGGTCTAGAAAAACGTCCCTTAGACATTCCACAAACTCCCTCTCTTGAGTACTACCGCCATTCTGGATTTCCCAGTCCACCTTCATGTTAAAATCCCCCATAATTATCTTCACATTGTCACTCTGGCATGCTTTTTCTATCTCAAACTGCAACTTATCATCCACTTGCTGACTGCTATTAGGGGGCCTATATATGACTGCTACTATTGTCCTTTTACCCTTGCTATTTCTTAGCTCCACCCACAAGGATTCCACCTCCTCTGACCCAATATCCTTCCTTTCTATCGATTTTATATCACTACTAACCATCATGGCCACACCTCCCCCTCTGCCTACCCGCCTATCCTTCCTATACACTGTGTACCCCTGGACATTCAGTTCCCAATCACATCCATCATAAAGCCATGACTCGGTGATTGCCACAATGTCGTATTTATTAACCTGTAGTTGTGCCACTAGGTCATCTACTTTATTCCTAATGCTACGTGCATTTAAATATAGTACGTTTAGTCCGGTATCTGCTATTAATTTTGTTGTACTTCTATTGTTCAGCAGATTATCCTGGCTTTCCACCTGTCTATCCTTCTTACCGTCTTCACTACATACTACCTTAGACATGTTCCTATATACCTCATCCCCTATCCTAACATTCTGTATCCTAACATCCTGACTTGTTGTACTTCTATTATTCAGCAAATTATCCTGACTTCTCACCTGCCTGTCCTTCTTGCCATCCTCATTGGACTTGTTTCTATAAACTTCCTCCTTTACCTTAGCACCTTGTAACCTAACATCCTGGTTTCCATCCCCCGCCAGATCAGTTTAAACCCTCCCCTACAACTAAATGAAACATTCCTGCCAAGATACTGGAACCTTTGGAGTTTAGGTGCAACCCATCCTTAGCGAATAGGTCATGCCTCCCCCAAAAAAGGTCCCAATTATCCAAAAATCTGAAGCCCTGCCCCCTGCACCAGTCACTCAGCCACGCATTTATCTGCCAGAGCTTTCTATTCTTCCTATCATTGACACGTGGCACAGGCAGTAATCCTGAGATTACTACCCTTGAGGTCCTACTTCTCAACCTTCTCCCCAATGCCTTGTATTCCTCCTTCAGGACCTCTTCTCTTTTTCTACCTATGTCATTGGTACCTACATGTACCAAGACTTCTGGCTGCTCACCCTCTCCCCTCAGAATATTCTGGACCCGGTCCGTGATATCCCGTACCCTGGCACCAGGGAAGCAACACACCATCCGAAACTCATTGTCGCTATCGCAGAATCTGCTATCCGTACCCCTTACTATAGAATCCCCAATAACCGCTGCATTTCGCTTCCTCCGCTGGACCACAGTACCAGGCACAGTGCCAAGGTCCCGGTTGCTGAGGTCTTCCTCTATCACGTCATCCTCTCCAACCGAATCTAAAATGAGATATCGGTTTTTGAGGGGGACCGCCACAGAGGTGCTGTCTACAAACTCTTTATAACTCCTGTCTATTTCCTGCTCGTTCTCCCTAACCAACCGAAGGTCATCGAGCTGCAGCTCCAGACTCTCAATCCATTCCTTGAGGAGCCGCATCTCGGTGCACTTTGTGCAGATGTAGTTATCGGGGAGTCTGGTAGTCTCCCAGGGTCCCCACATCTGACACTCCAAACATAAGACCAACCCTAGATGCATCTTGCTGAATACCACTGAGTTCAACAAATAAACTAATAACTTACCCTCTCTCTATTAGTCTCGCCTCTTTCCCGCTCTCGCTGAAGCCCGTTGAGCCAAAGCCTAACCCACTCTGCTCCCTCTCACTCAGCTGCCCGCTCCGACGCTGCCCACTGGATATGTTGGTCTGCTTTTTAAGTCGCCCGCGCGCTTCCGAGTGACGTCACACGCCTGCGCAGTCACTCGCCGCTATCCCGAACGCTAGAAAGAAAAAAAATCGCTCCTCGTTAATTTCCGGCACTCTCCACCTCCCTGAAAATGTGCAACACTTTCTTTCCACTTGTGGAAATGCCTGGCCCATGACTGTTCAAAATAGATTCAGTATGGACTATGAAAACTTTGAGTCTATGCATTGTAAGCAGTGGAAGATGTGCGTGTCTTCACAAACTACCCACCTCCCCATTCTATCAGGTATACCCTGCCCCAGCTGTGCTGGAATCTGCACATCTCACATTAGCCTCATCAGCCATCTACAAATGCTCAAAACTGGATGGAAATAAGTTATACTCAATCTCTTGGAACTGCCTATGAAGAAGATGATTATTTTCAAAACAGAAATTGGTAGATTTTTGTAATCAAGAAATATTTCAGTCTGGCAAGGAGGTTGAGTTGGAGTAGAGAGTTCAATGAATATGTGGCTTACTCCAGTTTCTGCTTCCTGATCTAGAGCTTGCAGTTTTGTAATGAATGTCATAGAATGTAGTCATAGATCTTCTGGTGGACAGCTATCAGAAAGTCTGGGCCTTCCAATGTGATTGAATCCTGAATTTGCCAGCACTGCGGACATTTCAGGTGAAGGTCGTATGTGAAAGGTCGTAGGTGAAGGTCGACTACATAAAAGAAAGTGAAACTTGCCTTCTCAAACTGTCTGTAACATTTAAAATCTATGCAGAACTTACTGGTATGGCATTATACTAAGTTCTTCTTCTTTGACAGTTAGAGAGGAAGTGTGATAAATCTTAGTTTTGCCTTCCATCTTCTTTCAGCTTCAGCAATGTTGCTCTCTTGTAGATTACCATCAGGTTCTGTGCAATATATAAAGGTCAAATGACAATGTAGCCCTCGTGCATGGTGAGGAAGTGGGAGCTTGGGAATAACCCACTTTAATGGCAGAGTACTTAAAACATTTCAAGGTAATCAGGCAAAATAACTTGGTTAGTTAGAGGGAAATCATGTTTGACTAAGTTATTGAAATTCTTTGAAGAAGTAACTTGTGGATAAAGGGGAACCAGCATTATGCTTAAATTTCCAGAAGTCATTTAATGAGTGCCACATCAAAGGTCATCGAGGGAAATAAAAGTTTCAGATATAGGAGGTGCTATATTGGCATGGGCATAAGATTGGCTGGGTAATAGGAAAAGGGGAACAGGCAGAAGTGGATCTTTTTCTGGTTAACAAGATGTAATGAATCAGTGCTGGAACTTCAAATTTTTACAATTTATTTCAATAACTTGGATGAATGCATGGTTTTCAGATGTGCTGCTAACACAAAGGTAGGTTGGAAAATAGGTTGTGATGGGGACATTGGAAAGTCACAAAGGAATAATGGTAGGGTTAAGTGAGTGAGCAAAAAATCTGACAAATGGAGTATAATATGGGAAAATGTGAAATTCTCCATTTAGGCAGAAAAAAATAAACAGAAATATGTTACCTAAATGGTGAGAAATTGCAGAGCTCTGAGATGCAGACAGATCTGGGTGTACTCGCACATGAGTCACAAAAGACCAATTTGTAGGTACAAGAAGTAATTAGGAAAGCTACCAGAATGTTATCATTTATTGCTGGTGAGTTGAATACAAAAGTAGGGAGGTTATGCTTCAATTATAAGGGGCATTGATGAGACCACATCCAGGCTACTGTATGCAGTGTTGGACTTCTTATTTAGGAAAGGTGTAAATGCATAAGAAGCAGTGCAGATAAGGTTTACTAGTCCAATATCTGGAATGAGGAAATGTTGAATGAGGCTAGCCTTTCATCCGCTGGAATTTAGAAGAGTGCAGGAGGACTCAGTGGAAGCACATAAGTTCCTGAAGGATCTTGACAGCATGGGTGTGGAGAGGATGTTTCTACTTGTGGCAGAATCTAGAACAAGGGGTCACTTTAAAAATCTGGGTTTGCACATTTTAAACAGAGATGGTGACACTTTTCTTCCATAGTGTTGTGAGTCTTTGGAATTCTTTTCATTAAAGGGAAGTGGAAGCAGAGTCTTTGAATACTTTTAAAGCAGAGTTAGGAAGATTTTTGATACCAAAATGGTGAAAGTTTACTGGGGATAGGTGGGAATGCAGAGCTGAGGCTACAATCAGATCAGCTGTGATCTCATTAACTGGTGAGTCAGGCTTGAGAGGCCAAGAGACCTACTCCTGCTCCCATGTAGTATGTTTGTATGTGTTACAAGTGCCCGTAGAAATTTTCTGGGGGACTGAAAATGCACTAGAACATAACTGTGCTCAAAAACATTTAAAATTTAACTGATGCTGAGACCTCTAAAGCCTCAGGCCATTGGTATCAATTATGATCAAAATAAACGTACATTTAATTTCACATCCTGCTTCATAAGAAAAGCATAATGAATATAATTTCACTTCTACCATCTCATGTCAGAGGACAACCTTTTTTTCATTAGTTCCCAGATCCTCACTGGCCCCGAGCTGAAGATCCAGAACCTTTTCTTGCCAGGCCAACTTCCCTCCCTGACCTACTTGTCCTGTCCACCACAGTGGATGCAGTCAATGAAGTGCAGATATTGAATAGGTACTCTGATTCAGCTCAGCATATGGCAGTGGAGAGATTTGTCATGTCTCATGATGAACCAGTTCATTTCCCACCCTCCCCAATGGGTAATTGCTGTGATAAAGAACATTCAGCACTCATACTTCCATGGTAACATGCTGATGATATTCAACCACAGGATGGTTCAGGCTTATCACTGGTATCATCAGCTCCTCTGACCCCATTAACCCACCAGACGAAAGTCATCCTTCCTCTCCCCCCAAGACTAGTGAGTAATACATGAAAGCTGACATGACAAAATGGAAAGGTTTCTATTTTCTCACACAAATATCCTAGAGAAATGACTTCTGAACCACTGTACAACCAACAAAAAGTAAACTTTTTTCACAAGGTAACCAAAGGTACAGACAATTGGGTTTGGCAGCTTTTGGATTTTGTGGTTCCATATCGAAACTCTGAATTGTCAATTTTATATAGCTCTTGTAACTTGGTAAAATGGTTCACTGAATTATTAAATAAATTTGACATCATGTCATAGATGGACACTCTAGGGAGGTTAGACAAACTAGGGTTGTTTTCTTTGGAATGGCGGAGGCTGAGGAGAGAACTAATGGAAGTTTATAAGATTATGAGAGGCATAGATAGAGTAGACAACTGTACTTTTCCCAGGGTTGAAATGTCTAATGTTAGAGGGCATGCTATTAAGAGAGACAGAGAAAAGAGATGCACGGGGCAAGTTTTTAACAAAGAGAGTGGTGGGTTCCTGAAGTATGCTGCCGGGATAGTAGCGGAGGCAAATATGATAGAGGTGTTTTAGAGGTTCATAGATAGGCACATGAATGTGCAGAGAATAGAGGGATATGGACATTGTATAAGCAGAAGGGATTTGTTCAGTTAGGCATTTAGTTACTAGTTTAGTTAGTTTGGCACAGCATTGTGCTGATGCTGAGGGACATCTTGAAGGAAGTAAGAAAGATGGTCAATTGTGAAGGCCAAGGAAGTGAATTTCAGAGACCAAGGGCTTGGCAACTGAAGCACAGATGCTGGTGGCAGGGTAATTAAGTTCAGGGGTGGTCAAGGTATCTCAGAAGGTTATAGAGTGGAAGAAATTACAGAGGGAGGGTGGCACAAGGTAATGGAAGGGTTTGAAAATAGGGGTGGGAATTTTACAATTTAGCTATTGCTTAATGAAGGTGATTGAGTGGTGGGAAAGGTTTGAGGGCCTGGTAACCAACTTCTGCTCCCACTTCCTTCTGCTAGTTTCTTGCAACATAATGGAAATAATGCGATTCTGGAAAGGCTTAAGCTTTAGTTTGCTATGGGCTTAAAAAGCTGCTATGGAGGATGATGGTGGGTGGGGCAGACTGTCTCATTTTTTTGGTTTTTGGGGAGAATCTGTTTTTATACCGGAATGGGTTTTCCTGTTGCAGATTTCCTCAGATATAACATCTTGTGGGATCCATGGGGCACTACTACTGACCCCATCCAGTGACCCAGTAAATAGTAGCAAGTATACACTGGTGTGTTCTCAACCTTTGGATCAGGAAACAGCTCCCTGCAGGTCTTCATGCCATAAATTCTTTCCTCTCAAAAGACCAAAGCTAAAGGCTTAAGCAGAGAACAACTCCTGTAGTAAGCTTTGCCCCTGCACAGACGAGAAAAATAAGGCTGATCCTGGTGGCTGGTTTGGTACTGAGTTGTTTAACTGCTCTGGCAGAATGAAACACAAGAATCGTGGAGTTTAGTTGCGTAGCATAGTCAGCTCCCTGATGGTGTTACTGAAAATAGGGAACGCTCTGTATGACAGTGTGTGTCTGAAGCATACCAACTAAATACAAACAATTCTTGAGTGGTTAATATTGCAATTCTGGTTAGTCAAGTTGGCAAATGATTGATCATCCTGGCACTAATAAGTTAAATTTATGTCTGTCAGTAGATTTAATGAATAAATGAATGGATTAGTGTGTTTATGTACAGAGTCACATGTAAAACTGCAACGATAAAAAGTCTGGGTTTATGTCCTGGGGTTATTTTGGAGATTCAGAAATGAGTAATGACCAGGATGTGAAAACATATGAAAACTGATAATCCATAATATTTGGAATGTATTCATATAATCCAATTAATTCTCTTTACTCAATAACAAGATGAAATATCAGAAAAAAAGATTCTCTCGGTTTCTTGCTCGTCTCAGCTGCGAAGCAGTGTGCTAGATAACTAATCCACCTTGGCTTCTTTCTGCATTATCCTCCATCACAGAAGCCAGCCAAACTTCAGCCAATACAATTACGTAGGAAATGTGGGAACTATGTGACCAATTAATATCCTGACATTAGTGGTTAAGTTTTTCATTCCAGACATACCCATTCCACTATCCAAGTTATAACACTGACATCTACACAACAATGTGGAAAATTACCCTGATATGTCCCGTCCATTAAAAAAAGGACAAATAAAATTCAAACAGTTACCACCCATATGGTATTGGTATTGGTTTATTATTGTCACTTGTACCGAAGTATAGTGAAAAGCTTGTCTTGCATACCATTCGTACAGGTCAATTCATTACACTGTGCAGTTACACTGAGTTAGTACAGAGTGCATTGATGTAGTACAGGTAAAAACAATAACAGTACAGAGTAAAGTGCCACAGTTACAGAGAAAGTGCAGTGCAATAAGGTGCAAGGTCACAACAAGGTAGATCGTGGGGTCATAGTCTATCTCACTGTACAGGGAAGCGTTCAATAGTCTTATCACAGTGGGGTAGAAGCTGTCCTTCAGTCTGGTGGTACGTGCCCTCAGGCTCCTGTATTTCCTACCCGATGGAAGAGGAGAGCAGAGAGAATGACTCAGGTGGGTGGGGTCTCTGATTATGCTGGCTGCTTCACCAAGACAACGAGAGGTAAAGACAGAGTCCAAGAAGGGAAGTCTGGTGTCTGTGATGTTCTGGGCTGTGTCCACAACTCTCTGCAGTTTCTTGTGGTCCTGGGCAGAGCAGTTGCCATACCAAACCGTGATACATCCTGATAGGATGCTTTCTATGGTGCATTGGTAAAAGTTGGTGAGAGTCAAAGGGGACAAACCAAATTTCTTTAGCCTCCTGAGTAAGTAGAGGCGCTGGTGAACTTCCTTGGCCATGGCATCTACGTGATTTGACCAGGACAGGCTGTTGGTGATGTTCACTCCCAGGAACTTGAAGCTGTCAACCCTCTTGACCTCGGCACCATTAATGTAGACAGGTGCATGTACACCGCCCCCTTTCCTGAAGTCAATGACCAGCTCTTTTGTTTTGTTGACATTGAGGGAAAGGTTGTTGTCATGACACCATTCCACTAAGCTCTTTATCTCCTTCCTGTACTCCGACTCATCGCTGTTTGAGTATTCGTTTCAAATTCATCAGCAAAGCAATGCAGGAGATCATTGACATTGCTATTGAGCAGCATTTACTCACCTGCTCAAAGTGGGCTTTGTCAGGGCCAGCCAGCTCATGACAGGTAAACATGGACAAAAAAGCTCAAGTCCCAAGTTGAGGTGTGCGTCACTACTGCCCTTAACATTTATTCAGCATTCGACCGAGTGTTGAAGAGCCCTGTTAAAACTAGTGATTGGGAATGAAGTAGAAACACACTGGTGGCTGGAATAATAATGTACACAAGGCAAGATGAAGTAGTTTGGGGGTGGCAGGCATTCCACCCCCCACCCCCCCCCATGAAGTCATTGCAGGCGTTTCTCAGAGCATTATCCTAGGGCCAACGATCTTCAGCTACATCACCAATGATCTTCCTACCATTCATTAGGTTGATGGGAACATCATTAGGTGGAGGTTCCCCAGTTAGTCACACACTCCCCTGACTTGGAAATTTGTTGCCCTTGTTTCGCCATTGTTGGTCTAAATCATGGAGCTGTCTCCCCAACAGGATTATGGGAGCACTGGAAGGACTATCATGATTCAAGACAGCTCTTCTCCATCTTTTCAAGGGTAGATAGAGATAGGCAATGTATGCTAGCCTTGCCAGTGATGTTCCCATCCCATAAGTGTCAAGCATTCAATTGCTTGGATGAAGCAGCTTATTGGGCTTCCTCACTCTAATTCGGCATAAAGAAGCATGTTCCATTAGGCAATGTCAATTCTTCCAGAGGGACAGGGCAGAGCAGAAATTGTAAGATTGGTAGAAGTTCAACTAATTTTCAACTAATGAAAGGAAAACCAGCAAATTGTATTGTCACAATCTTACAATTACACCTGTAAGCACAATGTTAGGTTCATGCAAAGTTTAACTAGACTTGAAGTTACTGAGTGAGGACAAAGCATAGACAAATGATAAAGATACTGATACAATGGACTTTAAATTTCCAGTAGGAAGTCAATCCACGAGCCTTCAAAGGACTAATTTACATATCTATATCTTTATATCTTTCCACCTATTCTGTAAGTGAGCTATAAATTAAACTGAATAACAACATTAAACATCACAAATCACTGGCTGGGCCACACTTTGTGTATTGTATGCATTTCTGGTCGCCGAACTATTGGAAAGATGTGTTGCACTGGAGAGAGTGCAGAGGAGATTCACCAGAGTATTGCCTGGATTGGAGGACTTTAGTCATGAGGAGAGATTGGATAGGCTGAGTTTTCTCTGCAGTGAAGGAGGCTGAGGGTTGACCTGATAGAAGTATATAAGATTATGAGAAGTGTAGATAAAGTGGATAGTTAGAATCTTTTTCCCATGATAGCGGTATCAAAAACAAGAGGGCATAGGTTTAGCATGAGAGGAGTGAGTTTTAAAGGGGAGTTAAGGAGTACATTTTTTTACATAGAGATTGGTTGATATCAGGAAAGTGCAGCCGGAGGAGGTGGTGGAATCAGATACAATTACTCTGCTTAAGGGGCATTTACGATTCCCTCATACGATAAGATGGACCCTTGACCTCACAATCTACCTTGTTTGACCTTGCACCTTATTGTCTACCTGCACTGCACTTCCCTGTAGCTGTGACATGTCACTCTGTACTGTTATTGTTTTTACCCTGTAATACCTCAATGCACTCTGTACTACCTCAATGCACTGTGTAATGAATTGATCTGTACGAACGGTACGCAAGACAAGTTTTTCACTGTACCTCGGTACAAGTGACAATAATAAACCAATACTAACACCAAGGTATCAAAGAATACAGTCCTAATGCAGGCAAAGGGGATTAGTGTAGATAGGTAAAAAAGTAGGCATGGTTGTGCTGGAGTTGAAGAGTTATTTCTGTGTTGTATGACTCTATGACTCTTTGGTTTTAATGTAACACCAAGGATCTACATTCAGTTGAGAACTTTGATTAAGTTATATGGGAGAGAAATTAGTCTTTGGTTTGTGGCATTGAAGGGGTATGAGAATATTTGCCTTCTGGTAGCTGGCTCCATGTGAGACAGGGAGGAAAACCAGCAGTCTACACTCTTACACCTGTTTACAGCTATCAAGCAAAGTCAAATATCTTTCCCATGCCATGTAACTATTTATGCTTTGATTGTAAACAGCAGTAACTTCCTCCTGGAGAGATAAACTTATAACAAAGTGCCCAATGTGGACTGAAGACTTAGTATAAACTAAATGTTTTCTTTTATGACAACGTTATTGCATTCAATTGGATGTTCTATAAATTCTTTACAAGAAAAGAATCGGTGAAAGCAGTTCATGCCCCAGCATTGGTGTCCTGTTGTCAGCGATAATCAAATAGTTTAGTACTCTTTGCTTAAGTCCATTGTAATTCTCATCATTTCCAGGTTACATGCTTTTTACATCTGTAATCATGCTATTAGGAAAAACGTTTCTGGAAATTTCCAGTTGTATGACGGGGGCTGAGGATTCATTCAATATTTACTCATCTCATTTTCTGCAACAAGTTTGGTAAATTTCTTCTGAACCAGCGCTCACAAATCACAGATTAGAATTGTCTGTGCCATTGCATTAGCAATCTCTCTAGCTCTATTTCAAAATGAGCTAAAAAATGATCAAGAAATTCATCAGTGTCAGTCCCATGACAACCAGCCTTTCAGCTGCTGGACACTGCTGGCAAGAAGTGAGAGGATGCTGCAGCCACAATGAGCAATGGGCCATGATGACGGGGGCAGTCCATTGCTGCTGAGACACAACAGATTCTGCAGATGCTGGAATCTGGAGTAACACACAAAAAGTGCTGGAGGAACTCAGCAGGTCAGGCAGCAGCCATGGAGGGAAATAAACAGCCAACGTTTCAGGCCGAGCCCCTTCATCAGGACTGGAAAGGAAGAGGGTAGAAGCCAGAATAAGGAGGTGGGGTGGGGGTGAGGGGTGGGGAGGAGCACACACAGGCAGGGGATAGGTGAGTTCAGGTGATAGGCGAGTCCAGGTGAGAGGGGGATGGTAGTGGGTGGGGGATGGGGGGAAGATGTAATAAGCTGAGAGATGATAAGAAGAAGAGGGCACGGGCTGAAGAAGAAGGAATCCGATAGGGGAAGGCAGTGGACCATGGAATAAAGGATGGGGAGGGGAGGACAGGAGATGGGCAGGTCATCAAGGTGGGAGAAGGGAGCCATGGGAATAAGGGAAGACAAAGGAGCGGGGGGGGGGGGGGGAGGTGGGAGAAAAAGAAGGTGTGGAGTTACCGGAAGTTAGAGAAATGGATATTAAAGCCATCAGATTGGAGATTCCCAAGGCGGAATATGAGGTGTTGTTCCTCCAACCTGTGCCTGGCCTCAACCATGGCCTCCTCTACTGCCACGTTGAGGCCAGGCATAGGTCCCCCACCCACTACCTTCCCCCCTCACATAGACTCGCCTATCAACTGAACTCACCTATCACCTGCCTGTATGTGCTCCTCCCCCTCCCCCCACTTTCTTATTCTGGCTTCTGCCCTCTTCCTTTCCAGTCCTGATGAAGGGTTTCAGCCTGAAGCATCGACTGTTTATTTCCCTCCATGGATGCTGCCTGACCTGCTGAGTTCCTCCAGCACTTTTTGTGTATGAGTCCATTGTTGCTGTGTGCTCTCATTCTCCTTGGCGACCTGCAGACAAAAGGCACTGATGGCAATGAGTTGCCAGGGAGGAGCCTGTAAGGACATGAGTGACTTCTATAAATGCCTGCTCTTTGGGAGCCCAGCACTGAAGTCAAATGTCCCTTCCAGGTGTATCTGCAAATGCTACATTTATCACTGTCTGTATGGAGTTTGCACATTCTCCTTCTGCCCCAGTGGGATCTCCCCACCCCCCCACCCACATCCCAAAAATGTGCATGTTGGTAGGTTAATTGGCCACTGTAAGTTGCCACATTTTTGTAGATATGTGGTAGAACCTTAGGGAGAGTTGTTGAGAATGTATGGACAATAAATGCTTCAGAGTAGGATCAGTGTAAAAATGGATGGTTGATGGTCACCACAGACTCAGTGGGCCAAAGAGCCTATTTCTCTGCTGCATCTCTCTACCTCTTTCTATGACGCTATGATTTTGCAGGTGCAGCTTTTCTTGACTTGTGCAGTGCAGCAGTGAGCAGCAGAGTGTAAAATGTGGGATATCTCATAGAGGCAGCTTGCTCGGAACCTGAGGCAAAGTTTCTGAGAGTGAGGATGATCCTGTCACTGTGAGCAGTGCACCTGTTGTATTTATTTGCTAAAAAGTTGTTCAAATGAAAATTCATCTCAGGGAAGTATTTGAAAAGGTTACCAAAAGCTTGCAGGTTGAAACTTGAACATGACTGGGGAAAAATGGTGTGGGTCAAGCTTCATCAAGATCCTCCCCATGGATACAAAGATAGAAAGCTGGCAATTCAAAGGTGGCAATTCAAATACATGTCCAGATACTTCTCATAACATTTAAGACAAGCACTTGAATTGCCAAGGCATAAAAGGCCATGGACCAAGTACTAGTAAATGGGATTAGTGTAGAAGGGTACAATGTACCCCTGTGTATTTGCAGTTCAGGTAACAGAAATTCATCCTTACAAAATTCACAAACCTTTACCTAAAAATGTAAGATATGGAATAAAAATTCACTCTCGTGGAATTTATGTGAGAAAAAAATAACGAAATAAACACAAAATTGTGAAGAAACAACAAATTTTGCCAATTTTTGTCATGGGTTCACATTACAGAAAATCATAATAAAGATGGTTTTCAAGGAACGCAACCCCTCTGTAATGTGAGGATGTACTTTTGGAATGTCATGGTGGGCTAAAGGGCCTGTTTCTGTTCTGTATGACTCTGTGACCCTAAAGTTGTGGCAGGTGGCAGTGAGTAACTGATCACTGGAACTTTTTACTCTTTGATTAATGCCCTGGAATATTTTATATCCACTTGAGACACTGAAAAGAGCAGACAGACTTTGATTTACAACTTATCCAAAAGGTTTACTTAGTGTAGGAGTGTCAGTGTAGATTTTCCACCTGAGGTCTGAGGCTGCAGTTAGCAGAGTGGAACCAAATGTTTAACACAATGAGAACATTTACATTTTATACAAACAGCAGGCACAGTAGAAGTTTGAACTCTAGTAACCTCCACATAAGGCTATGAAACAATATGATCTAGCTTCAACCAATGAAAAATGAACAAGCAGACACACCAGCATCAGACGGTTTTGCTCAGCCAATGAGCCTCTAGAATTTTATGTTGAATCATGGTCAATGTAAAGCAACAAAGCTTTTTTAAATGGTACATTCTTTCTACTTGAATAATTGGGAATTACCAAAACTAGGAAGTAAAGTCACAGAACATAATGTTCTTGGCAGTGTTAAGGTATCGTAGCAAAATTCTCCTTCTGGTTTTAAACATACAAGTGAATGATATCTGGTGATACTGTTCTATCACTGGGGAGTATAAAGAGCTCTGCATTGCATGGCCATACACATTGGTGTTTTTTGTGTTTGATTATCTAGTGTGTTTTTTGAATTCTTGCATTGAACACTGGGTGCACATGATATAAGACTACACACATGATTCCTTGTCCATCAGTTGAATGGACAGAAAGTTGTGAGCAACCCATTTCCCACTCCTGGGAATGTGCTCTCAATGTTTTCTGGAAAGACCACTGAAAGTCCCACTGGGAACTCAAATGTGTCATGGAATTGTGGAGTCTGATGAATCTCACTGGACTTTATGCCCAGGAAATCTTGCGAGCCCTGCTGCTTTCCAGAATTCCTGATGTACTCCCAGCAATGAAACTTCACTCCTGATACACAACTTTGTACGATTCACATTTCTATAGAACTAGAGGAAGTTGGAGCACAGAAACAGTTTATCAAAAGAGTGCCATTGGTTCTTGCTCCATACCACATTTTCATGTAGTGAATAAGGAAATAGTTCGTTCCACTGGTCAGATTGTTAGTAATGAGAGGCAATTGCTAATCATTCACAAAAAGACTTAAGGGCAGGCTTTGTGATGTTTTGTCATCTGAAAGGGCTTTCCACTCATTGAATTCTCTACCAGAAAAAGTGGTGGAAGCCAAATCCATAGTTACTTCTGAAGAAATTTGGATAAATGCTTGGAAAACAAACAATAAAGGGTTAAGAGTTAAATGAATTAAAACTATTGTTCTTTTTAAGGGAACTGACTGGAATGATCAGATTCTGAGTTTCTAATTTTTTCATAAATTTAGCAGAAGCCAATCAGCTTGTCAAATTTAGCAGAAGCCAACCAGCTCTCCCATCAGCTCACTTATTCCTCTTGTAATCTATGCTCTTTTATATGTTCTTCAACTCTCTGCAATTCTCCTACCATCCACTTACACTAGGAGAAACTTAGAGTGGCCAATAAATCTACCAGCCAGTCTTTGGGATGTGGGAGGAAATCAGAGCACATGGGGAAAACCCATGTAGTCACAAGGGAAAAGATGCAAACTCCTCATAGACAGGACTGGAGATCAGGATCAAACCCAGATTATTGGAGCTACGAGGCAGCAGTGCTTCCTGCCACACCACTATGCCACACCACTATGCCATGCCAAGCCACAACTATGACTTGCCGATTTAAGATCACTTTTTCCTTCTTTCAAGTGGACCTCAATTTAGGCATACTGTTCTCCTGCATGTTACATGAAACTGTTAAATCACGAGGTACAGGATGAAATACATAGTGCATGAGTCTAAGCAGAGGAAAGGTGTGAAAAATCCCCTTTTAAATGGAGAGCATTGGGAAACACTTGGAAGGATTGTTAGTGCAGGGACTAAAGTGTGTCTGGGACTGAGTAGTTCGCTCAGGAAAAGAGGGTTCATAATTTGCTAACAGAGACACAAGAGACTGTAGATGCTGGAATCTGGAGCAAAGAACAAACTGCTGGAGGAACTTAGTGAGTCAAGCAGCATCTGTGTGGGGGATGCAAAGTCTAGATATAAATTCTCGGCCAGAAATATTTCTGACAATTTCTTTCCCCCACAGATGCTGCTCGACCAGCTGATTTCTTCCAGCAGGCTGTTTTTTGCTCAAAATTTGCTAATCCTCATGAGATCAATGGGTTTCTTTTGGCATTTAATGCAATAACCTAGGAACTATGGTGGGGCATTTATCTATTAATTGTCTCCACTGTCGCTGACTAATGTTTTAGGAGATCTGTCACCTTCCTGGCTCACTCCAGTCCCTCGTGAAATTCCACGACAGTGTCCGAAAAGTGGCCTGGCATGGATGTCGTCACTCTGCCTGCCTGCCCTCCACAACTACAACAGAACCATTACCTCCTAGTGAGAGAGAACCAACCTCCCAAGCAATGAACTGCCTATGAACCACACCCTGAGTATGTAAGTGAGGTTTGGTCATCAAAAAAGTGAGGGAGCTGACCACATTGTGGAGCTGTAACTGTAGCTGTGGATGGACTCACTCTAAGATAAAATAAGATAAGATAAGATTAGTCACATGTACATTGAAACACACAATGAGATGCTCGTTTGCGTAGAGTGTTCTGGGGGCAGCCCACAGGTGTCGCCACGCTTCCAGCGCCAACGTAGCACGCCCACAACTTCCTAACCCATACGTCTTTGGAATGTGGGAGGAAACCGGAGCATCCGGAGGAAACCCACGCAGACGTGGGGAGAACGTACAAACTCCTTACAGACAGTGGCCAGAATTGAACCCAGGTTGCTGGTGCTGTAATAGCGTTACGCTAATCAGCGAAGGCTAAGGACATCATCAATAGCACAGGCAGAGAAATAGTGGCAAAGAGTAGTGGGCATAGGCAGGTGGTGTTGGAAAACTCTCTCCAACAGGTGTACCATGCTGGATATTGTTGGTGGTTGGGGGTGGTAATGGACCTCTCAGAGAAAAGCAGCAACAACCCAGGTTTGTAACACCATGGTTGGCTCTGCTGCCCAACATGGAAGGAAAAAGACTCGTAGAGTTAAAGTGATAGGAAACTTGATTGTAAGGAGAGCAGATAGCCATTTCTGTGGGCGTGAATGAGCCTCTCAAAAGTTATGTTGCTTCCCTGTTGCCAGGGTCGGGAAAGTCTCAGAGCAACTGCAGGGCATTCTGAAGGGGAACAGCCAGTAGTTGTGCTACATGTTGGAACCAACAACATGAGTAGGAAAAGGGATGAGGTCCTGCAACATGAATTTAGGGAGTTAGGTAGTCAATTGGAAAGCAGTATCTCTAAGATTATAAGCTCTGGATTTCTTCCAGTGCCGTGTGCTCCACTGTATAGGAATAGGAGGATGGGTCAGATAAATTGTGACTAAAGGGATAGTGTAATGAGGCAGAGCTTTAGAGTTTTGTATCATTCTTGGGTGGATGGGACTGCATCATCAGGACATATTGCACCTAAACTGGAATGGGCTCGATATCATTACTAGGAGGTTCGCTCATGCATTTGAAGAGACTTTAAATTAATTTGGCAAGGGGATGTGACACAGAGTTAGGGGCAAGATTCAGTCAAATACAGAAGCAACAGTCCAGTAGGCAGAGCAGACATGGGCATGAAAAGACACATGGAGTATTGGAAGGCGAAATTGCATCTATTTTAATGAAAGAGCCTGACTGGTAAGACAGATGAACTTAGAGCATTGATCAGCATGTGGGAACATTATATCACAAACACAGACATATGATTGAAAGAAGGGCATGACTGGGAACTCAAAAACCTGCGGATCAAAACAAAAATGTAAACCTGAAGCAAATGGAACAAAAACAGACAATGCCTAGAGGTGCTCCGCAGGTCAGGCAGCATCTGTGGGGAGTGAAACAGAGTTGGTGTTTCCGGTCAAGGACCCTTCACCAGAAGTGGAAAAATGAGAGGACAGGCAGAGATGGGGAGAGGCACAAGAAGCAGAGGGGAGCCCTGTGATAAGGTGCAGACCAAAGTTTTCGAAGTTACGGTTAATATAAAAGTTGGCAGTTGGAAACAGAAAAGAAAAATGAATAAAAGTGAAACTACACTGACAGAAAGGGAGGGGGGGAAGGGGTGATGGGGTGGGGGTTCCCAAAATGTCACACTGACAAGGGCACAGCTCAACTGAAAATGTGGAGGGAGTTTCTGAAACCTTAACGATTCTAAAATTCCTTATTTCCAGCAGGCTGCAGCTGGCAAAAGATCTTAGAGTGAAGCTATAAATGTTGGAAATGCTCCAAATCCACTTCCTCCCATAGATGTTCAGAGAAACATGTACCACCAGTGCTATTTAGTGAGTCATTAGTCCTTCATAACTTTACAATTCCATCACCTTACGTGGTAGAGTACATTATTTCCACTTGATAACGTTATATGGAATTATTCTCTGTCGGCTTCTGGAGTCCAAAATTGTTGCATGCATTACAAATTGCATTCTGAAACAATAATAACCAACTAATGTGAAACTAGTCCAACAGAAGACTGTCTGTTGTATCTAGCCTGTGCCATGTAATTGTAAAATCTCGTACATTGAGATTAATTAAACTGTATTGATCTAAGTCTTGAACATAAATTATTGTATTAATTTTAGTGATGCATCAAAAGCCAAAGTTCTATTTACTGCCTCCATGTTGAGCAGACCAGAACACACATGTGCATTCCGCTATGACTAACTGCTGACTATTGTACCAGCCTCCTGTGGAATGCATGGTAATGATGTATATGGTCTGAAGTGTAAGCGTAGATTTAAGGCTGAAAGGAGTCACTATTACTATCAGACACCAGGACATCTGGTTAACTATTGCAACTATATATATATCGCACTTACAGAGAGCAAAACAGAATTAACATTTCAGTGTCAATGGCGTTTCAGAAGTTCTGATGCAAGGTCATTGACCTGAAAAATCAATTGAAAGTAGCACCAGTGATTTCCCCCTTCACACATGCTGCCCGACTTGCTGAGTGCTGTATAT
Source organism: Pristis pectinata (assembly GCF_009764475.1). Taxonomy (NCBI): domain Eukaryota; kingdom Metazoa; phylum Chordata; class Chondrichthyes; order Rhinopristiformes; family Pristidae; genus Pristis; species Pristis pectinata. Next base: position 26,065,615 of record NC_067406.1, read on the forward strand.
CTATCATTCTCTGTTATTTTAGATTTCCAGCAACTGCAATTTTTTTGCTGTTTGATTATATGCTGGATGTTGGCTATTGACTACTATAATTAGATAACACGTTTCCATGAAGCTCCTGAATTAAATGAGTTATGTAGTACTTCACAGTCCACGTACAAGAAAAATCTGATGAGGTGCAAGAATGAAGGCCACAACATGGTGTCTTTTGAGTACATCTCCAACTAGCTTGATGGGAGGGAGGGAAGTTGGGGGGGGGGCGGTGGGGTGGGGGGGGGGTGGGAGAGAGAGAGAGAGAGAGAGAGAGAGAGAGAGAGAGAGAGAGAGAGAGAGAAGCATGTCTATTGAGGGATTTAATGAGTAATAAGAGTTCTAAATTACATTGTTTGAAGTCATGCAGGCATCACACTTTCTAATGGAGCATTCTGAAATGTTTTACTCCGTTATTGCTTAATAGTACAATTAAAACAGTGATAAATTGGTGATTTCTTTTTAATTGCTCAATAGACTCAATATGTAATGTATACAGCTAACTTCCAACTTCCCCATCCGAAATTGTAATCTGCTATAAGAGACAAGAAAAATAGACAAAATTCCAGGTCAGTTTGGGCGAAATTATCTTGTACGTTTTTTTATGAATCCACTTAGGTGATCAGAACTAATGCAGGAGGTCATTTTGGTTCTGAGATCACTGAGCTGCATCATCTAACATAGCAGGTAATCCCTACCTTCGTCAGAACAAGCCCAGCTGTCACTTGAGTGGAAATGACCTATTGGTATGAGGGTTATGCATGATGTTTAGGAGTGCCTGGGTCCATGCCAAATCAATTCAGAGTTTTGCTTTTTTTTGTGTTTGGCCCAACCCAACATGTTTGGGCTGGTCACTGTTTACAAGCCAGGTTCCTGCTAGCAATTGACCAGCCTGCTCATAAAGAAAGGGATATAACTTCCAAAATTTCTGTGGAGTTGGTAGCAACCAAGAATACTATCATTCTGCCTTCACCTGTTTTTCCCCCATCCAACCCCCGCCCACTTCACCAACCGCTTCCCTCATCCTGGACTTATCTCTCAGCCTTGGAGTGAACTACGATTCTCACTGTCCAAACCGAGGAGATTCACTGGGGCATCTGGCTGGTTTTCACTTCACTTATTTCACTGAAGCCCAGGGATGAATATCTTTTGGCCCTCATGCCTTATTCCACCACTGCAATCTTGTCTTGTGTGAAGGCCTAAGAAATTTATACCCAGTGAATGAAATTAGTTCTTTCTTCATGTCCAAACTTGCATATAATAGGCTTCATGAATGGTGATTAGTATTGACAGCTTAAGGTGAAACATGTTTGTTTGCTTTCCTCATTATGTAAAGATTCAATTGGTCTAGAAATGGATGTCATGGGTTCATAGATTCATACAGCATGGAAACAGGCCATTTGGCTTACCACGTTTATGCCAACCAGTGGGCATCCATCTGTATTATCCCATCTTCCAGCACATGGCCAGTACCCTTCTATGACTAGACGATTCAAGTGTTCATCTAGACACTTCTTAAATGCTGTCAGTGACTCTGCTTCCACCACTCTCTCAGGCAGTGTTTTCCTAGTACTCACTGCTCTTACCCCCTTACCCTGAATCTACGACCTCTAGTTTTATCTACTACTGATACAGGGAAAAGTTTCCTGCAGTCTATTTTATCTATATCCTCCTAATTTTATATACCTCACTCATGTCTCCCAAATATAGACTGGAACCTGCTTAGTGCCAAAAGTTTAGATGGGATGGAATTTGTTAAATGTGTCAGGAGGGATTCCTGACGCAGTATGTTGACAGGCCGACTAGAGGGAATGCCATGCTAGATCTAGTTTTAGGAAATGAACCGGGACAGGTGAAGGATCTATTGGTGGGTGAGCATTTGGGGGACAGTGACCATTGCTCCATAACCTTTAAAATTGTCATGGACAGGGACAGGTGCAGAGAGGAGAAGAAGATATTTAATTGGGGAAGGGCGAACTATGAGGCCATGAGGAGAGAACTTGGGAGTGTAAAGTGGGATGTCCTTTTTGAAGGGAAATGTACCATGGAGATGTGGTCGATGTTCAGGGATCTTACGCAGGATGTTAGAGATAAATATGTCCCGGTGAGGCAGAGAAGGAATGGCAGGGTGAAGGAGCCGTGGGTGGCGAGAGAGGTTAAACGACTAGTTAGGGAGAAGAAGGTAGCATATATAAGGTATAAGCAGCAAAGTTCAGACAGGGCCCGTGAGGAATATAGAGTAGCGAGGAAGGAACTTAAGAAAGGGCTGAGGAGAGCTAGAAGGGGACATGAAAAGGCATTGGCTGGTAAGGTTAAGGAAAATCCCAAGGCCTTTTTCACCTACGTGAAGGATAGGAGGATGGCTAGGGTAAAGGTAGGTCCGATTAAAGACAAAGGTGGGAGAATGTGCCTGGAGGTGGCGGAAGTGGGAGAAGTTCTCAATGAATACTTCTCTTCGGTATTCACCAAGGAGAGGGGTCTTGATGATGTGGAAGGGAGTGCTGGTAAGGGTGATGTTCTCAAGGTTGTAGATATCAAGAGAGAGGATGTGTTGAAGTTGTTAAATAATATCAGGACAGATAAATCTCTGGGGCCTGACGGGATTTTCCCCAGACTGCTTCAAGAGGTGAGGGAGGAGATTGCTGAACCGCTGGTAAGGATCTTTGAGTCCTCGTTGTCCATGGGGATGGTGCCGGAGGATTGGAGGGTGGCGAATGTTGTCCCCTTGTTCAAAAAAGGTAGTAGGGATAGTCCAGGGAATTACAGACCGGTGAGCCTTACGTCTGTGGTGGGTAAGCTGTTAGAAAGGATTCTAAGGGATAGGATCTATGAACACCTGGAGAATAATGGACTGATTAGGGACAGCCAGCATGGCTTTGTGAAGGGAAGATCTTGTCTCACAAGCCTGATAGAGTTCTTTGAGGAGGTGACGAGGAAGATTGATGAGGGTAGTGCGGTGGATGTGGTCTATATGGATTTTAGTAAGGCATTTGATAAGGTACCTCATGGTAGGCTTCTTCAGAAGGTCAGAGGCCAAGGGATCCAGGGAAGCTTGGCTGTGTGGATTAGGAATTGGCTTGCCTGTAGAAAGCAGAGGGTTGTGGTGGAGGGAGTGCCCTCGGATTGGAGGGCAGTGACTAGTGGTGCCCCGCAGGGATCTGTTCTGGGACCTCTACTTTTTGTGATATTTATAGATGACTTAGATGAGGGGGTGGAAGGCTGGGTTAGTAAGTTTGCAGACGACAGTAAGATCGGCGGTGTTGTGGATAGTGTGGAGGGCTGTCAGAACTTACAGAGGGATATTGATAGGATGCAGAGCTGGGCTGACAAGTGGCAGATGGAGTTCAATCCAGAGAAGTGTGAGGTGGTACACTTTGGAAGGACAAACTCCAGGGCAGAGTACAGGGTAAATGGCAAGGTACTTGGCAGTATAGAGGAGCAGAGGGATCTGGGGGTTCATATTCACAGTTCATTGAAAGTTGCCTCACAGGTGGATAGAGCAGTTAAGAAGGCCTATGGGATATTAGCTTTCATAAGTTGTGGGATTGAGTTTAAGAGCTGCGAAGTGATGATGCAGCTTTACAAAACTCTAGTTAGACCACACTTAGTACTCTATAGTTCAGTTTTGGTCACCACATTATAGGAAGGACGTGGAGGCATTGGAGAGGGTGCAGAGGAGATTTACCAGGATGCTGCCTGGATTAGAGCGTATGGAATATGAGGAGAGGCTTAAGGTGCTAGGGCTTTATTCACTGGAAAGGAGGAGGATGAGGGGAGACATGATAGAGGTATATAAAATATTGAGAGGAATAGATAGAGTAGACAGCCAGCACCTCCTTCCCAGGGCACCAGTGCTCAAGACGAGAGGGCATGGCTTTAAGGTTATGGGTGGGAGGTTCAGGGGGGATGTCGGGGGGGGTTTTTCACCCAGAGAGTGGTTGGTGCATGGAATGCACTACCTGGGGTGGTGGTGGAGGCAGATACATTGGACAGGTTCAAGAGTTTGTTGGATAGGCACATGGAGGAATGTGAGATAGAGAGATATGCAGGAGGAAAGGTTTAGATAGTGTGAGGGTGGATTGATGGATGGCACAACATGGTGGGCCGAAGGGCCTGTTTTGTGCTCTATGGTTCTATGGTTCTATGGTTCCTCTTAACCTCCTCTGCTCCAGGGAAAACAGACTAAGCCTTTCCAGTCTTTCCTTGTAACTGAAGCAGTCTATCTCAGGCAACATCTGGTGAACCTCCTCTGCACCCTCTCTAGCACTATGTCTCAAGACTTTGTTCTCCAAGGTCACTTGTCATATATGCAAAGTGGGTTGTTGGCAAGCATGGCGTCATATTCTAGCACTGAGAGGGATATTGGCCAAATGCAGGCAAATGGGATTAGTGGAGAAAGGCATCTTGGTTGGCACAGACAAGTTGGGCAGAAGGGCCTGTTTCTGTGCTGAATCTATGAATCTATGAGTCTTTAGAATTGGTGAATTCATCAGGTATCGTCCCAGGCTCAGAATCAATAAAGGTAATCCTTTCTCCTATCTATATCTGGCCTCTTGATGAGGTGGCCTGGACCAGGATTCACTTTAATAAATAAAGCAAATGCAAGAAATACCGAGCAGATCAGATAACATCTATACACAACACGCCAATGTGCCTCACTACACCAATGGAAAGATTGAATCTACCTTTACATTATATGGAGAATTTCCAAGGCATTCATTTCCAATACATAAAAACAAGGGCTCTTAAATGAGTTGTGACCCATCAGGTGGAATGGCAGGAGGGCAGGAGTCATATAGAGTAATACAACACAGAATGAGGCCCTTTGACCCAACTGGTCCATGCTGACCACAGCAGCCTCCCTGCTAGTCCCAGTTATCCATGTTTGGCCCATAACCCTCCAAGCCCGTCCCCTCCATGTACCTATCCAATGCCTCTTAGATGTTGCAATTCTACCAGCCTCGACCACCTCCTCTGGCAACTCATTCCAGGTCTCACTGCGCTCTGTGTAAAGAAGTTACCTCTCGGGTCTCTTTTAAACCTCTCCCCTCTTATCTTGTATCTGTGCCCTCTAGTTTTGGACTCCCCAACCCTGGGGAAAAGACTATGACCGTTCACTTTATCCATTCCCTTCATGATTTCTTCTATGAGGTCATGAGGTCTATGAGGTCATTCCTCATTCTCCTGCGCTCCAAAGAATAAAGATCCAGTGTGGCCAAGCTCTCCCTACAACTCAGGCCCTCTAGTCCAGGCAGCATCCTCATAAATCTCTTCTGCACCCTCTCTAGCTTGACAATGTCTTTCCTATAACAGGGTGACCAAACCTGTACACAATACTCCAAGAGTGGCCTCACCAACGACTTATAAAACTGCAACATAATGTCCCTACTGCTAAACTCGATGCCCTGACTGGTGAAGGCCAGCGTGCCAGATGCCTTCTTCACCACCCTATCTACTTGCACGGCTACTTTCAGCGAACTGTGCACTTGTACTCCCAGGTCTCTCTGTTCCACAATACTTGTCAGTGCCCTGTCATTCACTGTATGAGTCCTACCCTGGTTTGAATGTCCAAAATACCTCACTTATCTAAGTCGAAATCTATTTGTTATTCCTCAGCCCATCTTGCTAACTGATCAAGATCTCTTTGCAACTTCTTGTAACCAGTAGCGTTTCCCATTCAACCTTTGCAGTAATTGAACCAATCTTTAGTACATCTCCTTATAACCTATTTTCTCTCACATGCCTCCCTGCTTCTGATTCTCCCACCAGTCACCGACACGAGGGGCAACTTATAGCAGCCAGTTAACATACCAACCCACACATCTTTGGGATGTGTGAGGAAAATGGAGCATCTGGAGGCAACCCATATGGTCACAAAGAGAACATGCAATCTCCATACAGACAGCACAGGAGGTCATGATCAAACCTGGGTCATGGGAGCTGTATGGTAGAAGTTCTACTAACTGGACCACTGTAATGCCATAGCTGAAGCTATGTGCTATAGTTATTCCCACAATGTTCCCACAGTATTCTTAGACAGGAGTTACAGCATTCTGACCCAACACTGATGAAGGAATGCAATATACTTCCAAGACATTGATGAATCAGATGCCTTCAATGACATTCCAGTAATTTTGTGGTCACCATTGCAAATACTAGTTTAATTATTCCAGATTTATTTAATTAACTAATTTAAATTCCCCAGCTGCTGTGGTGGAGCAGCATCAGAGAATGTGTGGTGTATTGGTGGGCATTCTAGCTACAACATGCAGGCTTGCAGAGACATTGGAGCGGCCTGTCTCCAGAATGACTGGTCTGATGGAAGGAATGACCAGTTACATCAAACGCTTTAATGGCAGGATTGTCCACTGGCCTTCACCAGTAGTTTTCATTCTAGCTTATGTAACTAGTATGTTACTACCAAAGCCATGAGACGGATTTGGTGAAAGGGAATGTGGAATTCGGAGATGGTACTTCTACTTATTACAGCGCCAGTGACCCGGGTTCAATTCCAGCTGCTGTCTATAAGGAGTCTGTACATGCTCCCTGTGTCTGCGTGGGTTTCCTCTGGGTGCTCAGGTTTCTTCCCACATTCCAAAGACGTACAGGTGAGGAGCTGTGGGCATGCTATGTTGGCGCTGGAAGAGTGGCGATACTTACAGGCTGCCTCCAGCATATTCTCAGTAATGCAAAAAGACACATTTCATTGTGTGTTTCGATGTACGTGTGACTAATAAATAAATATCTTATCTTCTCTTGTCACCCACCCCATCTCATGTTACATTATGTTCTCCAAAGCTGGGGCTGCATGGCTGGTGCTGCAGCTCTCTTTGGCACCTTTGGTTGTCCTTGACTGACTTTGGCATTGTTTCAAAACCAAAAGACATTGGTTAAGAGCTATTTTGCAATGATGGAAAAGGATCATACAGGTCTGTGGTTGCAAAATAGAGTGCAGATAAATTCGTTACACGTTATTAGAATAAGCTTTTAAGAATTCATGATTTATATCTGAGATTACATAAATACTCTTGCAAAACACTTTTCCGCTTTGCTTTTTCTTCCTTGTTGGTTGGCAAATTCTGTTCACCACAAGGGCTTCAGCCCACTGCCTCTTTCTGAAGTCAATAAATGGATGGACAATGAATTTTCGCCTTGCTTGTCACCTTTAGATAACCAGAATCTTTTTCCCAGGGTGGAAATGTCAAATACTTTGCACAGTTTTAAGGTGAGAGGGGCAAAGTTTAAAGGAGACGAACGCAGCACTCTTGTTACACAGAGAGTGGTGGGTGCCTGGAACATGCTGGCAGGGAGGTGGTGGAGGCAGATACAATAGTGACCTTTAAGAAGCATTTAGACTGACTGACAGACAGACAAACACATGAACAGGCAGAGATATAGACCATGTACAGGTAGTTAGGATTAGTTTGGATTGGCATCATGTTTGGCACAGACACTATGGGCAGAAAGACTTGTTCCTGTGCTGCACTGTTTGATATTTTTCCCAGTTGCTTTATACTTGTCAAGGCAAACAAAAGCACAAAGTTGGATCCCAGTGCAAATGCAACTCCCCCCCAAACATCCCCCCACACACAAAAAAAATACGGTTAATGGGTCAAAAGCATGCAATACCTAACTTATGCTCTACTGTCTGAGTCCCAAATATTATCCATTACCCTTGGGGCTGGTCACAGGAGTCTTTGCTGGACTCCAGGAGTCCAGGGTTCTTTGCTCTTCTCGAAGGTTGGTCTCCTGCCTCGGGTGGTGCCATTGCCATCTTCGTTCCCTTGGTTGGAGTCCTCAAAGTAGGCATTCGCTGACTGTGGTCCTCACTGCTTCACTGGCTCCTGTCAAAGTTCTTCACTGCTCACCACCAGGGTGGAGTTATCTCTGCTCTGGCTTGTTGATGGGGGCTGTGGCGTGGGGTGGGGTGGTGGACGGAGTGTTGCTGTGAACTTGTACTTTGACCAACTGGATGGCAAGGTGGGAAGTCCACTACTCGTCACTTCAAAGTGTTATGAGTTTAGGGGAAGATTTAAATGCAACCCTCCAAATAAGGTAGGGGAGGAAACATAGGCCCTATTCAGTCTGTCTCTCCCTTGTTTCTCTTTCCCTGGATTAATTAACCATTAAATATTCAATCACTAATCAATGGAACTGCATTGTGGTCAGTAGCACCTATTCTTGGCATAGTATCACTACCTGTGAGCTCAGCCTGAATGTCTGGCCCAGCTAGTTTTATGGATTTGGATCTGGTCTAAGGTTAGTTTGACTCATTTTCCCATGGTACCCAGCTCGCTGTTTTGCAGAGCTGCTTGGCCACATCTACATCCCATGAACTAATAAGAACTGTAATGAACATAGTTTTTTGCAAGATTGTGGGTTAGGGGCAAAAGAGGCACAGTTTAGGTAAGTGTAAGGTGAGTGGGTTGGAGAATCTAAGTGAATGTTATAATCGTGAGGCTATCTTAGGTAGCAAAGGATGTTACTGTTAGTGCACCGGAATGTTAGTACTGGATTTTCATCCTCAGAGTCTCAGGGGTGGGACTTAAACCCACAACCTACTGGTTCAGAAGTGAGAGTGCTCTCTACTGAGTCATGTTTGCCATAGGGTGTTGGCCTGGATTATATTTTACCTTTTACTGACACAAAAGGAGGCTATTTGACCCACTGAGTCTACACCAGCTCCCAGGGGAGCAATCTCATTCGTCCCGCTCCCCCTCTTCTTAATTCCCTGTACCATGTAACGTCTCTCTCAGCATACCCATCAACCATCAACCCTTTGATTCTTATTGACATTATGGACTACACAAAGGGCTGATTAACCCATTGGAGAAATTGGGAGGAAACCAGAACGCCAGAAGAAAACACACACACACACACACACACACACACACACACACACACACACACACACACACACACACACACACTCTCTCTCTCTCTCACACACACACACACACTCACACACACACACTCACACACACTCTCACACACACACACACTCACACACACTCTCTCACACACACTCACACACACACACACACTCTCTCTCTCACACACACACTCACTCTCTCACACACACACTCTCTCAGACACACACACAACTACACACTCACACAAACACACACACAACTACACACACATATACAACTACACACACACTACACACACTCACACACACACACTCACACACACTCTCTCTCTCACACACACACACTCACACACACTCACACACTCTCTCTCTCACACACACACACTCACACACACTCACACACACACTCTCTCAGACACACACACTCACACACACTCACACAAACACACACACAACTACACACACATATACAACTACACACACACTACACACACTCACACACACTCTATCTCTCACACAAACACACTCACACTCACACACACTCACACACTCTCTCTCTCACACACACACACTCACACACACTCTCTCTCACACACGCACACTCACACACACACACACTCACACACTCTCTCTCTCACACACACACACACACTCACACTCACACACACTCTCTCTCACACACACACACACACACTCACACACACACACTCTCTCAGACACACACACAACTACACACTCACACAGACAAACACACACACAACTACACACACATATACAACTACACACACACTACACACACTCACACAAACACAGACAGACAGACACGCACACTCTCACACACACACACTCACACACACATACACAACTACACACACTCACACAGACAAACACACACACAGACACAAACACACAACTACACACACATATACAACTACACACACACTACACACACACACACTCTCTCTCACACACACACACTCTCACACACTCACACACTCTCTCTCTCTCACACACACACTCTCTCACACACACACACTCTCACACACACACATACACAACTACACACACTCACACAGACAAACACACACACAGACACAAACACACAACTACACACACATATACAACTACACACATACACACAACTACACACACTCACACAGACAAACACACACACACACACACACACACAATCTATATACACGTAATATGCAAATATATATACATAATGTGCATTAGTGCTTAGGATTGAACCCCAGTCCCAGGAGCTGTGAGGCAGCGGCAGTAATAGTTACATCACCATACTGTCCACAGATTTCAATCTGTGGAGTAGGGCTTCAGCTCTCAACCTTCTCACCTGAAGGCAAGAGTGCTACCACTGAGCCATGATGAAAATACGTATATTAGATAACCATTAATAAAGTTAACACTGTGTTGCCCAGAAGGTGCTGAGCACACTAGAGACCAAAAGGTGTCAGGTTGATCTCTGATCTACACAGGATGCTAATTTCAGTGCCTGTCCTCAGAAGGTAAAAGAGAAATCAGCCAGCATTCAAGTTCCTGAGCAATATAGTGGAGCAGGGGTGGTGAAGAGTCTTCACAAACTGTAGATTGGTCAGTTGGATTTGTGCAGTGACAGCTAGTACTCAGCCCTTCTGCCCAAGCGCACCATCTGTTCACCAGCAACTCGGGGGAAAAGTAGTGCATTTGCCAAGAAATGTTGCACTCGAATCAAAAGTATTTTTAGATCAAGCCTTCCGTAACCCAGAGCTAAAAGGAATCAATTGCAAAACTCTTCTCCTTTGGGCCATTCAGTCTGTTCTGAAGAAAACACTGAGAGCAAGCACATTTCTAAAACATGCCATTGCCTACGCGAATGACATAATTGTACTGTGTGTGGATTCAACTGGATAATTGAGCCTTTGCATTAGGATTTGCGTCTAAAGAAGATTAACGTGGTGAAGGAGCATTTTCAATTCACCCCTCATTTCTCAGACTGCTGTATGTGAACTATGATAGGCTCCTGTCAGCAAGCATGGGGACATGGGGATCACAAGATCACAAGACAAGGGAGCAGAAGTAGGCCATTCGGCCCATCAAGTCTGCTCCAAAGAAAAGGAAAAAAGAAAAAGAAATGAGAAATTGGAGGGGGGGGGGCTATAAAAAACCCAACCCCAATTTCCGACCTTATCCCCATATCCCTTGATACTCCGACTATTTAGATATCTATCTATCTCTTCCTTAACCGCCTCCAATGATCTGGCCTCCACTGCTGTATGTGGCAAGGAATTCCACAAATTCACCACCCTCTGGCTAAAGAAATTTCTCCTCATCTCTGTTTTAAACCTGTACCCTCTAATTCTAAGATTGTGCCCTCTGGTCCTGGACTCACCCACCAAGGGAAACAGCTTGACCACATCGACTCTGTCCAGCCCTTTCAACATTTTAAATGTCTCTATGAGTTCCCCTCTCATTCTTCTGTACTCCAGTGAGTACAGTCCAAGAGCTGACAAACGCTCATCATATGTAAGCACTTTCATTCTGGGAATCATCCTTGTAAATCTCCTCTGAACCCTCTCCAACATCAGCACATCTTTCCTAAGATATGGGGCCCAAAACGGCGCACAATATTCCAAATGAGGCCTCACTAGTACCCCGTAGAGCCTCATTAACACTTCCTTACTTTTATACACTATACCTCTCGAAATGAATGCCAATATAGCATTCGCTTTCTTTACCACCGATCCGACCTGGTGATTAACCTTTAAGGTATCCTGCACGAGTACCCCCAAGTCCCTTTGTACTTCTGTACTTTGAATTTTCTCTCCTTTTAGATAATAATCTGCCCATTTATTTCTGTTTCCAAAGTGTACAACTGCACATTTCTCAACATTGAATCTCATCTGCCATTTCCTTGCCCATTCTCCTAAACTATCTAGGTCTGTCTGCAACCTTCCTGTCTCTTCAATACTCTCTACTCCTCCACCTATCTTGGTGTCATCCGCAAACTTAGCCACAAAACCATTTACTCTATCATCCAAATCGTTAATGTACAAGGTAAAAAGAAGCGGCCCCAACACCGACCCCTGCGGAACACCACTAGTAACCGGTAGCCAACCAGAACAAGATCCTTTTATTCCCACCCTTTGCTTCCTGCCAACCAGCCAATGCTCCACCCATTCTGTTATCCTACCTGTCATTCCATGACCTCTCATCTTATTAATCAGTCTCTTATGCAGCACCTTGTCGAAGGCCTTTTGAAAGTCTAAATACACAACATCTACCGCCTCTCCCTTATCCACCCTACCTGTGATTTCTTCGAAAAACTCCAATAGGTTGGTCAGGCAGGATCTTCCCTTCACAAAACCTATCTTGCCTTGCAAGGGGGAGGTGCATGCAGTTTTTGTTACTTTACAACACTAGTGCATCATAGCAAATGTGAAACTGATAATCAGTTCATGTGGTTCTTTTTTAGCATTAGCTGATAGAGGAAGGTTGGGTTGGCCAGTGTCAGAATTCTTAGTGCATCTTTGTAACTTATTTATTGTTGATGGACTGTGGACATCACTGCCAATGCAAGCATTTACTTCCTATTTTGAATTTCCTCTGAAATGAGGAGTTGGCTATAAATCAACCACATTGGTGAGTCTGAAGTCACAGATAAGTTAGACTAAGTAACTGGTAAATTTCCTTCCCAAAGGATATTAGTAATTTTCGCATGATCAGTTATTATTACTAGGACTTTAAAATTCCAGATTCATTACATTATTTGATTTTATATTCCACGGCTCCTATCTTGGGATGTGAACTTTGACTCTGGATCAATGGTCACAAAGTCTGGCTGCATGTCCAATAACTTAACAAAACTTCTTCCATCATAGAGTCACTGACTGCTGTTTGAACCACAGTACAAATGGGATCCTGATGCTCGCACAGTTCTTCACTTGAGTTGAGGTTATGTGGCATTTTATATGTAATAAAAGTGTTATGTAAATGGAAGCACTTTTACCCACAGAGAAATTTAATATTATATTGTAGCAACTCACCGTCCGAGCAAGCGAACTGGCTCGGCGGTCGGGTCACGCGTCGTTGAAGCGGCGAGGCCCAAGGTGGCGGTGGGCCTTCGTCTTCCCCGAGTGACAGGGAGAACCCGCGCGCAGGAAAGGTTTGATGACGTGGCGTATACGTCATTGCCGTTTTGAGTGGGTGGGAACAGGCTCTCTTAAAAGGCCCGCGCAAGGCGGGAAAATAAACAGTTCTGTTCTGAAACTCTACGACTAGTGTCTTGTGTTCATTCTGTGGTAGCGACCGCTACAATATTGTAGTATTATTTTATAATATCATAGAGAAATTTAATATTACTATTCGACAGTAAAATAAAATCAAAAATACTGCAGATTCTGGAAATCTAAGGTAAAACTGGAAAATGCTGGAAACACTCAGCACATCAGGCAGCATCTATGGAAAGAGAAATGAGTCTGAGACCTATCATCAGAATTAAGAAATTGAGAAAACAAGTTAGCCTAGGTAGCAGAGAAGGTGGGGAAGGGAAATGACTGAAACAATAGGAATTTCTCTGATAGCAGCTGAATTATTTCACCCTAAGGAGAAAGTTGCCAGAGGAGAAATGGGACAGGTCACGTTGACATTTGGTTATAAAAGCCACATTGCAGCAGGCTAGATGGTATTGGAAATACTGCAAGTATGTCAAACAATGATGAGTAGGAGTACAGGAAGGAGATAGAGAGCTTAGTGGAATGGTGTCATGACAACAACCTTTCCCTCAATGTCAACAAAGCAAAAGAGCTGGTCATTGACTTCAGGAAAGGGGGCGGTGTACATGCACCTGTCTATATCAATGGTGCTGAGGTCGAGAGGGTTGAAAGCTTCAAGTTCCTGGGAGTGAACATGGCCAACAGCCTGTCCTGGTCAAAACACTTAGATGCCACGACCAAGAAAGCTCACCAGCGCCTCTACTTCCTCAGGAAGCTAAAAAAATTTGGTTTGTCCCCTTTGACACTCACCAACTTTTACAGATGCACCATAGAAAGCATCCTATCTGGATCCATCACAGCTTGGTATGGCAACTACTCTGCCTAGGACCGCAAGAAACTGCAGAGAATTGTGGACACAGCCCAGCGCGTCATGGAAACCAGCCTCCCCTCCTCGGACACTGTCTTTACCTCTCGCTGCCTTGGTGAAGAAGCCAGCATTATCAAAGACTCCACCCACCTGGGTCATTCTCTCTTCTCTCCTCCTCCATCAGGTAGAAGATACAGGAGCCTGAGGGCACGTACCAGCAGGCTTAAGGACAGCTTCTATCCCACAGTGATAAAATTATTGAATGGTTCCCTTATACGATAAGCTGGACTATGACTTCACGATCTACCTTGTGACCTTGTACCTTATTGCACTGCACTTTCTCTGCAGCTGTGACACTTTACTCTATACTGTTATTGTTTTTACCTGTACTACCTCAATGCACTCTGTACTAACTCAATGTAACTGCACTGTGTAATGAATTGACCCGCAAGATTGGTATGCAAGACAAGTTTTTCACTGTACCTCGGTACAAGTGACAACAATAAACCAATATCAATACCAATACCAATATTGGAAGACATAGCTCGTGGAAAGGCAACACTTAGGTGACAGGTATCTTCTTCCAACAGCCAGTTTTCGGTCAAGACTATGATGTTGATGCAGCAATCCATAACAAGCTCATCAATGGCAAGACTCATGCCTACAAGTGAACAAGTGTTCTAGAGCAAGAATCAGGAGGTATAAAACCATAGTATTATAGAATAGTTACAGCACAAAAGGACCCCATTTGTTCTTTTTGGATTTTTCAAAAGAGCTTCCCAGTTCGTCCCATACCCCCAGTTCATTGCCTGTAGCCCTACCCTTCTCCCTTCAAGTGCTGTCCAATTCATTTGTGGAAGCTATGATTGGATTTGTCTCCATCACACTTTCAGGCAGTACACTAAGATCATAACCACTTGCTGTTTGAAAAAGAGGTAGTTAATTTTCGAATTCTTACAAATTCCTGGTCAAACCTTGCTCAGTATTTTAAATATTTTGTTCTTCAAACAAAACAGCAATGCTTTCGGAAGGGCTTACTAATATAGAAGGTGAGATAGTTTAATGGATCAAGATGAACATTACAAAGGTGGTAACAAAGTGACTTAAAATTATGCCATTGCTTTCACTGGAATTGTGAGCATTTGCTGACCACAACTTGCTGTGCACCAGATGATATTAACTACTTCATTAAATGAAGTAGCCAAACATTTATTTTACATCAATTGTATCCATGTTATTTCCATCAAATACACAAGGCCAGTGAGAGGAAAATCCTCTCCAAACAAACAGCATTTCATGGTAGAAATTACGAAATTGCATCAAGGGTAATGTAATAATCTGGGGTGGAAGGTGTTGGAGAATGAATTAATGGAAACAGTTTCCTAGCACATTGGCCTGGAACTTGAAAGGAAATGTCAGCAATTTCATTAAACTCCACTGGTAGTTCTCAGAATCAATGCCTTCAAATTCTTGATTCCTGTTTGAATGCTACAGTTAAGTCACGGAGAAAGACTGCATTGATTAGATCTGTATTCTGTTAAGTATGGAAGATTAAGACGTGATGTAATTGGGGTCATTGATTCATAGAGAGATTCAGCACAGAAACAGGCCCTTTGGCTCATCGTCCATGCCGATCATAAACACCCATTTACATTAATCCTACATTAACCCTTTTTTTATCTAGTCCTTACACTCTCACTCCCCCAGATTCAACCCTAGGGACAATTTACAGAGGCAATTTAACCTACCAAACTGCATGTCTTTGAGATGTGGGAGGAAACTGGAGCAGCCAAAGGAAATCCGTGCAGTCACAAGGAGAAAGTGCACACTCCACACAGACAGCATCCAAGGTCAGGATTGAACTGTGGAGCTGTTAAGCAGTGGCCCTCCCAGCGGCACCACTGTGTCACCCTGTTGTGTTTCAGATGATTACAGGTGTTAGGTTGTTTAGGAGCAATCTCAAGAACCATTTCTTCACATAAAGTTTAAGGAAGTCTGGAACTCCCACAAAGAGTTGTTGAAGCTAGATTGGTTTCAAGATTTTTCACAGTGATGTTAAGGATTACTGAACTGAGGTGGGTGTATTTTGAGTCACAGATTGTGAGGGATGGGGAAATTGTGGAATAGAGAAGGGTTTAATGTCAACCCTTCTCCAAACTAAGGATTATGTGTCAATTGAGAAGATACAGTGCAGACATATCAAGACTTGGCCCAATGTGAGTGATGTATGAATATCTCAAAGGGAAGGCTGTATTTTAGTAGAACAGAGATGATTTAAAAGTAAGTCTTGCTTTTATGTAGCACCTTTCAGAAATTCCTAAAGCACTATACAGTCAATGAAGTAACTTTGAAAAGTAATGCCAGTGTGGGATGCATGCAGTGAGCACCCATGAACAACAGGGTGAAAACAATTTAATAATTTGATTTCAGTGATGTTGAGTGAGTGTTAAATATTGGCCAGGTCACAGGGGATAGATCTCCTTTCTCTTCTTCAAAATATTATCTTAGTATTTTTTAAAAATTCATTTAAGAGAGCAGATGGTGGCTTGGTTTAATGTCTTAGACAGGCCCTCCAACAGTGTAGCTCTCCATGAGTACTGCAAAGAAGTGTCAACCTAGATTTTTGTACTTAACTCACAACCTATAATCATCAAACTCAGAGGTCTGAATGCTACCAACATCCTAACATTGTTTTAGACTATGAGGATATGAGGCAGCATAGATGGAAACAGATTATTTTCAGTATTTGTGGGATCTGCAAAAAAGGAGAGAGATAGGGGATTAAATATAAGAAAGGGGAGGGATGTGGGAGACATAGATAGTTGTTGAAAGAAAGGGATACAAAGATATAAGAGGACAGGTTGCATTTGCTCATTAGGATTATCTTTCCTATGAAGGTTAAAGAGCAAACTCTAACAGAGTGCCCTGTTCTCACATTGGGACATCACGGAATCCACACGGAAAGGATTTCACATGTTGCTCTAATCCATAGTAGAGAAAGCTTATTTGTGCCTGAGTGGTGAATTACCAGTGCAATCTAGACGCATTAAGTGTTTGGGACTGGATATTTCTATCTGGGGAATCTCCCAGCGTGCTACCATACACTCCTTTGAAACCACTAGTAGTGTAGGGACCCTCAAGGTCAGTGCAGCTTCCGATGTGCTTTCACACAGTATCACAGGACTGATATTGTGTTCTCCAGTCTTTATTCTCACTCAGCTATCTGCTGCAATCTAGACAGTCAGAACTGGTGACTATGTAGTAGAAAAGAATTATTGACTTGACAACATTTGAATCCAAAATGTTTCTGTCCACTCTGGGAAGGCATTCATGTTCCCATGTGAAAAGAGGTTAACACTAAAGGAAAAACATTGAATAATTAAGTTATTGGGAATAGTATCTATGAGATGCAGACAATTAGACTAGGTTTGGGTGATTTTCATTAAAATTACTCTGGTAAACTAAAAGTTCTAATTTCCAGGAAATATGATTAACCCGTTCCACTCCCAATCAGTAAACAAGTCAGAGTATCTCTAAAGTACCAACCATAATTTTTTTGGAAATCCCCACATCACTTATGGCTGAACAATTTCAATAGCACGCTTCTTCCACAACTTCTCACCAAGATGAATATTACTGGTAAAATCTAAAGGTATGATTTCTTGGAAATTGTCAGTTTATTACCTCAAAGGATGCACTCTGGTTCAATTTAAATCATTTCCCCTGCTGGTGATAGATTTTTACTTGGGTGAAAATGCATTCTTTTCAGGCAGCTTTCATGGGGTTGACTGTTGTGAGATTTCAGAGTTGAGACTGGATGAGCGGAAGGAGATTTAATCCAACTCATTCCATGGAAAGGGGCAAAGATGAGTGGTTAGATTCTTCAGGTTATTTACCCATTGAGAACTTGCCTAGATCTCACAGACTTTGGGCAGGTTGACACAGATGTGCTCCCAAGGTTGTGGGCAGGATTTTAAATTTGACCACTTCTGAAGGTTAAACAGCTGCATAATATACAAGTACCAGAATCAGAATCAGATTTATTATCACTGACTTAAACAACGTGAAATTTGTTGTTTTGCAGCAGCAGTACAGTGCAAAGACATAAATTTAATATAAATTACAAAAATAAATAAGTAGTGCAAAAAGAAGGAATAATGAGGTAGTGTTCATGGATTTCATGGACCGTTCAGGAATCTGATGGCAGAGGGGAAGAGGTACAGGAGCCTGAATCGCTGGGTGTTGGTCTTCAGGCTCCTGTACCTCCACCCCAATGGTAGTAATGAGAAGAGGGCATGTCCTGGATGGTGAGGGTCCTTAATGATGGATGCCGCCTTCTTGAGACACCTCCTTTTGAAGATGTCCTCAATGGTGGGGAGGGTTGTGCCCGTGATGGAGCTGGCTGAGTCTACAACCCTCTGCAGCCTCTTGTGATCCTGTGCATTGGAGCCTCCATATCAGGCTGTGATGCAACCAGTCAGAATGCTCTCCATTGTATGTGCTTATGTGTTTGGCCTTAATATGTGTAATGATTGTAGGGAGGAGTGACACATGCCCCTGCTGAAGTCCACACAGAGTATGTCCCTGCAGTACCTGAACAAGGGGAGCTTCCAACTGACACATGGATTGGAATCCCAGAACATGTAGAAAGTGCTTTGGGTTTATCATCAGGCAGAAGAGAGCCTAATGAAGCTGTGAGGAAGTAAAGCTGCATGAATAATATTCAGGGTCCTCGCCTGCCCCAGACTCTGCCACTGCCCTCTCCAGTGAAAGCATCCTTGAATCTCCTTGACCCCACTCCCATTGGTACATGAGTTAGGAACAATTGCCCATGCACTTCCTACCTATTCTACCCTTTTTTTTTGTAATGTTCTTACAGTAGTGATTCCCATCAAAAAAGGTTCAGGAGAACCCAGTAAAACAAGGATTGATATTTCCTGTCAGAAAGCTATGGGTTCATGTTCCATTCTGAAAAAGTGTAGGTAATTTGTCCAGTGCAGGACTGAGGCATCACCACACTGACATGTTAAACCAAGGGCCTGTTTGGTCTCCCAGGATGATGTAAAAGGTTTCCCAAGAGTTATCAAATAAATTCAGAGGTGATTGCCTTTTCTCTTGTTTAATACTTATTCCTCAAACAAAAGCACAACAAACGATCCAGTCCATTATCACAGTGCTGTTTGTGGAACATCTTGCAATCTGAATTAGGCAACTTCCAGAGATGGTCTTTGAAACCACATGCTGGACCTATCATCAAGTAATTTTACTTTCAGAAACTGCTGCCAAACCATTTGCTTTACAGGAGTCTGGTTTCAGACATGTGGATGCTGTGGCCTAACCACAGGAGCTGTTTGAGTGTTGAGCATGTTGATATTTGCTCACCTATCCTGATAGTGGATTTGAAAGATTTTGCGGAGACAGCATTGCTGGTACTTCTCCAGTGCTTTGACATGTTCATTATGTTTCTAGGCCAGGCAGTCATCATCTCCAACAAAAGATGGAAATATATCCCCATTCCTTCTTCAACATGTAAACCTTGGTTAGGTTTCATTTGGAGTATTGAGTGCAATTCTGGTCACCTCATTACAGGAAGGATGTGGAGGCTTTGAGGAGGGTGCAGAAAAGGATTACAAGGATGCTGCCTGGAATAGAGGGTCTGAGCTACTGTATAAGGAGAGGTTGGACAAACTTGTGTGTTTTCTTTGCAGTGTCAGAGGCTGAGGGGAGATCAAATAGAAGTTTATAAAATTTTGAGAGGCATAGATAGGGTAGACAGTCAGAATCATTTTCCCAGGGTAGAAATGTCAAGTATTTAAGGTGAGAGGGGGAAAGTTTAAAGGAGACTTGCAGGGCAAGTTTTTTCCACAGAGAGTGGTGGGTGCCTGGAACGTGCTGCTGGGGTAGTGGTGGAAAATACAATAGTGGTGTTTAAGAGGCTATTAGATACACACATGAATATACAGGGAATGGAGGGATATGGATCATGTACAGGCAGGAGAGATTTAGTTTAAATCGGCATTATGTTTGGGGCAGACACCTTGAGCCAAAGGACTCGTTCCTGCGCTGTACTATGTTCTACGTAGCATAGGGTCTAGATTCTGGAATCCCAGCTGATCAGCAGAAGGTCAGCAATGATTCAAAATGGAAGGCCATTACTTTCTCAAGAGCAATTAAGGATGGGTACTAAATGCTTCCCTTGCTAGCAATCCCTACAACTGATAAATGAAAAGAAAGATCTTAAAAACATGATGCTCTAACCTGTTTAGTGTAGGAATGGTTTGGGAGCTTGAGCCCTCAGCTCCATCTATATTCTGATTAAAAAAAACTATTTTACATCTTAAGTTATGACAATTAGATGCCATATGCTGAGGAAACACAAGCCCACTCAAACAGGGATGAGGGAAGATTGAATAAGTTGGAAACACAATGATTCTGCAGATGCTGGAATCTGGAGCAACACACACAAAGTGCTGGAGGAACTCAGCAGGTCAGGCAGCATCCATGGAGGGAAATAAACAGTCGGCGTTTTGGGCCGAGACCCTTCATCAGCACTGGAAAGGAAGAAGGCAGAAGCCAGAATAAAAAAGTAGGGCGAGGGGAAGGAGCACAAGCTGGCAGGTGATAGGTGAGTCCAGGTGAGAGGGGGAAGGTAGGTTTCCACAGGGATTGCTCTCTCTGCAACTCCCTTGTCTACTCGTCCCTCCGCACCGATGACACTCCTGGCACTTATCCCTGCACCCATGCCAATTGTTACACCTGTCCCTACACCTCCTCCCTCACCACCATTCAGGGCCCCAGACAGTCCTTCCATCTGAGACACCACTTCACCGGTGAATCTGAGGGTGTCACTTATTGCATCTGATGCTCCCAGTGCGGCCTCCCCTACATCGGTGAGACCTGATGCAGATTGGGTGACCGCTTCATCGAGCACCTTCACTCTGTCCACTGCAACAGCCAGGACCTCCTGGTGGCCGACCACTTCAACTCCACATCCAACTCCCATACTGACATGTCTATCCATGGCCTCCTCTACTGCCATGTTGAGGCCAGATGCAGGCTGGAGGAACAACACCTCATATGCCGCCTTGGTAGTCTCCAACCTGATGGCCTCAACATCGATCTCTCTAACTTCCAGTAACCCCTCCCCTCTATTTTCTTCCCCCCCTTTCCCCCCTCCCCCCTTTGTTTTCTGACATACCTGTGGTCCCCTCACTCCTTCTCTTTCCCCTCCCCTGCCCTCATGACCTGCCCACTACCTCCCTCCTGTTCCCCACCTGCTTCTCTTTATTCCATGGTCTACTGTCCTCTCCGACCGGATTCCTTCTTCTTCAGCCCTTTGCCTCTTCCCCCTATCACCTCTCAGCTTCTTGCATCATTCCCTTTCATCCCCCCTCCCCCAACCAACTGCCTTCCTCCTCTCACCTGGACTCACCTATCACCTGCCAGCTTGTGCTCCTCCCCCTCTGCCCACCTTTTTATTCTGGCTTCTGCCCTCTTCCTTTCCAGTCCTGATGAAGGGTCTCCATAGATGCTGCCTGACCTGCTGAGTTCCTCCAGCATTTTGTGGGTGTTGCATTAAAATAAGTTGGGTCTCTGCTCTATGGAGTTTTTAGAATGAAAGATGATCTTATTGAAACATAAAGGTTCAGAGAGGATTGATGGGTAGATGCTGAGAGGATGTTTCCCCTCATGGGGAATTGAGAACTAAGGGGCATCGTTTCAGAATAAGGGTTTTCCCATTTAAGATGGAGATAAGGAAGAATTTATTCTTTCAGAGTGCTGTAAATTTTTGAATTACCATAGAGAACTATAGAGGTTGAATTATTGAAAATATTCAAAGCTGAGGTAAGCAGATTTTTGGACTACAGGAGAAGCAAGGGTTTGGAGAACAGACATGAAAGTAGAGTTGGGGCTGGGACAGATCAACAATGATCTTATTGAATGGTACAGCATGCTTAAGGGCCCATATGGCTTCCCCTTATGTTCTTATGGCACTCTACTATTGCTATTCAAACTCTGATTTTATGGTTTTTATGTTTCCTCACATGTGTATGCTGCACTTAATGAGCATAAGATACAAAACAGTTTTTTTCAGATCAGAATAAGGAGCTTAGAGACCAAGCATCAAAAGTAGCTTAATACCCTGCCAAAATAGCATTCCTTTGTGAATAAAGCAGCCTGGAAAAGAAGGACAAAATCCTTACACATAGGTTTTAACAAATTTCATCTACCAGTGGGGCTGGAGATTGTATAACAGGTTAACAGCTTAAATGCCCAAGAGATTTAAGATTAAGTGCTGACTAACTTGCAAATGACAAACTCACATGGCACTTTTGGCTCTTACTGGTAACACTTAACTGTGTGACATGTGAGAATTTGTTGCAAGTATGATGTTATTCAATAGTTATGTTTCCGAGATTGTTACCTAACTTCTGTTCAGTGACAATTATTTTCCAGATATCTGCATTAAGCTTCGGTGCCATAGTTGTTTAGACATCAGTGATGTAGATACTCTCTGTCTGTAACCTCCAGCCATTAAACTTCTGAAGAATCTGAGCTTCTCCAATTTTAGCCTTCCTAAATTTAAGTCCTCCACAATGTACCTTCCACTGCCTAGATCCTAAACTTTAGAATTCCCTCCTGACACCTCTTTGCTTCTTTTTTCTTTGAAACTCTGCTTCAAAACAATTTCCCTATCCAAGTTCTGGAAGCGGTACTTCTCAGTGGAACTAATGGTTACAGTAGAAGAATGGACTTGGGTGACCTTATGCTAGGAGTACCAGGATAGAGAAAGGATTACGCACCCCACTTCTCTTGTGCCTGACCGGATATTGTGAAAATGGAGATGGTCAATCAGGATGAGGATTGCAGCGTTTAGTCCCCACACCCACCAAAAAATAAATAGACCTACAACAACTCTGAGAAACTGGGGTCTTTAGTTCATTGGAGAAGGATCCATTGTTATGTTTCATGCAGTTTCCATAGCAACAGTTCAGGTAAATCCCCTCCCTTGAAACAGGGCTCAGCTGGGACCCCTTTCTTCCATTATGGGCAGCTTTCCTGCATTTTCACTTATTTGAGCCCTATATTCCATGGTGATTGACATCACTGCTGTGTGCGTGCCCAACAGCCACTGTGTGTAGGCAGCTGATGTTTATACAAAACACACGCTTCAGTTTTGTGCCAAGTACTCTGAAGGGTGCCAATCACATTTAACAAGCAGATTCACACTTTAATTCAGTTGCATGGTATAAAAAGAATGAGTTACACTATTGAATTTTAAAGCCAATGACTCCCTCACTTGAGTAATTTGTCAATAATCAGCAAATAAAATTTACTTTCTACCCTTTTCTTTCTCACACCCATGTATGGTCTGTTTTAGTGTGACTATTTCTTGTTGTTCTTGGAGTAAATGTTGGTTGATAGGCACAGTATAAGAAAATTGACTCCCACTTGAAGCAGGCTGTGAATTGTTATCTTTCTTGAAGTGACTCAGCTACCTTCAACACAAACCTTCAACGTTGAAGCTCACAACTTCCTCCTTTTAATCCTTTGTGAAATTGCCTGGTGACAAAGCCTAAAATTTTCCTTGCTACGTTTCAAAGCCTAACACAATTCAGTTCCCCAAATCCTCTGCTCGATGAAAAAATGCTCAAAAAACCCCAGCCTGAATGTTCCTAGCCGCCTTTCTTATTCTTGCCTTCTACAATGAGGAAGCTCTATGAGATGCTTAATGAAAATCCATAGTTGCTTCAAGGGGATTTTACAATAAATCATCCCGAGGCACTGGTGTCACAGAGGTTTCAGCTTTAAGAAGTTCTCGGGAAGTTCTTTTCCGGAAATGCAATTTAATAGCTTCTCCAAAAAAGAGTCAATAAGGTGAAGGCTCTCCTGGCTATACCCCTTCTTTATGAACACAAGTAACTGCAGGTAGGTGGGATATCTGTTCACAAATATCTGGACCTTATTCTCATCATTGTCGGTCGCCCATATCACACTTAATCTCATGCATGCAGCTGGGAGGTCAGGATGGACGTCGAGGACAGAGCTCTGCAAAATGGTTGCCTAGTCTATGTTTGGTCTCGCTGATGTAGAGGGGGCCTCATCAGGAGCACTGAATGCAGTAGATGAGGTTGGAGGAGGAGCATGTGAATCTTTGCCTCACCTGGGAGGACTGAGGGAGGAGGTGTAGGGATAAGTGTTGCACTTCCTACGGTTGCAGGAGAAAGTGTCAGGGGACAGGGAGGGGTGGGTGGGTAGGGATGAGCAAACCAGGGAGTCACAGAGAGAATGGTCCCCGTAGAAAATACAAAGAGGAGGGGATGGGAAAATGTGACCTGGTGGTGGGATCCCATTGCAGCTGGCAGAAGTGACGAGGGGCGATGTGCTGGATGTGGAAGCTGGTAGTGTAAAAGCTGAGGACAAAGGAAACTCTTCCTCTGTTCTGTCCTTTGCCACACACCAGACAGAAGCAGAGGAACTGAGAGCGAGGGCTCCATCAATCACAGAACAGGGGAAACCATGTTTCTTGAAAAAAGGAGGACATTTCAGAAATGCTGGAACAAAAAACCTCATTTTGAGAACAAATGCAGCAGAGATGGAGAAACTGAAAGAAAGGGATGGAGGATACCGGGTGGAGGAAGTGTGGTCAGGGTAGATGTGGGAGTCAGTGGGTTTACAGTAAGCGTCAGTAGATAGTTTGTCTTCCCTCTGCACTCTCAGTCCTGATACATGGTCTCAGCCTGGAACATAAACTACCCCTTTGCCTCCACAGATGCTGGCTGACCCGCTGAGTTCCTTTGTCTTTTGCTCCAGATTACAGTATCCGTAGTATCTTCTGTCTTCATGGTATATTAACTCTTTGTTGCCAGTGTCATGGATGTCACTGAATGGCTGCATAGCATCCTGACAGGGGAGGTTGCAGGGGTAATGGCATGCATTGATACCAAAGACAGAAGTAGAAGGAAGGACAAGGTTTTGCAAGCAGACATTAGGGACCTAGGAAAGAGGTTAAAAAGCAGGTCCTGAAAGGTAGTATGTCCTGAAAGGTCCTGAAACACTCACCAACTTTTATCGATGCACCATAGAAAGCATTCTATCTGGATGCATCATGACTTGGTATGGCAACTGCTCTGCCCAGGACCACAAGAAACTGCACAGAGTTGTGGACACAGCCCAGCACATCACAGAAACCAGCCTCCCCTCCATGGACTTTACCTCTCGCTGCCTTGGTGAAGCAGCCAGCATAATCAAAGACCCCACCCACCTGGGTCATTCTCTCTTCTCTCCTCTTCCATCAGGTAGAAGATACAGGAGCCTGAGGGCACATACCACCAGACACAAGGACAGCTTCTATCCCACTATGATAAGACTATTGAACAGTTCCCTTATACTATGAGATGGACTCTTAACCTCACAATCTACCTTGTTGTGACCTTGCACCTTATTGTCTACCTGCACTGCACTTCCTCTGTAGCTGTGACACTTCACTCTGTACTGTTATTGTTTTTACCTGTACTACCTCAATGCACTCTGTACTAACCCAATGTAACTGCACTGTGTAATGAATTGACCTGTACGATTGGTATGCAAGACAAGTTTTTCACTGTACCTTGGTACAAGTGACAATAATAAACCAATACCAATACCAATACCAATAATAGTTTAGGAATACTCCTAGTGCCACGTACTATAAGTACAGCAAAAGGACAATAGAGGAAACGGATGTCTGGCTGGAGAGTTGGTGCACAAGGGAGTGCTCTAGATATCTGAGACATTGGGACTGCTTCTGGGACCTGAACAAGTTGGGTGGGTTACACCTCAGCAGCACCAGGTGTTGTAAGAGCACATGAAAAGTTCTAGCAAGGATTGGGAGGCTGTTAGTAGATAGAAGAAAAGAATAGATCCTTGAGTTGTCAGGTTGTGACGAGTGAGGACGTCACAACTATTCTCAATCTTTATCAATGACTTGGCTAAGGGACCAATTACATTTCCAAGTTTACTGAGGACACATAAATAAGTATGATTGTGATTTGCAATGAGGATGCAAGGAAGCTTCAACACGATTTCAAGAGAACACATGGCTGATGGAATACAATGCAGAAAGTGAGGTTACCATCTCAGGAGAAAGAACAGAAATTCTGAGTACTTATTGAAAAGTGAAGTGTTGATGTCAAAGGGACTTGGACACTACTGTACACAAGTCACTGAAACCTGACATGCAGGAGCAACAGGCAGTTAGAAGGTAAATGGCATCTTGGTCTTTATTGTTAGAGGAGTTGAGTACAATTGTAGTCTAACTACAATTACAGAGGGCTTTGGTCAGACAACACCTGGAATATGATGATAGGGAAAGAAAATGGTGCTGAGGCAGAAGATCAGCCAAGGGTCTTGTTGAAAAGCAGAACAGGTTGGAGGGGCTCCTGCTCCTAGTTCTGCTGTTCTTATGTTTTTGACCAAGCATTTGGTCATCTCCCTTAACATGTCCTTATGTGGCTTAGTGTCGAACTATGTTTGTAAACTACTCCGGTGTAGCTCTTGGGATATTATAGTACCCTTGTAGTGCATTTCTGCATAGACTGAACTGGGCTGTGAATGCTGGTGAGCTCTGGCTACAGGTATATTCTACAGGACATCAGAAGTTTCAGAACAAACGTGTGTACTTTATTCCAAACTAATTCTAAAAATTAACATGTGATGCTTATGTCATGATGTCATCATTTGGTTACACAGTGGTTTGACTTATTTACACAACTATATACAAACACAACACACCTTGGAAGTGAAGGAATCAGTAAAAGGAGTAATAGTCTGCAGATGAAGCAGAGGACAATCCCCTGCTGATTGTAGGTTATTCATGCAACCCAGATATCAAATGTCTTCTTTTGACTCGGACATCCAAGTTGCTTTTATTGTCGTAATGTTGTAGATGTTATCAGTACTTGAATGGACTCGAACAACACCTTGGCAATTATGGCCACCTTAAGTGGTACAGTGGTGGTTAAATTGCCAGATTAATAATCCAGAGTTCAAATCTCGCTGTGGCAGCTGTGGAATTTAAATTCGGTAAATAATCTGGGATTTTTTATGAGAAAGCTAGTCACGTGCAATGATTGCCATAAAATTATTTGATCGCTGTGAAAACTCCTTTGGTTCACTAATGTCCCTCTGACATCCTGATCTGATCTGACCCCAAATCCATCAATGTGGTTGACCCTTCACTGTCCTCTGAAATAACCAAGCTAGCCAGGTCATTCAATGGCAGTCAGGGAGATTGATAAATTCTGGCATTGCCAATGATGCCCATATCCTGAAAACTGAAGAGAAAATGAAGTTCATAAGTTAAAAAAAAAGGTCTTTGTTTTTATTAAAAATTAACAGCAGAGAGGTTGTGTGTGGAAATGGGGAGCCTCATAATTGGAGATGAGATTGCTCTCTAGAGAACAGAGGTAGGAACATTTCATCCACAATACTTTGGTACTGTTGAGAGAGTTTGCAGCCTCTTCAACCTGGCCTTCCTCCACTGCAAAGGTGGAGGGGAAGACCTCATAGTCATGTCACTATGCCTCATGAGAAAGTGGGAATTCCTCAATAAATGGATCAATAAATAATATCGGTAAAACATCTGATGATTGAAAATAAAACCAACTGGCTGTTCGGCACATTAGACTGATGTGCACAGTGTCCTCACATCCTCTCACCACACTGGTAATTTGACAATTTCTTTTCCTTTAAATTCTCTTTCGCCTCATTTCAAAAATGGGGCTTCTGACATTACAATATCAATTTTCCACTTTTGCGTGTTAGCCAGCTGCCAGAAACAATAACGGAAAATGGAAGGAAGTGAAACTAGAATGGAAGTTGTGGTAACTAAAATTGTAAATGCTCGAAATACATTGTAGGCAGGCTGACCTTATGGGCCAACACTGATCTTGTGGGGCAATGATCTTCCATCGGCACTCATTAACCAAAGGAAAGGTCATTGACCTTGAATCATTAACTCTACAATAATGCTCAGCATTTTCAATATTTCCTATTTTCGTTCTGGATTTCCAGTATCCAGCCTCTCATCAACCCCACCTTTCCTCTTACAAAATATGTTACCCTATTGCCTTGGGGGGTACTAACCAGAGCCAAGACCAGAGGACAATGTGTGGCTCAGTCGTACATGGAGAGAGGAGAAAAGTCAAGAGCGCAAGAGTTACAGATATCCTATGGTTAGCAGAGCACAGATGTTTCCAGGATAGTGTTCTGCCTCTCTCAGATATCATTAAGCAATTGCAGAACATCTTGGAGGGGAAGGATGAACAGCCAGAGGTCATGGATAATATCATTATCAATGACATAAGTGGGAATCATAGGATCATAGAACAGTACAGCACAATACAGGCCCTTCGGCCCACAATGTTGTGCCAACCTTTAAACCTCACCTAAGACTATCTAACCCCTTCCTCCCACATATCCCTCTATGTTAAATTCCTCCATATGCTTATCTAACAATCTCTTGAATTTGACCAATGTACCTGCCTCCACCACCGCCCCAAGCAGCTCATTCCATGCGCCAACCACTCTCTGGGTAAAAATCCTTCCTCTGATATCTCCCTTGAACTTCCCACCCATTACTTTAAAGCCATGCCCTCTTGTATTGAGCATTGGTGCCCTGGGAAAGAGGCGCTGGCTGTCCACTCTATCTATTCCTCGTAATATTTTGTACACCTCTATCATGTCTCCTCTTATCCTCCTTCTCTCCAAAGAGTAAAGCCCTAACTCCCTTAGTCTCTCCTCATAATGCATACTCTCTAAACCAGGCAGCATCCTGGTAAATCTCCTCTGTACCCTTTCCAACGCTTTCACATCCTTTCTAATAATGAGGCGACCAGAACTGGACACAGTACTCCAAGTGTGGTCTAACCAGCGTTTTGTAGAGCTGCATCATTACCTCGCAGCTCTTAAACTCGAATCCCACAACTTATGAATGCTGACATCCCATAGGCTTTCTTAACTACCCTATCCACCTGTGAGGCAACTTTCAGTGATCTATGGATATGAACCCCCAGATCCCTCTGCTCCTCCACACTACCCAGAATCCTGCCATTAACTTTGTACTCCGCCTTGGAGTTTGTCCTTCCAAAGTGTACCACCTCACACTTCTCCGGATTGAACTCCATCTGCCACTTCTCAGCCCAGCTCTGCACAATCTTCGACAATCCTCTACACTATCCACAACACCACCAAACTTTGTGTCATCTGCAAACTTACCAACCCACTCTTCTACCCCCTCATCCAAGTCATTAATAAAAATCACGACAAGTAGAGGTCCCAGAACAGATCCTTGTGGGACAACGCTAGTCACAGCCCTCCAATCCGAATGCACTCCCTCCACCACAACCCTCTGCCTTCCACAGGCAAGCCAATTCTGAATCTACATGGCCAAGCCTCCCTGGATCCCATGCTCTCTGACCTTCCAAAGAAGCTACCACGTGGAATCTTGTCAAATGCCTTACTAAAATCCATGTAGACCATATCTACTGCACTACCCTCATCAATCTGCCTGGCCACCTCCTCAAAGAACCCTATCAGGGTTGTGAGACATGATCTGCCCTTCACAAAGCCATGCTGGCTGTCCCTGATCAGACCATGATTCTCTAAATGCCCACAGATGCTATCTCTGACAATCCTTTCCAATAGCTTGCCCACCACATACGTAAGGCCCACCAGTCTATAATTCCCTGGACTATCCCATCTACCTTTTTTGAATAAGGGGACAACATTTGCCACCCTCCAATCCTCTGGTACCATTCCTGTGGACAACGAGGACTCAAAGATCCCAGCCAACAGTTCAACAATCTCCTCCCTCGCCTTGTGGAGCAGCCTGGGGAATAGGCTCCGGGGACTTGGGATTTTCCTTAACCCTACTCAGCAAGGCCTTTTCATGTCCCCTTCTTGCTCTCTTCAGTCCCTTCTTAAGTTCCTTCCCTGCTACCCTATTCCTCATGAGCCCGATCTGATCCTTGCTGCCTAAACCTTATGTACGCTGCCTTCTTCCTCCTAACTAGATGTTCCACCTCTCTTGTCACCCATGGTTTCTTTCTCTGCCTCATCAGGACAAATTTATCCCTAACATCCTGCAAGAGATCCCTGAACAACGACCACATCTCCACAGTACATTTCCCTTCAAAAATGTCATCCCAGTTTACACTTGCAAGTTCTAACCTTATAGCTTCATAATTTGCCCTTCCCCAATTAAATATCTTCCTGTCCTCTTTGCTCCTATCCTTGTCCATGACAACGCTAAAGGTTAGGGAGCAGTGGTCACTGTCCTCCAAATGCTCACCCACTGAGAGATCTGTCACCTGACCCAGTTCATTACCTAATACTAGATCTAATATGGCATTCCCTCTAGTCGGCCTGTCAACATACTGTGACAGGAATCCGTCATGGACACACTTAACAAACTCTGCCCCGTCTAAACCTTTGGTACTGAGCAGGTGCCAATCAATATTCGGGATGTTGAAGTCTCCCATGATAACAACCCTGTTATTCTTGTACCTTTCCAAATTCTGCCTCCCAATCTGCTCCTCAGTATCCTTGCTGCTACCAGGGGGCCTATAGAATACTCCCAGTAGAGTAACTGCTCCTTTCTTGTTCCTAACTTCCACCAATACTGACCCTGGAAAGGATCCTTCTACATTATCCACCCTTTCTGCAGCTGTAATAGTATCCCTGACCAGTAACACCACCCCTCCTCCTCTTCTCCCCTGCTCCCGATCCCTTTTAAAACAGTGAAATCCAGGAATATTCAGTATCCATTCCTGCCTGGTTCTCTGCAAGAGCCACAATATCATAGTTCCATGTATTTATCCAAACTCTCAGTTCATCACCCGTATTCCTGATACTTCTTGCATTTAAGTAAATGCACTTCAGCCCATCCACCTTTCTATTTTTATACCATATACTCTGCTTCTCCTTCCTCAAACCCTCTCTATATGTTAGATCTGGCTTTACTCCATGCACTTCTTCCACTGACCTATCCCTCTGGTTCCCATCCCCCTTGCAAACTAGTTTAAACCTTCCCGAACCACCCTAGCAAACCTGCCTGCAAGGATATTGGTCCCCCTCGAGTTCAGGTGTAACTCATCCACTCTGCACAGGTTCCACCTTCCCCAGAAGAGATCCCAATGAAGCAAAAATCTAAAACCTTGCCCCCTGCATAAATCCTCAGCCACGCTTTCATCTGCCATCTCCTCCTATTCTTACCCTCACTATCAGGTGGCACTGGAAGTAATCCTGAGATTGCTACCCTTGAGGTCCTGTTCTTCAGCCTCCTGCCTAGCTCCCTAAACTCCCTTTCACAGGACCTCATCCCCCTTTCTACCTATGTTGTTGGTACCAACATGTACCATGGCTTCTGGCTGCTTTCCCTTCCGCTCAAGAATGCTGTGGACCCGATCAGGGACATCCTGGACCCTGGCACCTGGGAGGCAACATACCATCTGGGATTCTCGCTCACGTCCACAGAACTTCCTGTCTATTCCCCTGACTATCGAGTGCCCTATCACTATTGCCCTCCTCTTCTCCTCCTTTCCCTTCTGGAAAAGGAATGAGATTCTGCAAGCAGATATTAATGAATGGTTATTGACCTGAAGTATTAACTCTAGTTCTCTTTCCACAGATTCAGTCAGAGTGTTTCCAGTATTTTTAAATTTTTATTTCATATTTCCAGCCTCTGCAGGTTTTTGCTTTTCTGGTATCTTCCAGATCATCAGCACCAGCGAGAACCAGGCTGGTTACAGAAAGCTCAATAGGGGAAGTGAAAAAAGGAAATAAGAAAGGCAAATAGAGGGCATGAGAGGAAGCTGGCAGAAAACACTACATGGAATCCAAAAATATTGTTTTAACAGTAAAATATTTGTGTGAGGAAAGGCAGAGTTGATCAGCGATCAAAAAGGAAATTTACTCATGGAGGCAGAAGACATAGCTGTGGTACTAAATCAGTACTTTACAGCAATCTTTCCCAATAAGGAGGATGCTGCTGGAGTCTCAGCAAAGGATGATGCAATTAAGTTTCTGGATGGGTTAAAATTTGTTAATGGAAAGGTGCTAGAAAGGATAAGTCTATTTTAAAGTGGTAAATCACCTGGTTCAATTAGGATGCATCCAAGGACACTAAGGGAAGTAAGGAAAAAAATTACAGAGGCCCAGGCCATAATCTTCCAAATATCTACAGATTCATGTGTGGTGCCTGAAGAGTGGACAAACCCCAGTAACTACAGATCAGTCAGTTTAAGTTCAATGATGGGGAAAGTTCGAGAAACAATAATCAGAGATAGAATTAGCAGCCACTTGGACAAATGTGGACTGATTAGATAAAGCCAGCATGCGTTTGTTGAAAGCAAATCCTGTCTAACTAACAATGGAGTTTCTTTGAGAAAGTAACAAAGAGGATTGATGAGGGAACAATAGTTGATGTGGCATACATGGAGTCCCAAAAGGCAATTGATAATGGCTTGCCTTCAGCATTGAAGACCATGGTGGCTGCAGCAACATGGATGGAAGATTGGCTAAGTAATAGGAAAGAGAGGGTAGTAGCAGTGAAAGATTACTTATTGGGCTTGCAAAGTGGAGTTCTGTACAGGGTGGTATAAGGACCACTGGTTTTCTTAATATATGCTAATGACATGGACTTGGAAGTACTGAGCACAATTTCCATATTTGCAAATGTAACAGACAAACAGGCTGGTGGAATGTACGTAGGTAACAGACGACATTTAATGCTGAAAAATGTGAAGTGTTTCATTTTGGGAGGCTGAATGAAAAGAGGCCATATAAACCAGAGAGCATAATTCCAAGACAGTTACAAGAACAGAGCGATGTGCATCATTTGTTGATTGTGGCGGGTAAACTGAGATTCTGGTTAAAAAACAAGTGGAATCCTGGCTTTATAAATAGAGCCTGGATTACCTGAGCATGGAATTCATGATGAATCTTTATAAAAGACTTTTTCAGTCACAACTGCAGTATTGGATCCAGTTCTGGGGACTTGAGGTAAGATGGAAACAGACAGAATAGGTGGAGAGAAATTGTTCCACGAGCAGAGGGAATCAAGAACCAAAGTGATGCAGAATGACGGTGATAGGCAAAAGAACCAAACGTAACATGACGAAAAACTTTTTCCATGTAATAAATGGTTAGGGTCTGGAATATAGTGCATGAAGATTCAATTGTCCCATGCAAAAGGGAGCTGAAAGCAAAGAGTTTTCAGGCTATGGCAATGGGGCAGGGCATTGGGACTGGCTAAAATAGAGCCTGTAAGACACTATTGGCCTCCTTTGGTGCTGTAATCATTTGATGATTCTGTGATCCACTGTATTTTCCTTTGGGATTTGTAGCATTTTAACATCACCCTACCTCCCACTGTCACCCACCCATCTCAATTACAGACAGTGGCAGCATTTACTCCAGCCCAATGGCTCCTCCCATCCTTGCACAGATGTTGCTTTTTGCACACTACATTCATCCTGCAGCTGTTTTCATTTCAGTATTTTAAGAAGATGCAAAGAAGACACATTTTGTCCTTGTAATATAACTAAAAATGGACTTATGCAACCGCAAGCTGCTGGAAATTGGTTTGTATTTCTTGCTTAACTGGCTTCCTAGAATATACAAAATATACCTTACACATGTATTTTAATTAAGCAGGCTCGTGCTGCCAGAAATCTTCACAATCCTACATTGTTCCTGTCACCAACCTCACAAGCACAAAGGCAGAAGTGCTTTGTCAGAACCACTTTGCTCTCAATAGAGCCAATTGTACAATAAGAATATAAACAATTCATCATACTTCAGACCGTCCATCTTCGTAGTTTCAAAGAACCCCTGCGGATTAGGTCAGACAGGTCATGGGAACAGTAATGTCAGTACTCCAGATATGAAGAATTTTCAAAACTGCAATATTTATGTACTTTTCATGTTACACCTCGATAGGAAGAGATGATTTTTTTTTGTTGCACTGAGTAACGTTATTTAAAAAAAATATTCTCAGTATATTTACACCATCAGAAAAGCTGGCGTTTGTTGGCCATCCCTAGATGCTTGAATGAGTGACCTGTTAAAACATTTCAGCTAAAGATTGTAGCCCAGGAGTCACATGTGGCAGGTCCTAGGATGTGAACAGGTAACAACTGTAGCACTCCTTCCACTAAGGACATTAGTGAATCAGGTTGGTTTTTACGACAATCTGGCGGCTTCACTTTTCAGTCTTTGTTATTTCCAAAACTTTGAGATGTGATGGTGGCACAAATGAATCTTATTTATTGCTTGAGTTTATCCTTCTTGTGTCACAGGTTATTCAGCTCCATCAATGTTATGTGGGATTAAATAGAATTTACAGGACAGGAACAGGCCAATTTGCCCATCTGAATTTGTTCAACCTCCGGTTAGCTCAATGTGAGTCATCCCTTCCAGTTAATCTGGCTCCATCAGCACAACCTTGTTTTTCTTCCTCCCTTATGTAATTATTGCATCCTTAGATCCATATCCCCAACCCAGAAGTACAGAAGAGCAGCTGCTGCCTGTACATATTGAGAAGCCTACAGCTCATTCCCCTGATTCACATTTGCAATGGAATTTAGCTCAGTGACATTGACACGAATCATTGTGTCAATGTCACTGAAGCACGTGGTCATCCATGAAGGGCATCAGGAGCATATGAACAACCTAAGGCACCAGTTGCATTAACAGTTAAAATCAATGCATGACCATGCAGTCAATCTCCAAACCGGAGCCCACCACTTTCAATTTTAGCCTGCTGCAGGGGGCAGCCAGGAGAGCCACCTGCTTACTTTTGGTGTGTAGATCATGCTATGATAAAGTCACTGTGCCCACAGTATAATTTCAACTGGCCATCCCTAATGTAAGGATATACTTCTGTATCATTAACTCAGTTTTACTCCTTCCACAAATGCTGTCTGATCTGCTCACTACTTCCGACATTCTCCTTTACTTCAAGTTTCCAACAACTGCTGTGTTCGGCATCCCACATCTCTAGCATCTTGTATTTTTTCTCTCTCCAGTTATCTTTTCATTCAGTTATCTTCCTCTATTTACACAGCTCCAGACCAATCAGTTATGATTAACAAGCTTTCATTTCTCTCTCTTAGCCAGCACTGGAAGCATCAAGGCAACTTTAATGCTGCCTGATCAGTATTCCTAGCATTTACTCTTTTTATTTTAGACTTCCAGAAACTGCAAGTTTTTTACTTCTCAACATTGAGGGGAGTTGTTAATGGGCCTCTGAATAGTTGTGATGTAGAATGTCTTCAAAAGTAATGCAGTAATCTACGTTTGCATCTACTTATGTAGCATAGCGGTTAGCGTACTGCTATTAGAGTGCCAGCGACCCGGGTTCAATACCGCCGCTGCTTGTAAGGAGTTTATACATTCTCCCTGTGTCTGCGTGGGTTTCCTCCCACATTCATACGGGTTAGGAAATTGTGGGTATGTTATGTTGGTGCCAGAAGAGTGGTGACATTTGCGGGCTGCCCCCAACGCATTCTCAATAACACAAAAAGACTCAATTCACTGTGTGTTTCGATGTACATGTGACTAATAAATAAATATCAACCATCAATATCAAATCAAATTAGCATGAACAATGTGGAGGGTGAATTCCTGGAATGTAAACGAGATGGATTTCTAGAGCAGTATACTGATGGCCCAAGTTGTGAACAGATTATTTAAGATCCTTTGACTAGAAATGTTAACCCTGTTTCTCTTTCTGTACATGCTGCCTGACCTGCTGAATGTTTCCAGCATTTTCTGGTTTTACCTCAGATTTCAAATATTTGCAGTTTTTTATTTCTATTTAAGATCAAGTACTGTGCAACGAGAAAGGGTTAACTAATAACCTTGAGGTAAAGCAACCCCTCAGTATAAGTGACCATACAGTGATAGAATTAAGTTTAAAAGTGATGTATTTCAATCTGAAAAATGGATTTTCAATCAAAACAAAGGAAACTATACAGGGATGAGGGGCAGGGTGGCTTGGGTATACTGGGAAACTACAGGAAAGGAATTGACAGTGACCAGGCAATGTCTAGGTTTAAAGTAATAATAGATGACTTCGGATGGTTCCTGGGGTGAGGTACTACAGTTACAAGGATGGATTTGGAATTCTCCACCCTGGAAGGCAGTGAAGGCTCAGTCACTGATTTCATTCAAAACAGAGTTCAATTGATTTCTGGATACAGGAGGAATGAGAGGATATGGGGATAGTGAGGAAAGGGTGTTGAGGTGGAAGGTCAGCAATGATCTCATTGAATGAAAGAGCAGGCCCAAAGGGTCACTAATGCTGAGGTGATCTTGGTGGAGTTACTTTAAGTCTAACTGCATTTAATCTGATAAGAACAGTGGGTTGAGCAGCATCTGTGGAGGCAAATAGGATGGTTGGCATGTCAAGATCCTGCATCAAGACTGTGAGGCAAAAAATACCTGATGCTGGAGAACTGAAATACAAACAGAAGACATTGGAAATATCCAGCAGATCATTCCACTGCATCTTCAAGCAGCATTAGCATTAATGTTTAGGCTGGAGGCAAACTTCTGCGATCAAAAGCTATAGGTGAATCATTATAAACAAAAAGCTTTAAGCCTCCTGGTGCCCTGGAAAGATTTTAAAGAAAAGTTCCCCACTGAAATTATCAGGAAAATTGTCCTTTTCTTGTCAGAATGTTGACGTTGCTGAAAAATTCAAACAAAGTTGTGGCAATTTTCCTATTTCCTGTTTAATCTTTGTCTTGCTGTAAGGTTCACTGTGGCAACTTAAAAGCTGGGCGTTTCATTGAAACCTGTTAAAGTTTTTATTAATGCAGGGTAGCCTGGAGACACAGCAGTGATCCTGGAAGAATGTAATTTCATTTTCCAATCACCCTTATCACAGAGTAAAAAAAGGTATGGAAAGAAGCCCTTTGGCCCATTGAGTCCATGCTGACTAGCAAGCACCATTTACATTAATCCTACACTAATCTCATTTTATTATGCCCACATTCCCATCAACTACCCCCTTCCCAGATTTTACCACTCATCTACATATATAGTAGCGAATTAACCTCCCAACCCACATGTTTTTGGATGTGGGCGGAAACTAGAGCACCTTGAGGAAACGCATCTGGTCATAGGGAAAACATGCAGACTCCACACAGACAGCACCAGATTGAATTCAGATCAATGGAGCTCTGAAGCAACAGCTCTAGTAGCTGCATCACTGTGCCGTCCCTATTTTTATCATTGCACATGTTTGCTTGGCATGTAATGAATGGCTGGCATCTGCTCTCACATTCTTCCTGGCAACCAGCTCCAGCCCTTCTACAAGTAACCTTTCTTTTCATTGCAAGGCATATGAATTGGAGAGAACAGAAGCAACAAGCTGCCTTTACAAAGCATTTTTAACAGAGGGCAATATCCCAAGGTGTTTCACAAGAGCTTTATTAAAACAAAAATTCGACAGCAGACTGCAAGAATCTAGAACTAATGGTCACTGTTTAAAAATAAGGGGCTACCCAGTCAGATGAGGGGATTTTTTTTCTCTCAGAGAGTCATGAATCTTTGGAACTCTTCCTCACAGGATGCTCAGAGCAGAGTCTTTGATTATTTTTAAAGTGGAGTTAGGCAGAATCTTGATAAGGGGAGAAAGATTACCGGTGATAGATGGAAATGCAGAATCGAGGTTGTAGTCGTATAAAACATGAACGTACTGAATGGTGGAACATGCTCGAGGGGCTGACAAGCTTACTCCTGGTCTTAATTTGTATATTTGCATATTTTAGGACAGATGACAAAAACTTGGTTAAAAAGGTGGGAGTGTCATAAAGAAGGAATGAGAGGACAGTTAGCAGAGGGAATTCCAGTTTAGAGACTCAGTTCAAAGCAATGTTGTCAATGATGGAGTGATTAAAATCAGCAATGGGCACGAAGCCAGAACTGGAGGAATGCAGCAAACACAAAGACTATTTTTTATAAATTCAGTTTGGAAGATGGAAAAGCCAGAATTTATTGCCCATTGCTGGAAAAGCCAGCATTTATTGCCCATTCCTAATGCCCTCGAGAAGATGGCGGTGAGCTGCATTCTTGAACTACTGCAGTCCTTCTGGACAAGATTCCCTGACAATACAATTGTGTAGGAAGTTCCAGGATTTTGATCCAGTGATGAAGAAGGAATGGCAATAAATTTCCAAGGCAGGATGATGTGTGATTTGGAGAAGAAGAAATGGGTCATGTTTTTGGGGTTGCTGTTGGAGTAGCCTCGATGAATAACATTTTATAGAGAGCACATACTGCAGCCACTGTGAGGGAAGGAATGAACATTTACAGCAATGGATGGGGTACCAATCAAGTGAGCTGCTTTGTCCTGGATGGCCACAAGGTTTTTGAAGATTTTTGGTGCTGTACTCATCCAGGCAAGTGAGAAACATTTCATCATAGTCCTGACTATGTCTTGTATATCTTGGAAAAGCTTCGGAGTGTCAGGAGATGAGTTGTTCCCTGCAGGATGTGCAGCCTCTAACCTGTTCTTACAACCATAATATTTTTGTGGATGATCCTGTTGAGATTTGGTCAATGGTGAATTCAGAATATTGGTGGTAGGTAACTTGGTGAAGGTAATTTATTGAATCATCGCCTGGCACTTCTGCAAGGTGGTAACTACAGAGGCATGAGAGAGGAACTGGCCAAAGTTGATTGGAAGGGGACCTGATCAGAGATGATGGTAGCGCAGCAATGGCAGGAGTTTCTGGGAGTCATTCAGAAGACACAGGATCAGTTCATCCCAAAGAAGAAACATTTTAAAGGGAGGATGAGGCAACCGTTGCTGACAAGGGAAGTCACAGACAGCATAAAAGCAAAAGAGAGAGCATACAATATTGCAAAAATTACTGAGAAGCTAGAGGATTGGGAAGCTTTTAAAAACCAACAGAAGGCAACTGAAAAAACAATAAGGGGAGAAAAGATGGAATATGAAGGTAAGCTAACCAATAATATAAAAGAGGACAGCAAAAGTTTTTTCAGATATATAAAAAGTAAAAGAGAGTCAGGAGTGGACACCGGACCACTGGAAAATGATGCTGGAGAGGTAGTAATGGGGAACAAAGAAATGGTGGATGAACTGAATAACTATTTTGCCTCAGTCTTCGTTGTGGAAGACACCAGAAACATGCCAGAAATTCAAGAGAGCCGGGGGGCAGAAGTGAGTGTAGTTGCTATTACTAAGGAGAAGGTGTTTGGGAAACTGATAGGTCTGAGGGCAGATAAGTCACCTGGACCAGATGGACTACACTCCAGGTTTAGAACCATAGAACACTACAGCACAGAAAACAGGCCATTCGGCCTTTCTAGTCTGTGCCGAAACTTTATTCCGCTAGTCCTATTGACCTGTACCCAGTCCATAACCCTCTAGACCTCTCTCATCCATGTACCTATCCAAATTATTCTTAAAACTTAAGAGTGAGCCCACATTTACCATGTCAGATGGCAGTCTGTCCCACAGTCCCACCAGTCTCTGAGTGAAGAGGTTCCCCCTAATGTTCCCCCAAACCTTCCCCTTTTCACCCTAAAGCCATGTCCTAGAACCATAGAACACTACAGCACAGAAAACAGGCCATTTGGCCCTTCTAGTCTGTGCCAAAACATTATTCCGCTAGTCCCATTTACCTGCACCCAGTCCATAACCCTCCAGACCTCTCCTGTCCACGTATCTATCCAATTTATTCTTAAAACTTAAGAGTGAGCCCGCATTTACTTCATCAGATGGCATCCCATTCCACACTCCCACCACTCTTTGAGTGAAGAAGTTCCCCCTATTGTTCCCCCTAAACCTTTCCCCTTTCACCCTAAAGCCATGTTCTCTCATACTTATCTCTCCTAATCTCGGTGGAAAGAGTCTACTCACATTAACTCTGTCTACACCCCTCATAATTTTGTAAACCTCTATCAAATCTCCCCTCATTCTTCTGCGCTCCGAGGAATAAAGTCCTAACCTGTTCAATCTTTCCCTGTAACTCAACTCCTGAAGACTCAGCAACATTCTAGTAAATCTTCTCTGCACTCTTTCAATCTTACTGATATCCTTCCTATAGTTAGGTGACCAGAACTGCACACAATACTCCAAATTTGGCCTCACCAATGTCTAATACAACCTCTCCATAACATCCCAAGTCCTATACTCAATGCTTTGATTTATGAATGCCAGGATGCCAAAAGCCTTTTTTACAATCCTGTCTACCTGCGACGCCACTTTCAGGGAATTATGTATCTGAACTCCCAATATCTGTCTTTCCAGCGACGAGAGAGCGGAGATTGCCGGAAAATAACGAGGTTTTTTTTTCTCTTTCTAGCGTTCGGGACAGCGGCGAGTGACTGCGCAGGCGCGTGACGTCACCCGGAAGCGCGCGGGCGATTTAAAAAGCAGACGAGCATATCTAGCGGGCAGCGTCGGAAGGGGCAGCTGAGTGAGAGGGAGCAGAGTGGGTTCGGCTTTGGCTCAACGGGCTTCGGCGAGAGCGGGAAAGAGGCGAGATTATAGAGAGGGGTGAGTTATTAGTTTAGTTTAGTGTTGAGCTCAGTGATATTCAGCAGTATGCATCTGGGATTAGTGTTGTGTTTGGAGTGTCAGATGTGGGGCCCCTGGGAGACGACCAGACTCCCTGACAACTACATCTGCACAAAGTGCACCGAGATGCGGCTCCTCAAGGAACGGATTGAGAGTCTGGAGCAGCAGCTGGATGACCTTCGGTTGGTTAGGGAGAGCGAGCAGGAGATAGACAGGAGTTATAAAGATTATGTAGACAGCACCTCAGTGGCGGTCCCCCTCAAAAACCGATATCTCATTTTAGATTCGGTTGGAGAGGATGACTTCATAGAGGAAGACCTCAGCAGCCAGGACCTTGGCACCGTGTCTGATACTGTGGTCCAGCAGAGGAAGAGACATGCAGTGGTTATTGGGGATTCGATAGTAAGGGGTACGGATAGGAGATTCTGCAATAGCGATAATGAGTCTCGGATGGTGTGTTGCCTCCCTGGTGCCAGGGTACGGGATATCACAGACCGTGTCGAGAATATTCTGAGAGGGGAGGGTGAGCAGCCAGAAATCTTGGTACATGTAGGTACCAATGATGTAGGTAGAAAAAGAGAAGAGGTCCTGAAGGAGGAATACAAGGCATTAAGGAGAAGGTTGAAAAGTAGGACCTCAAGGGTAGTAATCTCAGGACTACTACCCGTGTCGCGTATCAATGACAGGAAGAATAGAAAGCTCTGGCAGTTAAATGCGTGGCTGAGTGACTGGTGCAAGGGGCAGGGCTTCAGATTCTTGGATACCTGGGACCTTTTTTGGGGGAGGCAAGACCTATTTGCTAAGGATGGGTTGCATCTAAAGTCCAAAGGGTCCAATATCCTGGCGGGAATGTTTAATTTAGTTGTAGGGGAGGGTTTAAACTGATCTGGCAGGGGGATGGTAACCAGGATGCTAGGTTACAAGATGCTAAGGTGAGGGAGAAAGTGTATAGAAACGAATCCATTGAGGATGGCAAGAATGACAGGCAGGTGATAAGTCAGGATAATTTACTGAATAATAGAAGTACAACAAATCAGGATGTTAGGATACAGAATGTTAGGATCGGGGATGAGGATGTTCGGATACCGAATGTTAGGATAGGGGATGAGGTCTACACGAACATGTCTAAGATAGTAGGTAGCGAAGATAGTAAGAAGGATGGACAGGTAGAAAGTCAGGATAATCTGCTGATCAGTAAAAGTACAATAAAATCAATAGCAGATACCAGTTTAAACGTACTATATTTAAATGCACGTAGCATCAGGAATAAAGTAGATGACCTAGTGGCACAACTACAGGTTAATAAATATGACATCGTTGCAATCACTGAGTCGTGGCTTCATGATGGATGTGATTGGGAACTGAATGTCAAGGGGTATACAGTATATAGGAAGGATAGGAGGGTAGGCAGAGGGGGAGGTGTGGCCATGATGGTTAGTAGCGATATAAAATCAATAGAAAGGAAGGACATTGGGTCAGAGGAGGTGGAATCCTTATGGGTGGAGCTAAGAAATAGCAAGGGTAAAAGAACAATAATAGCAGTCATATATAGGCCCCTGAACAGCAGTCAGGAAGTGGACCATAAGTTGCAGATTGAGATAGAAAAAGCGTGCCAGAGTGACAATGTGAAAATAATTATGGGGGATTTTAACATGAAGGTGGACTGGGAAATGCAGCAAGGCAGTAGTACTCAGGAGAGTGAGTTTGTGGAATGTCTAAGGGATGTTTTTCTGGAGCAACTTATTGAGGAGCCCACCAGGGGATCGGCTGTTTTGGATTGGGTGCTGTGTAGTGAACCCAAGGTGATTAGGGAACTAAAGGTAAAGGAACCACTGGGAACAAGTGATCACAATATGATTGAGTTTAGTTTCAAGTTTGAGAAGGAGAAGCTGATAACTGGTGTATCGATATTTCAGTGGAATAAGGGAAATTACAAAGGTATGAGAGATGAGTTGGCCCAAATTGATTGGAGGAGTAAGTTAGCTGGAGGGACGGCAGAGGAAAAATGGAAGAAATTTCTACAGGAAATAAGGACAATGCAGGACAGATATATTCCAAGAAAAAAGAAGGTTTTGAATGGAAAAAAGGCACAGATGTAGATAACGAGGGAGGTGAAGGATAAAATAAAAGCAAAAGGGGCGGCGTACAAAATAGCAAAAATTAGTGGGAAAACAGAAGATTGGAACGATTTTAAAAATCTGCAGAGAGAAACTAAGAAGGTCATTAGGAAAGCAAAGATGAGTTACGAAAGGAAGCTGGTGGACAACATTCGGAAGGATTCTAAGAGTTTTTTTAAATACATAAGGAATAAAAGAGAGACACGGGTTGACATAGGACCAATTGATAACGGTGCAGGAGGTATTATAATGGATGATAGTGAGATGGCAAGGGAATTGAATGAATATTTTGCATCGGTCTTCACCGTGGAGGATATAAGCAATGTGCCCGTTAGTCAGGAGTCTCACGAATTGGAGCTGAGTTCAGTTGAGATTAATAGGGAGAAGGTGCTAGGAAAACTAAAGAGGCTTAAGGCTGATAAGTCTCCCGGACCGGATGAGGTGCATCCCCGGGTTCTGAAGGAGGTGGCTGTGGAGATAGCGGAGGCATTGGCGATTATTTTTCAGGAATCGATAGATTCTGGCATGGTTCCGGAGGACTGGAGGGTAGCGAATGTAGTTCCATTGTATAAGAAAGGTGGGAGGCAGCACAAAGGCAATTACAGACCTATTAGTCTGACGTCAGTGGTGGGAAAATTATTGGAGTCTATCCTCAAGGAGGAGGTTACCGAATACCTAGAGGCGCAAGGCAAGATTGGACCTAGTCAACATGGTTTTGTGAAGGGGAGGTCCTGTCTGACCAACCTATTGGAGTTTTTTGAAGAAATCACAGGTAGGGTGGATAAGGGAGAGGCGGTAGACGTTG
Organism: Pristis pectinata; assembly: GCF_009764475.1. Taxonomy (NCBI): domain Eukaryota; kingdom Metazoa; phylum Chordata; class Chondrichthyes; order Rhinopristiformes; family Pristidae; genus Pristis; species Pristis pectinata. Next base: position 26,109,114 of record NC_067406.1, read on the forward strand.
TGTATTTAGACTTTCAAAAGGCCTTCGATAAGGTGCCTCACAAGAGACTGATTAATAAGATGAGAGGTCATGGAATTATGGGCAGGGTAGCAAAATGGGTGGAGCATTGGCTGGTTGGCAGGAAGCAAAGGGTGGAAATAAAAGGATCTCGTTCTGGTTGGTTACCGGTTACTAGTGGTGTGCCGCAGGGGTCGGTGTTGGGGCCGGTCCTTTTTACCTTGTACATCAATGATTTGGATGATGGAATAAATGGTTGTGTGGCTAAGTTTGCGGATGACACCAAGATAAGTGGAGGAGTAGGGAGCATAGAGGAAATAGAAAGAATGCAGAGGGACCTAGACAGTTTAGGAGAATGGACAAGGAAATGGCAGATGAGATTCAATGTTGAGAAATGTGCAGTTGTACACTTTGGAAGCAGAAATAAGCGGGTAGATTATTATCTAGAAGGAGAGAAGATTGATAGTGCGGTAGTACAAAGGGACTTGGGGGTACTCGTACAAGATACCTTAAAAGTTAACCACCAGGTTGGATCGGTGGTTAAGAAAGCGAATGCTATGTTGGCATTCATCTCGAGAGGTATAGTGTATAAAAGTAAGGAAGTGTTGATGAGGCTCTACGGGGCGCTAGTGAGGCCTCATTTGGAATACTGTGCGCAGTTTTGGGCCCCACATCTTAGGAAGGATGTGCTGACGTTGGAGAGGGTTCAGAGGAGATTTACGAGAATGATTCCAGGAATGAAAGGGCTTAAGTATGATGAGCGTTTGTCGGCTCTTGGACTGTACTCGCTGGAGTACAGAAGGATGAGAGGGGACCTCGTAGCGACATTTAAAATGTTGACAGGTAAGGATAGAGTAGATGTGGCTAGGCTGTTTCCCTTGGTGGGCGTGTCCAGGACCAGAGGGCACAATCTTAGAATTAGAGGGTACAGTTTCAAGACAGAGATGAGGAAAAATTTCTTTACCCAGAGGGTGGTGAAATTGTGGAACTCCTTGCCATGCACAGCAGTGGAGGCCAGATCAGTGGGGGTATTCAAGGAGGAGATAGACAGATATCTAAATAGTCAGGGTATCAAGGGATATGGGGATAAGGCTGGAAAATGGGATTAGAATAGTTTTTTTTTCTTTTTCTTTTTCTTTTTCTTTTTCTTTTCTTCTTTTTTTCCCACCCCATTTCTTTTTCCCTTTTCCTTGGAGCAGACTCGATGGGCCGAATGGCCTGCTTCTGCTCCCTTGTCTTGTGATCTTGTGATCTTGTGATCCCTTTGTTCCTCTACACTCCTCAGTGCCCTACCATTTACTGCGTATGTTCTACCTTGATTTGTCCTTCCAAAATGCAACACCTCACACTTGTCTGCATTAAATTCCATCTTCCATTTTCTGGCCCATTTTTCCAGTTGGTTCAGATCCCTCTGCAAGCTTCGAAAGCCTTCCTCGCTGTCCACTACGCCTCCAATCTTAGTATCATCAGCAAACTTGCTGATCCAATTTACCACATTATCATCTAGATCATTGATATAGACAACAAACAACAATGGTCCCAGCACAGATCCCTGAGGCACACAACTAGTCACAGGCCTCCAGTATGAGAAATAATCATCCACTACCACTCTCTGTCTTCTCCCACACAGCCAATTTCGAATCCAGTTTACAACCTTTCCATGGATACCTAGTGTCTGAACCTTCTGGACTAACCTCCCATGTGGGACCTTGTCAAAGGCCTTACTAAAGTCCATGTAGAAAACATCCACAGCCTTTCCTTCATCTACTTTCTTGGTAACTTAGTAACTTTCCTTCATCTACTTTCTTGGCCTTACTAAAGTCCATGTATACAACATCCACAGCCTTTCCTTCATCTACTTTCCTGGTAACCTCCTCGAAAAACTCTACAAGATTCGTTAGCCACGATCTACCACGCACAAAGCCATGCTGACTATCCTTAATCAGCCCTTGGTTGTCCAAATACTTGGTTCTGAAAGAGGTAGCTGAAGAGCTTGTGGAGGCATTACTAGTGATCTTTCAAGAATCACTAGATTCAGGAATGGTTCTGGAGGACTGGAAAATTGCAAATATCACTCCACTATTTAAGAAGGGAGGGAGGCAAAAGACAAGGAACTATAGGCCAGTTAGCCTGACTTCAGTGGCTGGTAAGATGGTAGAGTCCATTATTAAGGATAAGGTTTCGGGGTACTTGGAAGCTCATGATAAAATAGGCTGAAGTCAGCATGGTTTCCTTAAGGGGAAATCTTGCCTGACAATCTGTTGAAATTCTTTGAGGAAGTAACAGACAGGATAGACAAAGGAGAGTCAGTGGATGTTGTTTACTTGGATTTTCAGAAGGCCTTTGAACAAGGTGCCGCACATGAGGCTGTGGTATTACAGGAAATAGATAGGAGCCCGTGGTATTACTGGAAAGGTACTAGCATGGATAGAAGATTGGCTGAATGGCAGAAGGCAAAGAGTAGGAATAAGAGGGCTTTGAGAAACAAAGGACTGCAGATGTTGGAATCTGGATGAAAAACACGATGATGCTGGAGGAACTCAGCAGGCCAGGCAGCATCCGTGGAGAAAAGCAGATGCTCAACATTTCGAGTCAGGACCTTTCCTCAGGACTGAAGATCATTGAATTCTCCCACTTTAAGTAATCCCCACCCACTTCCCCACAGTGCCACCCCCCACCCCCCACCATGCTTCTTCTCTTCTTACCTAGCCTAGCTCTATTTTTACCCTTTTATTTCCTTTCTCTCCTTACCTTTGACCCATTCTCTGGTGGATCTGCTCTCCCCACCTCCCCCACACCTGCATATCACTATCTCTTACCTGCATCTACCTATCACCACCTTGTGCCCACCCCACCTCCCCTCTTTTGTCCACCTATCACTGCTCTGCTTTTCCCTCCTGTACATTGGGCTTCCCCTTTTCCTATCTTCAGTCCTGAGGAAGGGTCCTGAAGAAAGGTCCATTTCTGACCTTATGATAGAGGAAAAATCAAAGGTTAAACAGCTGAAGGTGGTTGGGATTAGGACACTGCTCTGTGGGACTTACAGCAGTGATGTTCTGCACTGGATTGGTCTAGAGAGGCAGTGTTGAGATGGAGCTGGGCGCATCAGGGTATATATGGAGTTTGGTGTGTTCTCAGATGATGTTACAAATGGACGAATAGGTGAGAAACAGGAGGGAGCCAAGGTTTCATCCTTGGTGAACTCCAGAGGTAATTGTGTGGAAGCATGAAGAGATGTCATTGAAAGCGAAAGAACAAATAGGAAAACATGTAAAATACCTGAAAATCTAAAGAAATTATCTATGTCAGTTGTTAAAGCCACTGAAGTGAAAATTGGGCAGCTTCTGCAAGGGACATGTAATCCATTCCTCCAGTTTATTACCCATTAATGGTGAAGGCAGAAATGATCCCCAGAAGGTAGTTTTTACATAAAATGCCTCAGAGTTTACAGCAAGAACGCAATCCATTTGGTCTAATGGCTTGTGCCTATGTTTGTACACTGCTGTAATTTGTTTTCAACTTATGAATGGAACAATCTAACAGGTGTTAGCAGTAAAATCCATGAACAGACTTTCAAAGTTCCCTTTTCTTAAACCATTTAGTTTAAACGAGAGAAGGGGAGTTTCATATCAACGCATTGTTCAATGATACCATGTGACATTTTAATTATTCAGCTCTCCTGGCTTACCCAGGATTCTTCCAGAATTGAACATTGGTCTCCTGGTTATTTCAGAGAGAAATCCTTGAGAAAAATTTGCAAGGTCACCTAGCAACCACCACTGTCATATCTGGAATGACATGGTTTACTCTTTTCTGGTTTGGCGCTATTGTTCTCACAGTCAACCTGAGCACGTCTGTCTACATACAACCAGTCCAGTCACACAATAGAGCATTTTCAGTAGCTTGGGGTTTTATGGGTATCTGGTGCCTCCCTGATTTTGGTATTAGATGTCATGTGATCATGTTTTCCAGAGCACAGTCATTGAAAGTTAGCACTCTCAGTGGCAATTTGTGTGGTTCTTTAACAGCCTAGAAATAAAGATTGACCTTTGTTTGACCACATTGATACCTGGACTGCAAGGGCTGAGTTACGAGAACACGTTGTACAGATGAGGCTTGTATTACCTTGAGTGCAAAAGATTATGGGTTTATATTATTGATGTGAAATGATTAATAGTTAAGGTAGATGGAAAAAAACTATTTCCTCTGGTTGGAGAATCCAAAAAGGGCGTAAGCTTAAAAATTAGAAGTAGGATGTTGAAGGATCATTTTGAAAGAGGAGCATCACATGAGGGGTGGTATGAATCTGGAACAATCCCTCCCCAAAAGATGTTAAGGCTGGGCCAATTGAAAATCTTAAAATTACTTTTCTTGTGCTCATGCTATGCAGTGGTATTAAGGAAACAAAGCTGGCTGAGGGAATTAAAAAACAAATTTTAGCTGTGAATGGCAGAATCCTGTTGACTGCTGTTTTTCCTATGTTGCTGAAGATTTTGTAACTATTAGCTGATACACACGTCCAGCCACTGCAATCCTCCAGATTGCTTTTAGCACGATTTAACTTCCCTAAACTCAGTGAAAGAAAGTGGTTGGTTAAGAATTTAGTTGTTGTAAGAGGTTCTCTCCTGCAATTAATTCAGTTAAAAAAAGTTTTTAGTTAATGCCAAAAACAACAGCACACAGTTCCCAAATTCCTCCGATTAACAATGCTTTGGTTTAACACATAGGTTTTGTTTTACTTGAATACTGAGACATGGGGTTTACCACAGGAATTAGCCTCCATCCTATTGTTGCCCGGTTTCACATTCTGACTGGGAAAGTTTGAATAAAATTTCTAAATGAATCAGCAATTTCCTTTGTTACTTCTGGATAAAATGATCCAATTCAATCTCAATGTCAACATGTATTAAGTATTACTACCTTCATACCACCTTCTTAATATAGCAAAATATCCAAAGGAGCTAGACGGAAGCTGTATCACATAAAACTTGATACTGAGCCACACACAGAGATGTTATTGCAGATGACAAAAAGCTTTAAAAGTCACTTTAAGGAGTGAGAGAGGTGGTGGTGTGAGGGGGCAAGAATGGGGTCAGGGAGGGAGTGGAAGAGGAGAGAAGTGAAGAGATTTAGGAAGAAAATTCCAAGGTTTACGGTGTTGGGACTATCAATATTACAGCGATTGAAACTGGAGACAAGAGACCAGAGTAGAAGATGATCTCAGCACAATGTGTTAGAATCACTCGGATTTAAAGTCATTCAGGTCTATTGTGATCCTGAAGCCTTATGGATGCGGGGGTCAGCATGGGCATCTTCAGAAATATGCAGCTGACTGCCCTGGAGTTTGTCTTTTTAGTGAGAGATGCCCTTTATCCTCTGATCAAGAGTCTGCTCCCCTATCGAGACACACTGCCACGAAACCAGTATCCTGGCAAAAGATACCCTACACCAGCAGAATGGGCATCAATTAAATAAAAATTATTCTCAAAGTGTGAGCATTGAAGGCAAAGCCTGAGAGCTGGTTCCAAGGATGACATACTTGCTGTATAAGGAGAGATTTTGTAGACTAGCCTGTATTCTCTAGAGTTTAGAAGAATGAGAGGAGATTTCATTGAAACTTACAAAATTCCCACAAGTCTTGACAGGATAGATGCAAGAAGGATGTTTCCCCTAGCTAAGGAGTCTTTAACAAAGGATCACAAGCTCACAATTACACATTGGCTGTTAAGGACTGAAATGAGGAGAAATTTCTTCACTCAGATAGTTGTGAGTCTTTGGAATTTTCCACCAGGTTGTAGAGGCTCAGTCACTGAGTTCATTCAAATAGAGATTAGATAGATTTTTGGACATTAAGGGAATCAACGGTTGTGGGAATAGTGCAGGAAAATGATGTTGAGGTAAAAGATCATCCACAATCCTGATGAATGGTGGAGCAGGTTTGAAGGCCAAATGGTTTACCATTGATCTCATTTCTTATGTTCTTGCTTATAGAGCCATTAAAATTCTTTAATGTCTTCCCAGGCAACTTCAGAGACAAGTGAAGAGTTAACAACATTGCTGTAGATCTGAAGTAATGGAGTGAGTGAGGAGATGAGAAAGAAGGAGAAGGAAATCAAGATGGATTTATTCAACCTAACGATATTGGTGACTCTGCTGAGTTTTTATAAATGCAAGATGTTCTTGCAATTCCAGCAACGTAATTTATTTAATAGTGAGGTTTGTGAGATTCCTGAATCGTTATATAAATGGAGCTTCTTAGAATCAAGGGAACTTAGAGATGAAAATCTGCCACATTAAAACCTGCAATTATTTTATTATGCATTTTCGTGAAGACCACATAAACACAAATGTTGTTCAATCAACATATTTTGAGATTGATTTATTGTCTTGTTGAAACAGATTTGAGTGCAAAGGATGACAATATGGGTGACAGAACAGTGCAGCGGTTAGTGTTGCTGTCTCAGAATTCCAGGGACACAGGTTCCATCTGGCCTCAGGTGCTGTCTGTGTGGAGTTTGCACGTTCTCCCTGTGACTGTATGGATTTCTGCCGGGTGCTTCGATTTCCTCCCACTTCCCAAAGATATGGTGAGAGGTTAATTGGCTCCTTAGTGCAAATTTGTCAAAGAGGAATTGATGGGCATGCGAGAGAGGATAAGGTACAGGGAAATAAGGAGAAGGGGAAATGAAACTATTGGAGGCCAACACTGATTCTTTCTATGTCTCAGTAAGTGACACTTTCTTAGATCTTCAAGATTCACCACAGCCCTCATTTTCTGTAACCTGCTTTTCCCTTCTATATTTTTGGGTTTATTTTTATACTGTATGAGTAACTCCATGAGTGATCATTTCTCATGTGTGAACATGAGCAATAAATGTTGGTATGTTACTCCACCGCAGCCTGATCTGATCCTCCCCACATCCAAGGTCTTTTTTACACATACACTTAACACTTGGCAACAATTCATGCATTGTGTTGTCTTGTTCATGAAAACGGTTTACAATAAGATTAAGAAAATTGATCTGCTGGCAGTGATTTCATAGCTGTCAGAAGGGATTTCTTGCAGACTTTGGATTCATGTTGAAACTTGGTTAGAGTCATAGAGTCATGCAGCGTGGGAATAGGCCTTTCAGCCCAACTGGTCCATGCTGACAAGGATTCCCATCTGAGCTAGTCCCAGTCGCTCACATTTGGCCCATATCCTTCTGAACCTTTCCTATCCATGTACCTGTCCAAGTGCCTTTTAAATGGTGTTTATACACCTGCCTCAAACATTTCCTCTGGCAGCTAATTCCATATACTGACAACCCTCTGGGTGAAAAAGTTGCCCCTCAGGTACCTATTAAATCTCTCCCCTCTCACCCAAAACCTATACCCTCTAGTTCTTGATTCCCCAACCCTGGGAAAAGGTTTGTGAGTATTCACCCTATCTATGTCCCTCATAGATTTTAAGGGAGATAAAACTTTGAACCATATTTCTATAGAAATATTGCAGCTTCACGCTTACCCCTCTCTGCAAGTAACCAATCTTCTTCATTCTTGAAGCCATTCAGGTAAATTGCACTCTCCAAGGCTTTGACGTCCTTTTGAATCAGGTGGAGCCCTAGCTGAGGCTGAACTAGTGATAAAAGTTTGAGCAAAACTTTATTACTTTCCTTGACAAATGACCCAAAGCACATAAACCTGGTGAGAATGATGGAGTGAGGATGTTTTTGGAGAAGAAATAAGAGGAAGATGATGCTGGGAGAAAAAAATGTGGATGCTGGAAATCTGGTAAAAACAGGGAATGCTGGAAACACTCAGCAGGTCAGGCAGCATCTGTGGGAAGAGAAAGAGTTAATATTTCAGGTGAAAGACTGTTCATCAGAACTGGAAAAGAGAGCAAGCAAGCATGTTTAATTTGCAGTGGAGAGACCAAGGGAACGTCTACGAGAGCATGCAGACCAACGTTGTTAAGTAAAAGTTACTTAGAAAACTGGCAGCTAGAGATAGAAAAGAAAAATAAAACAAATTGAAACAGAAAGGTACAGCCACACTCATGGAGAGAAGGAGAAAAAAAAGTACTTACTGAAGTTCTTAAATTCAATATTAAGTCCCGATAGCTGTAATGTACCCAGATAAAAGTTGACAATGTTGACCATTGTTGACAATGATCTCAACCACCCCTCCCCTACTTCCCATGTTTCTCCTCTCACCCGTTTTACTCCTGGCCAGAACAAGGATAGGGTTTGCTTGTCCTAATCTTCCACCCCACCAGCTTGCACATTCAATAGATCATCCTCCATGATTTCCGCTTCCATCAATGGATTCCACCAGCAGACACATCTTCCCCTCATCTTTCCTTTCAGCATTCCAAAGGGACTGTTCCCTTAGCAACTCCCATCTCCACTTTCTTCTCAACCAACCACTCCTCTTCTCACACCACTTTCCCATACAACTGTGGCAGATGCAACATCTGCCCTCTTCCTTCCAGAAGAAACAGTAACTCTCTTGCACTTCCTCCAATCTAGTGATAGCGTTACAGAGTCATAGAGTAATACAGCATGGAAACAAGCCCTTTGACCCAACTCGTCCATGACAACCAAGGTGCCCACCTAAGCTAGTCCCATTTGCCCGCATTTGGCTCATATGCTGTTAAAACTTTCCTATCCATATTCTTATCCAAATGTCTTTTAAATGTTGTTGTTGTACCTGCCTCAACCACTTTCTCTGGCAGCTCATTCCAAATCTGCATCACCCTCTGCATGAAGAAATTTCTCTCAGGTCCCTTTTAAATCTTTTTCCTCTCACATTAAACTGATGCCCCCTAGTTTTTGTTTCCCTTTTGCTGGGAAAAAGTCTGTGTGCATTCACCCTATCCACACTTCACATGATTTTATATACTCCTATGAGGTCACCCCCTCAGTCTCCTACACTCCAAGGAAAAAGTCCTAGTCTGTCCAACCTCTCCCTATAACTCAGGCCCTCGAGCCCTGGCAACATTGTCGTAAATCTTCTTTGCACTCTTTCCAGTTTAATGATGTCTTTCCGAGAACAGGGTGACCAAAACAGTACATAATATTTCAGATGTGGCCTCACCAATGTCTTGTGCTACTGTGACATAACGTCCCAAATCCTATAGTCAATGCAACACCCTGACTGATGAAGGTCAGTGTGCCAAATGCCTTCTTCATCACTCTATCTACCTGTGCCACCATTTTCAGCAAACTATGTACTTGTACTCCTTGGTCCCTCTGTTCCACAACACTCCCCAGGGCCCTACCACTCACTGTATAAGCCCCAGTCTGACTTCTCAAAATGAAACACCTCACACTTATCTGAATAGAAAGACATTAGTCAATCCTCGGCCCACTTAACTAGCTAATCAAGGTGTAGTGCATTTAGTGCTCAGGTCTCTTCCTCATTGGAGAAATCAAATGCAGTTTGGAAAACCTCTTTGCAGAACACCTCCATTCAGTCTGTGATGGTGACCCCGAGCTTACAGTCGCCTGTCACCCTGACATTCTGGTCTGCACTTTATAAAACCAATTCCCTTTGTTCTCTCCATCCCTCCCTCTCTCTACAAGTTAAAACACATTTGTCCTCTCACTTTCCCAGTTTTGACAAAGGGTCCTTGGAACAGTGATTAGCATCATAGACTCAGAGGGTTAGACAAAACAGGCCATTCGACCCACCAGGGCCATGGCGACAAGTGGGAACCCATCCATATTAACACATGAGATGTTGGAGGAACTTAGTGGGTCAAGCAGCACCTATGGAGGAAAATGGGCAGCAAAGGTTTCAGGTCAAGACCCTTCATCTGGACTGAAAGATAGAGGGGAGATAGCCAATGGATCCAGATGGGGGGTGGGGGAGGGTGGGGTTGATAAACAAATGGGGAAAAAGGTAGTGAGAATGGTGTCAGAAGCCAGGAAGAGATAGGTGGAAGTGACAAAGGACTGAAAATGATGCAATCTAATAGGAACAGGAAGGTGGAGCATGGAATAGATGGAGGGAGATGGGAGGGCAGAGGGGAGTAGTGGGGGAGGGGAACCAGTGGGAGGAGCGTGTTTGTGATGGGCAGATGGAGAGGGTTGGGCAGGGGAAAGAGATAAAGTGATGGGGGCCAGGTGAATCAGGAGCAGAGTGAAAAGGGACTGGAGGGGAGTAGTTACCAGAAGCTGGAGGATTCAATGTTCATATCACCAGGATGTGGGCTGCCCAGGCAGAATACGAGATGCTGTTCCTCCAGTTTGCATTTAGCCACAACTTGGCAGCAGAGGAGGCCGAGGACAGACATGTCGGTGTGGGAATGGGAGGGAGAATTAAAATGGTCGGCAACCGGGAGATCCAGATGGCCAAGGTGGAGGGAGTGAAGGTGATCGGTGAAGTGGTCGCCTAGTCTGCACCTGGTCTCGCTGATGTAGAGGAGGCCACGACGGGAGCACCGGACGCAATAGATACCGGTGGGGAGATATGCATGTGAAAGACTGCCTCACCTGGAAGGGCTGTTTAAAGTCCTAGATGGTGGTGAGAGAGGAGGTGTAGGGACAGGTGTTATATTTCTGGCAGTTACAGGGGTCATTTGCACCGCCATCTACAATGCAATCCCACCACTAGGCATATCTTCCCCTCTGCTCCCCTTTCCACAGGGATCACTCTCTCCGTGACTCCCTTGTCCATATATCCCTTCCCCTATAACCACAACGTATTACCCTTGCCCTTACACCTCCTCCCTCACCACCATTCAGGCCACTAAACAGCCCTTCCAGGTGAGGCAGTCTTGCACATGCATATGCCCCAGCATTACCTTAAATTTACCCCTGGTCTCATCTTAAATACATATCCTCTACTTCTTGACATCTCTACCCTGAGAAAAAGATTATGACTGTCTACCTGTACTATGCCTCTCATAATCTTATAAACTTCCATCAGGTCTCCCCTCAGCCTCCGCTGCTCCAGAGAAAAGAACCCAAATTTGTCCGTCTTCTCCTTGTAGCACATAACGTCTAATCTAGGCAACATCATCGTAAACCAAAGTTTTATATCCCACAATAATATAAAATAATATAAAATTAATGCTAAAATAACATAAAATTAATCCAGTTGTGCTGATCTTCCCCCTTAGTTTGTATCTAGTTCTGCATCAAATATCTACCACCTTTTTCCTTAAAAGATGGAATGACTTCTGCATCAGTTTTTGGGGAGGGTACCAGGAAAACTCACTGCACTTCACTCAGTAGCTTCATTTGTTTTTGTGCCCATCTGAGAGGGAGATGGGACCTTGGTTTTAAAGCATCTCCAGTTCTAAGCAGAAGGAAGGATGTTGCCCCTGTCTGAGGAGTCTGAAACCAGGGGCCACAATCTCAGAATATAGGGACTTAGACGAGGAGAAATTTCTTCATTGAGTCAGTAGTGAATCTCTGCCCAGTGGAAGTTCAGTCATCCAGTTCATTCAAAACAGTGATTAATAGTTTTCTGGATATTAAGGGAATCAATGGATATGGGGATGCTGTTGGAAAATAGATCTGAGGTAGAAGATCAACTTTGATCTTGATGAATGGCAGAACAGGTTCAAAGGGTGAGATGGCCTGTTCCTTGTTATTCTCATGTTCTTGTAACAGTGACAGTCAACTGCATGTCCTGTCTCCCAATATCTGTGGGAGCAAAGGAATTTTTACTATGGAGACTTCTGATTCACTTTAATTTGCAGCAGGAAAATACTCTGTTATGTACATGGTAATGGTAGGTGATATCAGAGCTATGAGTTATCGAAGAGCTGGTTGTACGTTAATGTTAATTACGTAGCTGATTGAAAGGAAATATTTTATGGCAAGCATATGTTGCCTGTCTGGTGGTGTGAGGAAATTCTGGGCAACTTTACTGGGGGAGCTTCACTGTAAATGTTGTTTTCTGTTACCCTAAGTCTACATGGTGGTGTATTTGACATTTCCACTGGTTATTACCCACACCCGAACACTGTCTTTTGTGGTTAGGGTGCCGTTAAAGCATTTCCTTCAGCAGCATCTACACAACTGCCTTGGTAATGAGAAAGTTTTTGTTTGTCATATCACTACGTCACTCACACAGATACTGACCTTCATGGGTAACAAGGATTTCCTGTTGTACACTCTGTGTAAAATTCCCTTTAATTCACCGCTAACATTCAGATTGGCATTGTGGTCATTATGGCAATGTTTTTAACATCATGTTGGAACCTGCATGTAAAAACTTGAAGTAGGAGGATTTGTGTATGGGATAGTCCACTGTTTGTAGTTCCCACCATGGGACACATTAAAATGGAAACAATGGGTTGAATTAATTCAAATTAACAGAGGAAGTGGTAGAGGCGGGTACAATTACAATGGTTAAAAAACATTTGGACAGGTACATGGATAGGAAAGATTTAGAAGGATATGGGCCAAATGCAGACAAATGGGACCTGCTCAGGTAGGCAACTTGGTTGGCACAGACAAGTTGGGACAAAGAGCCTTTTCTCGTGCTGTATATGTCTATATCTCAATGACTCTCAGTTATTGCTCATTGTAAAAGAATTCTATTAAACTCAAAACCATTAATTTTACTTTCAGTTTTTTTCTGCTTCTTTCAAATAAATGATGAAAGCTGCTGTTTGGAGGATGCAAGCTGTTGAAAGGAGCTGAATTAACCTCAATAGACATAAACATTAACTTCAAGAGTTTCATTCGGTTGTGTGTACATTAGTTCTTATGATATGAACCCAAGTCACAGCATCAAACCATTTAAACAAAAAAATATTTTCACAAACCAAAACACAAGCAGCCCAGCACATCACGGAAACCAGCCTCTCCTCCATGGTCTCTGTCTATACCTCTTGCTGCCTTGGTGAAGCAGCCAGCATAATCAAAGACCCCACTCACCTAGGACATCCTCTGTTCTCCCCTTTTCCATCAGGCAGAAGATACAGGAACCCAAGGGCACATACCACCAGGCTCAAGGGCAGCTTCTATCCAACTGTGATAAGACTATTGAACGGTTCCCTTATACGTTGAGATGGACTCTTGACCTCACAATCTACCTTGATGTGACCTTGCACTTTATTGTCTACCTGCAATGTACTTCCCTGTAGCTGTGACACTTTACTCTGTGTGTTGTTGTTACTACCTGTACTACCTCAATGCACTCTGTAGTAACTCAATGCATCTGAACTGTGTAATGAATTGATCTGTATGAACAGTAGGAAAGACAAGTTTTCACTGTACCTCGATACAAGTAACAATAATAAACCAATACCAATACCAATAATCAGAATTCCTTGTAAGTGTTTGATTTCTAAAGGGACATTTAATTATTTTTGGGAGCTACTTTATTTGGCTTTCTTACTCAGTAGCTATGATCTTTGATGCTATTTGAAGTCTACGAAGCTGTTAATCTAATAGAGAACTTTTTATAAATTGATCACTAGCAGCTGTGTTAGTATGTACAACAGGGAAAATTCATGTTTATTAATGCCTATAAACATAGTAAAACAGCTTGTGAGACACATAAACAGGAATTTCAGCTGCATCATGCAGTGAAGGTTTGGATATTTTAGGTTACATAACCCCCACTTCCGCATCATTGATTTCATCTCCTTTGGCATGATCACTTAAGTTGCAACACGCTAAGCACTGGAACACAGCAGCTATCATTATCTGTTCCTGTGTACTATCAATGAGTCCCATCTGCCATCACTTCCATTGACTTCCCTGACACACAGCTGAATCATAGTCCTCCATTGTCCTATCTTGGGTGTATGTTTGGTTTCCAGTCCCATAGCCCCTTCATCACAAGGACATCCTACTTTTGCTTCATTGACACTCTGCACTTCCACACCACTTTAGAACATCAGATGAAACTGTCATTGATGACTTTAACACCCATGGTTCTCCTGGCCAATCTCCTAAACCCTAATTTCAATTTTCTGCTCTCTGCCACAACAAACAATCTGCTGGAGGAACTCAGCAAGTCAAGCAGCATCTGTGGGAGGAAAGGAACTGTTGATGTTTTGGGTCGAGACGTAGGATTTCGACTTGAAACGTTGACAATTCGTTTCCACCCACAGATGCTGCTCGACCCATTGAGTTCCTTCAGCGGGTAGTTTGTTGCTCTGCTCTCTGCATCCTGACTGGCACCAGGTCTTGCTCATCAACAAATTGGCTACCAGGCCCCAACACTCCAATTTACAATTCTTACCCTTATATTTAAATCCTTCTCTAGCTTTGTTCCTCAATCAGCTGACAACACCTTTGGCCTCTCCACTCACCTAGCATCTTTGCAGTGGTGGCCATGGCTTTAGTTGTTCCAGCACCTCACTCTGCCTGTTGTCACCTCCACCTCCCCTTCCCCCACCCTTAACTCCAACTCTCCGTCAGGTTTTTTCACCTGCCCCTTAATCTTTCCTTCTTTTCCTTGGTGTTCATTTTTGTCTAATTTTGTTTTGAGAGACTATGTAGGGACATAATTCCAAATGAAAGGAGTTGGATCAATAGGAGCAGTCACTGATGTTCAATCTAGGACTGAGCTTCAAACTTGCATCACCTGCCTCCTACACCCACTTAGGTCAATTCCTAACAAAATCTTTGCCATGTTTTGGTCTTGATTTCTCTCTCCTCATCTGCCAAATTCCAGCTCTGTGTCTACTTCCTGTCCCATCCTCCATGCCACTTTAGTCACATTCCACTATGTTTATAGACATTAATAAACAGTTAAATTTCCCTTCTATTGTATATACTGGTGTTTCATCCACACCATTTCTCACTCATCAATTGCTATGGTCCTTCAGAACAATACTGGCTCTCTGCCACCTAAAGTAATGAACTTAAAATCCTTATCTTTTACAGATCCCTTCCCTCATCTGAACCTTTATGTGTCCTCAGGTTTTTATTCCCATCCAACATGCTTCAGTTGCCTGAAACTGTTACTTTTCTATCTGTGAGACAGAGCAAATTTGGTCATCACTTGATTGATACTTCCCCAATACTGAAAAATACAGACCTCCTGGGTAATATCTGTAATACTGGTCTGCAGTGAAGATTCACCAAGTTGATTCCTGGATGATTGAAGAGATATTAAGTAGACCACGACATTACTGTCTTGAGTTCAGAAGAATGAGAGGTGATCTCATTTAGACATACAAAATTCTTAAGAAGCTTTGCAAGGAAAGATGCAGCACCATATCTTTCCTGACCGGGGTGTGTACAACCAGAGGTCACAGGTTCCACCTAAGAGGTTAGCCAGTCAGGATAAGGATGAGAAGAAATTTCTTCATCTACAGGATAGCAAACTTTCGGAATTCATCACCCAATGGACTGTGGAGGCTCAGTCACTGAGTATGTTGAAGACAGAGATCAATAGATTTTTGAATATTTAGGGAGTCAAGGGATATGGGCTTAGTTCAGGACAGTGGCACTGAATTAGAAGGTCAGCCCAGATCTAATCTGAAAAATATGATGTGAAAGAAATGAGGGCTAAATGGCTTAGTTGTGTTTTTATTCCTTATGTTATGTTTTGAATCAATCACAGAAGCTTGCTTTGGACATGTATAGCAGTGTTTATTTCATTTCTGCTTATTTACATTTGAATGATTTTTTTTTACTATGGCAACCAACTACTCGTTTACATTGTTGCATTTGCTTGCTTATTCTTCATATGTGAGAATTTATTCTTTCTCCCTTCTCAGCAAAACCTTTTTTTAAAAATGTATTTCACAAAACTGCAACATATATTTGGCCCAATCTTCCCTCCTCCTGCTTGCAGCTGGCCTGACTAAGATTCCAGGTGTATGATATTGCATCTACTGCATGTGGAGGGAGCACTGTGGCTGAGACAGCTTTCCCAGCAAACCTCTGATATCACCCTCTGAGCAACAGGGTGCTGCCCCAAGAACATGCTGCTATTCTCAACTTGGAACACATCCTATCCACTTGGATTCAATTATTGCTCACATTTCAAATCAAGGTCTCCAATGTGGTATTGGAAATGTAAGCAATAAGTTGCTGGTCAGTTCTTGTCAAAACCTGAAAATCCTGTTCTCATACTCCTCTTTATGAAAGATTCCCCTAGTGGAGGTAACTTGTTATCCACAGGTTACCTCATTCCATTCCTCATGTAGTAAATTTCAGATTTACCAAAAAAGCCTTAGCACATTTCATCTCAACTGAGTCAACGCAAACTACAAAGGATAATGATTTTGTTTTCAGTTGACCACATTCATCACCAGTGTTCCTGTTGGGGATGATCACTCCAGCACTCAAATGGACGGCACCATTATGCCATTGACTATCTCACTGCCTCAAACTCCAGTGAATTGGGTTCAATCCTGCCTTGGCATGCTGTCTGCGTGTACTTTGCACATTTTCCTTGTGGTCAGGTGCTCTGTTTTCCTCCCACATCCCAAAGGCAAGCTGTCAGTTTAGTTGGCCACTGTAAGTTACTCCTTGGTGTAGGTAAGTGGCAAGAGGAAGCTAATGGGCATGTGAGAAAGAGAAAGTTGCAGGGCTACAAAGGAATAAGAAGGGGAATGGGACTGATGGGATTGCTCTGCTGGCATGTACCTGATGGGCCGAATGGCCTCCTTCTGTGTTGTAAAAGTAAGTTAAGACTTAAAAGCTTAGAAATTCATCAGTGGCAAAAGATGCATGTTAATCTATCCTTGCACAACTTACAAACAACTGTCTTGGTCATTGATCTGGTAATCAGGAAATGGAAAGAAGGATTGGCACCATGGATTGGAGCCCATTTGTTAATCAAGCCCAAGTGACTGACATAAACAAGTCTGAGTGAGATTATGGCCTGGTGGTTCGTTGAGCAGGATCATGGAGCAGAGCGTGGATAAAGAGGGGTCATGGTAGTGAAGTGGGGTCAGGATCAGAGTCAGGGTTGAGAGGGGTCATGGTCGAAGAGTCATACATTTGTGCTTGGGAACTGAGAATTTCTGAATTGGTTTCTGACCCAGAAATGATTGCCAAAGTATTCCACTCCACAAAAGAATCAATTTCTCATATGCAGAGTACTGAACAGCCATATTCCTCTGAATTTCCAATCCATACATGTTGATTCAGCCTTCACTAACAAAGCAAGTGTAATTTGGCCTCAGTCGAATGCTTCCTAGATCATGGATTGCAGAGACGATACAGCACAGAAACAGGCCAGGGAGACTAACCAGTTCATATTGGAAAGTATTCTCCACCTGAGTCTCCTTCCACCTTTCCTGATTGAGCTCTGTCAGCAGGGCCCTCTACTGCATTGTCCCTTGTGTGCTTATCTAGGTTCCCTTTAGGTGCATCTGCACTACTTGCCAGTGGCAGTGAGTTCCATATTCTCATCACTCTGGGACATAAGATCACAATATCTCACAATGATGCCTTTAGTAAATACTTGTCCCACAAGTCAAAAGATTCATCCTGCATCAATAAAACTATAATTTTAATGGTCACCTTTGGGTCAACCCCAGCCTTCTCTTTTCAAAAGCAAAGTTGTTGATGCTATCATGATAGGAGAACCTTACTCTACTGGTGTCAGTTCTGCAACATCTTTCCCCCCCTCTATACCCCATCAAACTTTCATTTCTAGCAAAACAAAGCTGACATTTCTAACAGAAGCTCATTAGATTCATATGGTGGAGTACTTCTTCACACAGAAAATGGTTAGAGTCTCAAATGTGCTACCTGAAGAGGTGATGGAGGCAAAGACTCTCACAACACTTAAGAAGCACCTTGACAAGTACCTGAATCATCATAGAAGGCTGTGGACCTAATGTTGGTAAATGGGATAAGTGCAATACATACAATGGGTTGCATGGAAGTGATGGACAAAGGGCCTATTTCTGTGCTAAACGACTCTACAACTACAGAAAAGTATTAGGGTGAAAGGTGAAAGGGGAATCTGAGGGGGAACTGCTACTACTTCAGGCTTCTACTCTACTCCCTATACACTCATGATTGTGTGGCCAGGTTCTGTTCTAACTCCATCTACAAGTTTGCAGATGATACCACTGTTGTAGGTGGTATCTCAAATAACGATGAGTCAGAGTACAGGAAGGAGATAGAGAGCTTAGTAACATGGTGTCATGACGACAACCTTTCCCTCAATGTCAGCAAAACAAAAGAGCTGGTCATTGACTTCAGGAAAGGGGGCTGTGTAAATGCACCTGTCTACATCAATGGTGCTGAGGTCGAGAGGGTTGAGAGCTTCAAGTTTCCAGGAGTGAATATCACCAATAGCCTGTACTGGTCCAACCACATAGATGCCATGGCCAAGAAAGCTCACCAGTGCCTCTACTTCCTCAGGAGGCTAAAGAAATTTGGCATGTCCCCTTTAACATTCACCAACTTTTATCGATGCACCATAGAAAGCATCCTATCTGGATGCATTATGGCTTGGTATGACAACTGCTCTGCCCGGGACCACAAGAAACTGCAGAGAGCTGTGGACACAGCCCAGCACACCATGGAAACTAGCCTTCCCTCAATGGGCTCTGTCTATACTGCCTTGGTGAAGCAGCCACCATAATTAAAGACCCCACCCACTTGGGTCATTCTCTCTTCTCCCCTCTCCCATCAGGCAGAAGATACAGGAGCCTGAGGGCACGTACCACCAGACTTAAGGACAACTTCTATCCCACTGTTATAAGAATATTGAATGGTTCCCTTATACGATGAGATGGACTCATAATCTACCTTGCTATGACATTGCACCTTATTGTCTACCTGCACTGCACTTCCTCTGTAGCTGTGATATTTTTCTCTGTATTCTGTTATTATTTTTACCCTGTACTACCTCAATGCACTGTGTCATAAATTGATCTGTACGAATGGTATACAAGACAGGTTTTTCATTGTACCTCAATACAAGTGATAATAATAAACCAATACCAATACCAAATACTTCACTCAGAGTGTGGTGCCAGTGTGGAATGAGTAGTTGCGGGTTCAATTGTAACATTTAAGACAAGTTTGGATAGGTACATGGATGAGAGGGATATGGAGGGCTATGGTCCGGGTGCAGGGAGATGGGATTGAGCAGAAAACCAGGCTGGCATGGACTAGATGGGCTGAAGGGCCTGTTTCTGTGCTGTAGTCCTCTATGACTCTTATGACTGAATATTGACTCATTTTTTTGCATTTTCCTCTCAAGGACAGACTTTGTTAAAAACTGCTGGACATCCCCACACCATTTAAAAAAATTAATTCTTGCGAGATTGCCATGTGGTGCAGGCTTCCACAGAGGACAATGGAAAGTGTTACCTCATGAGAATAGGATGTGAGTCACTTTCCGGATGAAGGATGTTCTACTCCTAAGAGTAGCTGGAAAACTAGAAAGTGATTAATTTATGGATATGTGTAATGATTTTAGAGAGATTATTTAACCCTTTAATGTGTTGCTTACATAAAAGACTTTCTGTAGTCCAAAGGAGAATGTTTGTTCAAAATAAAAGGTCAGGAAGCTTTTTCAGAAAGGATCTTCCCAATCCACAGTGTCTTTTGTCCCTGTTTTATTATTAAACATGGAAACCAAATGTTTGTTGCTGATTATTGATTCTGATACTTAAATGTAGAGGATATAAAGAATGATTGTAGTTCCTTCTTGGATCTGTTCTGCTGGCTTTCTTCAGTCATTCACATTTTGTTCATTTACTTTCATTCATATAGCCATTGGCCAGCATTTATTGCCAATCGATAACTGCCCTTGAGAAGGTGGCAATGAGCTACCTTCTTGACTACTTCAGCTATAGAGTCAAAGAGTCATACAGCACGGAATCAGGCCCTTTACCCACCAAGTCTGTGCCAACCATCAGCCATCTATTTACACTAATCCTACATTAATTCTTCTTTTTTGTTCTCACCACATTCTCATCAAGTGAAGGGTTTGACCCGAAACGTCGACTGTCTATTTCCCTCGACAGGTGCTGCCTGACCTTCTGAGTTTCTCCAATGGTTTGTTTTGTGCTCTTATCAACTCACCTACACACTAGAGGCAATTTACAGTGGCCAATGAACCTACCAACTAACTAATGACAAATGTTAACTTGTTATTAAAAGCATTTTGAAATAGTTCAAGAAGTCTAGGTTCTTGTGTTCTCCTGGTGAAGGTACTCCCCGACAGAACCACGCCAGAAGCCTCCCATTATGTTCATCAACATTTCTCAAATCCTATGCTTTGTCTTTCTTTGTACATTGGGAAAACCAGAACACCTTTGTTCAGGAATGGAGAAATACAAGAAGCTATTTAATTATGAGGAGGAGGAAACTTCCAGGACAATGAATTTTGTTGGATTTCGACTGAACTCTTGCCCCTCAGAACATGGCGAAGGAAAGAAGCAAATAAAGGAATTTTCCTTACTCCAGTCAGAGTTCATTCCAAAGGGACGGAAAAAACATTCTTTTAGCGTTAGACATGGCTCAGAAGTCAACATGTAGAAGGTATTGGGTATTTAATGTAATTCCTTTGTGTAGTTGAAGTGTACAAGTATAAACAGGGCAAGCATGTAAAAGATCAAAGAAATTTCCCCTCCCCCACCATTCTACACAGTAGTAAATATGTGGACTAGCACAAGTTTTCAGGTTATATTGACTAACCCTTTCCAAAAGAGCTAGTTACAAATTCAGAATTGAAGGTTATTGGGGGAAAAAAAGTTAAAAAAAGACTGAAATGTTCTATGGAACAAAGGAACAACTAATGAGTTTTCGATGCTGGCAAGAGATGTAGAGGGAGCTTGGCTGTGGGATTTTCAATGCCTTTATAGTACCACCTTATCTAATAATAGGCTATCAAACTGCAGCTGTCCCCTGGAGAAAGTAATTAAGCAAACCACAGACTCTTAATCTCAATTTGCTTTTAGCTCCTTTTTCTGGTCCGTGCAAATAACCAGATTATTTCTTGTCACCTGATGAAAGTTGTTTCTCCAACCTGATTGGTTTCTACCTAAAATATGTACTTGAGCACTTCCAACGTTTTGTGTCTCTTTTTTTTGTGTACTTTTTCTCTTTTATCTATCAATGGAAAGTTTTGCCCCCACATTGCAAAACAGAAATGAATGCCTCACTTGCCTCACTGTTAATAGCCTTTAATTGCTCTGCAGGGTTATTAGCTACCACTCACACTATGCTCTGGCACATTTAACATGACATTATGGAAATGCATCTGATCAAAGTATACAATTACAACAAAATATAAGCCATCATCAAGGACAAATTCACTAATTCTTTTTAGAAGAAGTTCAGATGGCTTTGAATTTCTGTCTTTTTCTGTTAATTGAATGCTGTAATTAACAGATACAGGGTGATATTTTCTCATACTTTCTACAGATTTAAAAACTATCTTTTAATTTAAATGTATTTATATAAAAATGCATACTATCATCAGGCTATGGAGTCACAACTGTTTTGTGTTTATGTTCCTCCAACAATCTCTAAGGGCAGGGAATAGAAAGGATTGTGAGGGCCAGAGTACGGATTACATCAGGGTCATAGTATCTGTGCTGGCAACAAAAACCACTAGCACTTACATAGCAGCTTTAAACTCCCAAAGCACTTCAAAGGAGTTTTACTTGGTAAAATCTGGCACCAAGGCACAAAAGGGATACGAGGACTGGAAATCACAAACTTGATCGAGGAGGTAGAGACTAAGTGGTGTCTTAAAGGAGGAAAATGGGCCAGAGAGGTATGAAAGCTTGAGGAAAGAATTCCAGAACTTGGAATCATGGCAGCTAAAGATGCAATTGTCAATGGTGGAGGTACTGAAATCAATGTACAAGAAGTCAAAATTCAAAGGGAACAGAGATTTCAAAGGGTTGTATTGCTGGAGGAGGGACAGGGTTAGGCACAAATGATGAGAATGAAATGGAAAAATACTGCAAATCTGAAACTAAAACAAATATGCTGGAAGTACTCAGCTGGTCAAGCAGCATTTGTGGCGAGAAAAACCATGTTAACATTTCAGGCAAAAGACAATGGATGCTTGAGGGATTTTTAATTCCTTTCTAACAAGTGTATTGATGCACATTATTGATTCACATTACCTCTGCCCTCTCCACAAATAACTGCATGCAGGATGCATAAAACATTGTTTATAGCTTTTTTAAAAGAAGAAATCTATATAAATTATTTTTTCTTTAAAACTTGTTTTGCAGTCCTGGATTCTAATCCAGAACTAATCAGATGCAATTAATCTCTTTTTCCTCTCTATTCATTAATGCCTTTGAGGCATTCTTCCTGATGGTACAATGAACAATACATTGTATTCCTGTGAGAATTAACTAATTTTTCAAACTTTTCCAGTAGGTTTATGTGGCATGGCCTACTACTTCCAAATATATCATTATATCACTATATTGCTGACGTCTTTGAAATATTTTAAAGATTTTTCTCCATGATCAATTTTTAAAAAATATTTATCAATCACGTTTTTGGGAATTTAAACATTTTGCATGAATCCTCTCTTGGTCCTTTCTGCACAGAACCACTAATTGTGTCAAGCTACTAAGAATACTGTTTTAATATAGTTATACAATTCACATTGCTCCCCAATGCTGGACAGGTGTTGAAATATCCCACAAGTGTCACGAAAGCTGGCACTTAAGGTGTATTGATATTGGCATAGACCTCGGTCAAACTCAATGCCTTTGACACCATACTAACAGGCTGATGAGACTGTATTCCACACAATTTCAGGGTCACTTCTGTCAACCACCCATCCTTTCTAGGTGGCTAAATACTGTTGTGTACAGCCAGCCCTATCACCAAACAACTTAAGGAAGAAATGACTTTCTAGTGACTACATGCTCACTTAACATCACAAGACTGCTGCTAATGAAAATTATTTCCAGGCTTTTATTTTCTGTCACTGCTAAAATGAGCTTTGTATAAAAGTTTCTGATTACAGTGAATAGATGGTTAAAACCAGAATGTTGCCACCAAGGCTAATCCATACTTCTCAAGGTCATTTGGTTATCTC
Organism: Pristis pectinata; assembly: GCF_009764475.1. Lineage (NCBI taxonomy): Eukaryota > Metazoa > Chordata > Chondrichthyes > Rhinopristiformes > Pristidae > Pristis > Pristis pectinata. The sequence goes on from NC_067406.1 coordinate 26,132,064, forward strand.
ACTCAGACAATGTCGTCACTTGGATTTCTGTTCTCTCTAAACAAAAGGTATTCAAGCATTATTTACAGAACCTGATTTGCTGCAAGATGTATTAGATTAAGGGAAACCTGTCCTTTTATCATTTAGTAATTTCAGAATAATTTTGCCTTGTTCTCCATTGTTCCCAAATTGAAACCATGCACTTCTGTTACAATTGAGCCCAGTTGCACTCGGTGGTTATACAATTGAAGCAAAGGGCCCCAGATTCCAGATTCCCAGAGTCAGAAGTTTAACAGCCGAGGATTTCCAGCTGCCTTTGAATCTGTCATCTCCTGGTCCCAATTCCAGTGATTTTAATAGGCATTCCTTGTCCACTTCAGAGATATAAGATTTGAGTTTAAGAGTCAGAAAGTCATGTTGCAGCTATATAAAACTTTGGTTAGGCTTCACTTGGAGTATTGTGTGCAATTCTGGTCACCCCATTACAGGAAGGATGTAGAAGCTTTGGAAAGGATTCAAAAGAGATTACCAGGATGCTGACTGGATTAGAGGGTATGAGCTATAAGGAGAGGTTGGAGAAACTTGGGTTGTTTTCTCTGGAGTGTTGGAGTCTGAGAGGAGACTTGATAGAAGTTTATAAAATTATGAGAGGCATAGACACGATAGACAATCAGAATCTTTATCCCAGGGTAGAAACGTCAAGTACTAGAGGACATGCATTTAGGGTGAGAGGGGGAAAGCTTAAAGGTGATTTGCAGGGTAAGTTTTTTACACAGAGAGTGGTGGGTGCCTGGAATGGGCTGCCAGGGGTGGTGGTGGGAGCAGATACGATAGTGGCATGTAAGAGGCTTTTAGATAGACACACGAATATACAGGGAAGGGAGGGAGGGAGGGATATGGATCATGTACAGGCAGAAGAGATTTATTTTAATTGGGCATCATGATTAGGGCAGACATCATGAGCCGAAGGGCTTGTTCCTGTGCTGTCCTGTTCTATGTTCTATGTGCTAAAAATCAGAGGTGCTCTCTGACTGGTGGTGCAGCAATTATTCTGGTCTCAGGTTCTGTCTATGTGGAGTTTGCACATTCTTTCTGTAATTGTGTGGGTTTCCCTGGGTGTTTCAGTTTCCTCCCATGTCCCAAAACCTGCTGTAAGTTAATTGGTTACTTTAAATTCCCATAGTTTAACCAAGTGACAAAAGAATCAAAGGGAAGTTGTTGGGAATTTGAGAGAGGATATGTTATAGGAGTACAGTGAAACAAGGAAAGAAAGAATGGGACTGATGTGATTGTTTTGCTGGGAGCCAGCATAGACCTGATGGGCTCAATGTCCTCCTTCTGTGGTGTTAAAACATTTGTATTTTTATAACTCAGTAAAAACATTCAAGTCAGGTAGACTGTGTATATAGAGCAACAAACAATCTGCTGGAGGAACTCAGCGAGTCAGGCAGCTTCTGTGGGAGGAAAGGAATTATTGACATTTTGGGTCAATACCCTGCATCAGGACTGAGAGTGGAGAGGCGAGATGGCCAGTGCAGAGAGGAGAATAGAAGTGGTAATAAAGGAGCCTGAGGTGATTGGTGGACTGAGGAGGGGTGTAAGATGACAGGCAGGAAGAGGAGGGGTGCAGGGGTGGAGTTGTGAGCAGCGGCAGGTGAATGATAGATGGAGGCAGAGAAAGGGAGAGAAAAAAAAGTCCATGTATATGATTTTCTGTTATTTTCATGTTAGAAACATTCACTCAGTTAACAGATGAGGGTAACCAATCGATCCTGTTCACACGGTTCTGTTGCCCCTGATTTTACATTCAGAATTTCTGCAACTTAAAAAATGAATTTGATTTCACATTGTTAGTGAGCCCTCGAAGACTACAAACATATTGCCAGCAACTGCACTACTTTCCACTGTCCTTCTCCCACTGCCATTAACATAGATAGTTAGTGATTGACCGTCTTTTGACTCATATTTTAAATTAAAATTTACAAGAAGAAAAAAAAGAAAGATGAAAGTGAACGGACTTTTAGGAAAATGGAGCAACTGCCTCAAGGTACCATTTTTGATATCCATTATGCATATAGGTTTGGTAGGTATTGAATGGGCTACTGGCACCTGGTTGTGTGTGCTTGGTTTGGGAGAATGTTTGGAAAGATGGTCAGTAGTCGGTGGTCTGATTGGGGCCGGGGCTGAGTTAACAATCATGTAAGTGTCCAGAGAGCGAAGGTGGCAATGGGGTACTGAGACAGTGGGGGTAGTTTCAGCATTTCCATCAAGGGAATTGCTGAGCTGATTACAGTGCTGAGAGCTTGGGACCTGGTTTGATCAGAAGTTCAAGGGCCAATAGTTGGATGGGGGCAGTGGAATCATGCCCTGAACTGATCAGTTGTGCTGCGATGCAGAGAGTTTTCTTCTGCTCCTTCGGCGGTTGCTGGGCATTGAGAAGGACTTCCTTCCACTCCAGTTCTGAGTTGACTGAAACTATGTTGCTGCTAGCTGCTGGCAAAGTGTTGCCTCTCTCTGGCAGCATCTTAGATGAATCTAATGACCACTTTGCACTAAAATGGACTTTGTTTTTCTGTTCTAATTGTGTTTTCTTGTAAAAACTGTGTATAATTTATGTTTAATTTATGGTTTTCTTATGAATGCTTCTTATTTGATGCTATGTGCCTGTGATGCTGCTGCAAGTAAGTTTTTCATTGCATACATGTATTTGTGCATATGACAATAAACTCGACTTTGACTTTGACTTTGATGAGGCAAATGTGGGACTTGCAAACTCTGCCAAAGTAGGGAAGGAGCTTCTTGGCAGTGCAGACAGGTGGGTAGTTTGGAGCTGGCACCATTTACACTTCTGCTTGCTCCTGATGAAGGTTTGAAATTCTTAATGCCTTCCCAAATGGTCCTTCTCAATTCTGAGGGGTCATAGCTAGAGATTTCCTACATTGGATGTTACATTTTTTTTCTAGAAGGCATTGAGAATGATGCTTGACATATTTGATCAATTCACCTGATAAGTTCTTCCATGGACAGAGTTTATGATAGAATATCCATTTCGGGAGCCTGGTACTGGTCGTGTGAATGACATGTCCTGCACCATGAAACCATGAATCCAACTGAATGCAATTAGGGCTTCGGTGCTGGTGGTATTGGCTAGATAGACGACACTGACATTGACTTGCTTATCCTTCCAGTGGATTTGGAGGATCTTGAGAGAGTAGCATTAATGGCATCTCTCCAGTGCTTTGTAGTGACTGTTGTAAATAGTCCAGGACTCAGAAGCATACAGGAAGTCAGGGATCACTGCCGATCTGTAGACTTTATATCTGGTTTGAGACCTTGATCTTTAAACACTCTTTTCATCAGGTGGCCAAGGACTGTGCTGGGACAATTGATGTGACATTGAATTTCTTCATTGTCTTTGTTGAAAGGTGATTCTCACAACATGAGAAGCACATTTAGGGGTCTTTTTGTGCACCCTATTGTTGGGGAGAAGTGTTATCCAGTGGGGCCAGGTTGGTAGAGCATCTTGGTGAATGGATATTGCTCATTTTCACAAATGAAAATGTGTTGGACTGAATCTGGGTGCATAGGTTGGGGGATGGGAGGGGGAGGTTGTTGGTGAGATAAACAGTGATTAGAGGTTCAAACAGGACCAGGCATTGAGTCAGCCATCAGTAAATGGCCAGAGAATAGTGGGTTGTCGGAGAAGAGGAGATGTTGGTGGTTGTTTCAAGGTTCCAATTAGGACCCTAGGGGTAATGTAAGGTTGGGTGGTTGGTCCAATGAAATGGCTGGTCTTGGGCTGTATGATTATTTGTGAGAAGGAGATCAGTATTTTAATAGAGGGGGGATGCTTGAAAGATAAACGGTAAATTTGGGGTCCCTGTCAGATATTGCACTGCGGAGACCTAATTGTCCTGGGAATGCCTAAGAATAGTTGCTTCTGGGAACGCCATAAGTTGATGTGAAAGTAATCAGACCTGTAAGCATGAATCATGTTGAGAAATACTTGCTGGAATTTCCAGAGCAAAGCAAAATGACTAAAAAATTTCCATTATTGTCTTTCACTCTGATACATAAATCCAGCAACATAAGCACAGAAATACATGTCACATGTACATCAAAACACACAGTGAAATGCATCTTTTGCGTAGAATGTTCTGGGAACTGCCCACAAGTGCCACCATGCTTCCGGCGCCAACATAGCTTGCCCACAACTTCCTAACCCTTACGTCTTTGGAATGTGGGAGGAAACCGGAGCACCCGGAGGAAACCCATGCAGACACAGGGAGAACGTACAAACTCCTTACAGACGGCGGCCGGAATTGAACCTGGGTTGCTGGTGCTGTAATATCGTTACGCTAACCACTACACTGCCTGCCTCTACATTGATCTGGTTAGTTGTCAAAGTATTAGAGTCATAGGGTCATACAGCATGGAAACAGGCTCTTCAGCCCAACTGACCAAGATGCCTATTCAAGCTCGTCCCATTTGCCAGAAGTCCTGATAAGGGTCTCGACCCGAAACGTCGACTGTTTATTTCCCTCTATAGGCGCTGCCTGACTTGCTGAGTTCCTCCAGCATTGTGTGTGTTGCCCCATTTGCCAGAGTTTGGCCTATAACCTTCTAAACTTTTCCTATCCATGTAGCTGTCCAACTGTCTTTTAAAAGCTGTTATTGTTCCTGCCTCAACCACTTCCTCTGATAGCTCATTCTACATACATGCCACCCTCTGTGTATTGACCCCATCATCTATCTCTCCTTTCAGCCCCAACCTTGAACCACACCCTCCAGGTCTGATCACCATTCTCTCCACCCAGCCTAGATCTTTTCTCCCTCCCTCCTTTCCTCCTTCGCCCTAACCTCAATGCATCCCTCCCCCACCCCTACCCTGTCTATCCAGGCCAAGTCTTTCTCTTCCCCTCCAGCTCCAATCTCTCCTCAACCCTTCTGTCAGTCCTTCTGCCTCCCTACTGAGGGGGGAACCACTTCCAATTGTCACCAAATATGGCTTCCTGCAGCAGGTTAATGACGGTAGAGTTATGGAAACCTTCTGCGCAGGTGGAGATATTTAGGCAAGAATTTCCAAAGGTTAGATGAGGCAAGATAAGAAGCATTACCTGTTAAACTGAGGGTTAGAGAACATTGCAGATGGAACATCAAACACCCACCTTTCCAATAAAATATTTGTGATTACTGGTTTTGTCGCTCCAGTCAACTTGGAGACATACTGTAACTTGTATGTGGAGCTTGGTATTTAAAGGTATTTAGGTATAAACAATGTAATTTTTCCTGATTTATAATCTTCCAGTTGACAATTTAAACACCCCATTGTTTACGGTTATTTTCTCACAGTCTGGCTGGAGTTAAAAGAGGAGGTTGCTTTTCTTCTGTTAAGTATCATTGCCTGAAGCAGCTTTTACATCTGTGATCTTGAGAAACACTTGATCTTGCTGATCAAGGTGTGGTGGAAGTTCGTCATTGTTTAGTGAACCGCAGTAGTTTCCAAGAGTGCCACAGCAGGCACTGTGGGCATGACTCATTTCAAACCACAGCTTAAGTAGATAGGAATTGTCTCAGTCTACTCAGAGGATAGCTTTTACTTTCATTTGTCTGAGGCAGCAACTGATTTAAACCCAATGGTACATCACTCACTGGAGAAGCTGGGCTGGGAACTGCACATGTATTAAAATATTTCCAGGGCCAAGGGAGAGTGATTCCATGGCAACATTCCAGAGCCTTTAAGCTAAGCTGCTCTGTTTTACTGCACAATTTTGGGAGTCCCATACAATGTTGAAATTTACCTCCACAATGTTCTGCCATGGCAAACACTCTTAAAGGGGCAGTTCCCACTCGCAACTGCTGCTGGAAGTAGTGGGAGGGTTCGGAGTGATGGGATGTGCTGGTATGGATCCTAGAGAGAATGTCCTGTTTTTCTGATGCTGGATTGAACATCATGGTACAGGGGTGGACAGTCAGTGGTCTTTCATCACATTCGAGCTGCATCAGTTCTTGTCTTCTACAGCAGATATCCCCAAAATTGTGCACAAGAACATAAAGAACATAAGAGACAGGAGCAGGAGTAGGTCTATCAGACCCTCAACACACTCCATTCCTGAGACTTCTCCAAGATTCAGTAAGATCATTGGTGATCCAATCTTGGCCTCAACATCACGATCCCTCTATTTCCCCTTCCCCATTGGCTTTCTGTAGTTAAAATGTTGGACAGTTTCTATACCCTTTTATGTCAACAATGGCTTAGTTGGTGGCAATTTTGCCTGAGTCAGAGGCTTTGGGTTTAAGACCTAGTCAGTAACCTGAGCACAAAATCTAGGCTTGTTATTCCAGTGCATTACTGAAAGGATGTTGCATTGTCAGAGGTGCCATCTTTCAGATGGGACATTAAGCTACTCTTTCGGTGAATGTAAACCCCTGTGGCACTATGTTAAGAATAAGGCACTTCCTGTATTCTGGCTAATATGTATTCCTCAAACACTTCTAAAACTGTCAGCTTGTGGAAGCTTATGGTAACATCACCACCACATTCTCTGTATTGTATAGAGAACGTGGTGGTGATGTTTACTCTTCAAAAGTACTTTGTTGGATTTAAAGCTCTTTGGAATATCAGAGTTTGTGATATGTGCTACATAAATGCAAGCCTTTTAAACTTTTTAGCAGTCCAATTAGAGGGTCTCGACCCAAGAGGTCGACTGATTTGATTTCCCTCTACAGACGCTACCTGATTCGCTGAGTTCAGTTTGTTTATTGCTCCAGATTCCAGCATATGCAGTCTCTTATGTCTCTCTTTTTAACTTTTGTTCTGTCCATTGTATCTCTGCTGGCAGAAGTGGGTGTCTGTGGTCACCAAGCCCATTCCAAATCCTATAAGAGAGACAAAAGCTGAATTCCCTCCATCCATCTTTGATGGGTCGAGTAGATACCATTGGAGGTCCAGTGGACATTCGATCTAAAGTGGTGAGGATAATCCACCTGCAGCCTTGGGGTCTTTTCAAGTATTTCTCTGTAACAAAATGCACAAGACATAATTCATTTTTCTTTACTAGCCATTATTTCACCCCCTCAAACAAATTTTGTTGGTCTTTGCAAACAGGGTGGCAATCCAAGATGTGCTAATTCACCAAAAGTAGTTTTTCTTTAATGGCAAGAGACTAGCATTTGGAAGAGAATAAAAGGTGAAACAAAATGTAATCAATAAAACCTAATGGAATGCTGGCCTTTATCTCCGGGGGTGGTGGGGGGGGGGGGGTGGTGGTTGTTGAAAGCAAAGGGAAACAAACCATGCTTCATTAAAAAGAGCTTTGCTTTAATATCTGAAATATTGCATTCATACAGTACATAAACTTGGCTTGCATTCCTTTGTGTCTGCAGTCTGCAAGCTTGACAAGTGTGCTTGGTGTATTTAAAATGATAAGTATAAAGTCGTCCATGGTCCTCTGCACTAAATGTGTAATATACTAGCAGCTAAGCACAATTCTCCATTTCCAAAATTCATTCCCTTATTCAGTTTTAGGTATGTGGGTATTGCTGACAAAGCCAGCATTTATTATCCATCCCTAAAGACCTTTGAGAAGATGGTAGTGAGTCACTTTCTTGAACCACTGCCATTCTCCTAGTGAAAGTAATTCCACAGTGCAGTTGGGTAGGAGTTCCAGGATTTAGACCCAACGACAATAATGGGTTGGTGTGTGACTTGAAGCTCTATGATGTGCTTGAAGCTCTCGTTCTTTGTGACGGAGGTGGGGGTTTCAAGGGTGTTGTTGGAGTAGCCTAGGCGAATAAGGGCAGTTTGTTTTATAGATAAGGTAAGATATCTTTGTTAGTCACATGTACATCAAAACACAGACTGAGATGCATCTTTTGCGTAGAGTGTTCTGGGGGCAGCCCATAAGTGTCGCCACTTTTCCGGTGCCAACATAGCATGTCCACAACTTCCTAACCCGTACATCTTTGGAACATGGGAGGAATCTGGAGCACCTGGAGGAAACTCATGCAGACACATGGAGAACGTACAAACTCCTTACAGACAGTGGTCGGAATTGAGCCTAAGTCACTGGCACTGTAAAGCGTTACGCTTACCCACTACTGCCACTGTGCACCAGTGGTGGAGGAAATGAATGTTTAAGGTGGTGAATGCTGTACCAATCAAGTGGACTGCTCTGTCCTTGATGGTATTGAGCTTCTCGAGTGTTGTAGGAGCCACATTCATTCAAACAAATGGAGAATATTCCATTACGCTTCCTAACCGGTCAAGTAATAAGTCTCTTGTTACAGGACGCTCAGTGTTTGACCTGGACTTGTAGCCACAGTGTTCAACCTAGTCTTGTAGCCACAGTGTTCTTGTGGCTGGCTTAGTTGTGTTTCTAGTCAACGGTGACCTCCAGTATATTGATAGTGGGGGACTTGGCGATGGTTGTGCCATTGAAGGTCAAGGGTGGGTGGTTAGACTCTCTCTTGTTGGAATATTCATTGCCTGGTAGTTCTATCATGCAACTGTTACCACTTTACTTACCACTTATCAGCTCATCTGTTGTATAGATTTTGCTGCTTGCGAGGAGTTGTGAATGGAATTGAACATTTTGTAATCATCAGTGAATATCTCCACCTTTGACATCATGATGGAAGGGCATTGATGAAGTAGTTGAATATGTTGGGCCTAGGACATTAGCCTGTGGAATTCTTTTAATGATGTCCAGGGTTGGGATAATTCACCTTGGGCAATCACATCCATTTTCCTTTGTGCAAGGTGTTACTCCAACCACCGGAGTGATTTTTTTCCCCCTTTGACTCCAGGTCTTCTTGATGCTACACTTGGTCAAATCCTTGATGTCAAGGGCGGTCACTTACAACTGTTTGGTCTATACTTGGACCAAGCCTATGATGAGGTTCAGGTCCTGGTGAAATCCAAAATGGTGAGTAGGTTGTCACAGCTATACTTCTCTTTCTTTTTCAATCTTTTTATTAGTTTTCGAATTAATACAGATTGATATAGAGCATCAATATTTATACATGTAATACAAAGAGATCAGGATAACAATCATGGCATAGATAATCATAAAGAACAATAAAAATATTTTAAAAATCTGTAGATCCAACGATCTCTTAGTAAATGAATATAATATAAAAGAAAGGAAAGAGAAAGATTTATTATATAAATTAAAAAAAAAGAAAGATAAAAAAACCAAATCAATAAGAAAAATTATAAACAATATAAACTAAACTAAACAAAACAGAAAAATTGCAAAAAAAAACAGACAACAAAAAAAGAAAGAAAAAAAACTGGGCTAAAATTTCTCAGTAGAAACAGAGCAATATTATGTTGTCAACTCTGTTCCTCTAAGTTGGAAAGTTATTGAAAGGGGATCTACATCATGTGAAAATATTGAATAAATGGACTCCAAATATCTTCAAATTTAAGTGAAGGATCAACAGTACCACTCCTAATTTTTTCCAAGTTTAAACATGACATAACTTGAGAAAACCATTGAAAAGTAGTGGGGGGTATTGGATCCTTCCATTTAAGCAAAATGGATCATTCGGCCATTAATGTAACAAAAGCAATCATACGGTTAGTGGAAGCAGATAGATGGCCAGACTCTATCCTTGGTAATCCAAAAATTGCAGTGATAGGGTGAGGTTGTAAATAAATCTTCAATATGTTTGAAATAATGTTAAAAATGTCTTTCCAATATTTTTCCAAAAGAGGACAGGACCAAAACATATGTGTCAAAGAAGCCACATTTGATTTACATCTATCACATATAGGATTTATATGGTTATAAAAACGAGCTAGCTTATCTTTGGACATATGGGTCCTGTGAACTACCTTAAACTGTATCAACGAGTGTCTGGCACACATTGAAGATGTATTAAGTAAATGAAGAATTTTTTTCCAAGTCTCTGTAGGTATAGATGTCTGGAGTTCACTTTCTCATTCATTCTTAATTTTGTCCAATGATTCTGGACATATTTTCATAAATAAATCATAGATTATTGCTATCAAGCCCTTCTGATAAGGATTAAGACCTAAAATTTTTTCCGTAGTTTCAATTTTGTAAGGTGTCGGAACAGAGGGTATAGTAGCTTTTAAAAAATTTCTAATCTGCAAATATCGAAAAAAGTGAGATCTAGGCAAATTGTATTTGTTTGACAATTGTTCAAAAGATGAAAAACAGTTATCAATGAATAGATTGCGAAAACATACTATTCCCTTCCTTTTCCATATGGAAAAAGCTGAGTCAACTCTGGATGGATGAAAGAAAAAAATTAGATTGAATGGGACTTGACAAGTTAAATTTATTCAATCCAAAAAAATTTATGAAATTGAAACCATGTTCGTATTGTATGTTTAACAATTGGGTTAGTCATATGTTTACTTAATTTGGTAAGTGCAAAAGGGAGTGAAGCTCCTAAAATAGAAACTAATGAAAATTCAAGTACTGATTGGTGCTCAAGGCATACCCATTTTGGGCATTGAATTACATCTAAATCTTGTATCCAAAAAATTAAATATCTGATATTAATTGCTCAATAATATAATCTAAAGTTAGTCAAGGCCATACCACCATCCTTTTTTAGTTTTTGTAAATATTTCTTACTCAACCTTGGGTTTTTATTCTGCCAAATATATGAAAGAATTTTAGAATCAATAGTGTCAAAAAAAGATTTCGGGACAAAAGTTGGAATTGCTTGAAATACATATAAAAATTTTGGTAAAATGTTCATCTTAATCACATTAGTTCGGCCTACCAATGATAAAGACAGTGGAGACCACTTAGTAAATAATTGTTTAACATGGTCAATTAAAGGCAATAGATTAGCTTTAAATAAGTCTTGGTAATTTTAACACATAAATACATAAAATAGTCAGTTACTAATCTAAAAGGTAATTGGCTATAAATTGGGGTTTGCATATTCAATGGAAAAAGTTCACTCTTATTAAGATTTAATCTATAGCCAGAAAAAACACTAAACTGATCTAGTAGTGATAGTACTGCGGGGATAGATTCGTCCGGATTAGAAATATAAAGTAACAGGTCATCTGCGTAGAGAGATACCTTATGAATCTTCCGTCCGCGAGTAATGTCGCATACATTTGAAAAGTCCCGGAGTTCAATAGCCAAGGGTTCTAAAGCAATATCAAATAATAAAGGGTTTAATGGGCAACCTTGTCTAGTACCTCGAAAAAGCCTAAACAAAGGAGATCTTTGATTATTAGTAAGTATTGAACCCATAGGTGTATAATAAATCATTTTAATCGCAGATATAAATTTAGGGCTAAAATTAAATTTTTCTTTCTTTCTTTTTCAATCTTTTTATTGGTTTTCAAATTAATACAGATTAATATATCAATATTTATACATGTAATACAAAGAGATCAGGAGAACAATCATGACATGGATAATCATAAAGAACAATAAAGTATAAAAAATCTATAGATCCAATGATCTGTTAGTGAATGCATATAATATAAAAGAAAAAGATTTATTTTAAAATATAAAAGAAAAAAATCCCCAAAACAATAAGAAAAATTATAAACAATATATCAAACCAAACTAAGCTAAAGAAAAAAAAATTCAAGATAAAGCAGAAAAAAAATGGACTAGAATTTCTCTGTATAAACAGAGCAATATTATGTCGTCAATTCCGTTCCTCTAAATTGAAAGGTTATTATAAGGGGATCTATATCATGTGAAATATTGAATAAATGGACTCCAAACTTCCTCAAATTTAAGCGAAGGATCAACAGTACCACTCCTAATTTTTTCCAAGTTTAAACATGATATAGTTTGAGAGAACCATTGAAAAGTAGTACAGGGTATTGGATCCTTCCATTTAAGCAAAATGGATCGTTTGGCCATTAATGTAATAAAAGCAATCATATGGTTAGCAGAGGCAGATAGATGGCCAGATTCTATCCTTGGTAAACCAAAAATTGCAGTGATAGGATGAGGTTGTAAATCAATCTTCAATATGTTTGAAATAATGTTAAAAATATCTTTCCAATATTTTTCCAAAAGAGGACAGGACCAAAACATATGTGTCAAAGAAGCCACATTTGATTTACATCTGTCATATATAGGATTCATATGTTGATAAAAACAAGCTAGCTTATCTTTTGACATATGGGTCCTGTGAACTACCTTAAACTGTATCAAAGAATGTCTGGCACACATTGAAGATGTATTAAGTAAATGAAGAATTTTCTTCCAAGTCTCTGAAGATATAAATGTCTGGAGTTCACTTGCCCATTAATTCTTAATTTTGTCCAGTGGTTCTGAATGAATTTTCATAATTAAATCATAAATTATTGCTATCAAATTAAATTTTTGAAGTGTAGTGAATAGATATTCCCGTTCGACTTTGTCAAATGGCTTTTCAGCATCTAGTGAAACAACACATTCTGGAATTTGGGATGAAGGGGTATATATAATATTCATTAATCTCCTAATATTAAAATGTAAATAACGATTCTGAATAAATCCTGTCTGGTCTTCAGAGATAATTTGTGGGAGAACCTTTTCCAGTCTAAAGGCCAATATTTTGGAAAATATTTTTGAATCTACATTTAATAAAGAAATAGGTCTATAAGATGCACAATCAGTGGGATCTTTATCCTTTTTAAGAATTAAAGAAATAGTTGCTTCATAGAAAGATTGTGGTAGTTTACCGACTGATAGGGCATCTTTAAAAATTTTGGCTAACCAGGGAGCAAGAATATCAGAAAAGGATTTTAAAAATTCAGCTGTATATCTGTCAGGGCTGGGTACTTTATCCGAGTTCATTGAAAATATTACTTTCTTTATTTCTTCCTCTGAAATGGGAGCATCTAACGTAGAACATTCATTTAAAGATACTTGGGGAATCTTCAGATCTCTTAAAAATTCATACGTTAATGTAGGATCCTCAGGGGATTCTGATTGGTATAAAGAAGAATAAAATTCTTGAAAGGATTTGTTGATTTGAACATGATCTATCGTGTAGGTACCACCTGGTTTACGAATTTTATTAATCTGACATTTAGATAAAGTAGCTTTCAATTGGTTGGCCAATAATTTACCGGATTTGTCACCCTGTATATAAAATTGACTTCTGTTTTTAAGTAGTAGATTTTCAATTGAAGATGTTAATAATAAACTATGTTGTAATTGGAGTTCTGTTCTCTTTTTAAAAAGCTCCAGATTCGGAGTATCAGAATATTTTTTATCGATTTCTTTAATCTTGTCAACCAATATACATATTTCATTATTAGTGCGTTTTTTCAAACCAGTGGAATATGAAATAATTTGACCATGGATGTATGGTTTATACGTATCCCATATTATCCCACTGGAAATTTCTTCAGTAAAATTAGTTAAAAAGAAAAATGAAATCTGTTCTTTAATAAATTGGACGAAATCTGAGTCTTGTAATAGAGAAGGATTAAATCACCATTGTCTGACATCAAAGGATACATCTGGTAATTTAATCGATAAAGTCAATGGTGCATGATCAGAAATGGCAATTGCATCGTATTTACAGTCCATAGTAAGTGGAGCTAATCAGGCATCAATAAAAAAAATAATCAATCCTCAAGTAGTTGTGGTAAACATGAGAAAAGAATGAAAATTCTTTACCATATGGGTGTAGAAATCTTCAAACATCTAAAATTCCGGATTCAACTAAAAAGGAATTAATAAAGACAGCGGATTTGTTTGGAAGTGCAGGATTTGACACAGATCTATCCATCGAAGGGTTTAGACAACAGTTAAAATCTCCACCCATAATCACAGTGTATTCATTTAAATTAGGAAAAAATGTAAACAGATGTTTAAAAAATTCAGGGTGATCTACATTGGGTGCATAAACGTTAACCATAACAACTTTTTTATTATGAAGCAGACCAGTAATTAATAAAAAATCTACCATTTGGGTCTGATATTGTCTCATGATGGACAAACGAAATTGAGGAGTCTATAAAAATAGAAACTCCTTTCACCTTTGCTTGTGAATTTGAATGGAACTGTTGACCCCTCCAAAATCTAAAAAAATGTTGATTATCTTTCTTCCTGATGTGAGTCTCCTGAATGAAAATGATCTGAGCATTTAATCTATGAAAAACTTTAAAAATCTTCTTGCGTTTAAGCGGATTATTTAAACCGTTAACGTTCCATGAAATAAAATAAATAGTCTTACCCATTTTAACAGATTAAAAAACATATGTTATGTAAAGGGTTAATCTTGGTATTTCCGAGTCTTACCAACAGGAAGAAGTAAAAAAAAATTCAAAGTGGAAACGAATGTGATGACAGTTTAGAAAAATTTGTAGTTTAGCTCAGAAGAAAAAAAACATAAAAACAACCCCCAACAGCCCGAAAACTGGCCAATAGGCAGCCAGAAAGCTACCCTTGAATTGAACTAACTCCAGTTCTATTGGTGGCAGTAGTCCAAATTGAAATATATAAACCACCCATGTTTTGTCTAAAAATGAACAACATAATACAAACAGAGATATCGAACTCATAACATAGTTGTAAGATTGAAACAGAGCCACAGCTATACTTCTCATGTGTTATATTTCTCGCTACTTCAGTAAAGCAGCCAGCATAATCAAAGAGCCCACCCACACCAGACATTCGCTCTTCTCCCCTCTCCCATTGGACAGAAGATACAAAAGCCTGAAAGCACGTACAACCAGGCTCAAGGACAGCTTCTATCCCGCTGTTCCCTAGTACGACAAGATGGATTATTGACCTCACAATCTAGCTCGTTATGACTTTTCACCTTATTGTCTGCCTGCACTGCACTTTCTCTGTAGCTGTGACACTTTATTCTGCATTCTGTAATTGTACTACCTCAATGCACTGTGTAATGAATTGATCTGTATGAATGGTATGCAAGAGAAGTTTTTCACTGTACCTCGGTACATGTGACAATAATAGACCAATTCCAAAGGTTGTTGATGAGTAAAAGCCTTTTGGTAGATGACAGAGACAAGAGATTCTTCAGATGCTGGAATCTGGACCAACAAACACAAAATGCTGGAGGAACTTGGCAGGTCAGGCAGCATCTATGGAGGGAAATAAACGGTCGATGTTTTGCGTCGAGACCCATCATCAGGACTGGAAAGGAAGAGGGCAAAAGCCAGAATAAGAAGGTTGGGGAGTGGTCTCGGCCCGAAATGTGATCGTTAATATCCCCCCCCCCCCCATGCTGCCTGACCTGCTGAGTTCCTGTGTGTGTTGGTAGATGACACTTTCGTTCACTCTGCTGATAATTGAAAGACTGATTAGTCGGATTGGATTTGACTTATTTTTTGTGAAGAGGGCATACCCAGGCAATTTTCCACATTGCCAAGTAGATTCCAATCTTGTTGCTGCACTGGAACAGTTTGGCTCAAGTTGTGACTAGTTCTGAAGAGCTGATCTTCAATTCTACAGCCAGGATGGTGTTGGGTACGTTACTGCATCCAGTGGTCTCAGTCATGTTTTGTTGTTACTTGGACCGAATCAGATTGGTTGGAGACTGGTTTTGTGATGGGGTGGAAGTAAAGATGGATCATTCATTTGGTATTTCTGGCTAAATATAGTTGCAAATGCTTCAGCCTTGTTTTTACCAATCACATCATCAGCCCCACCATCTATGAGGACATGGTTATTCTTGGAACCTTCTCCTCCTGTGAGCTGTTTCATTGTCCACCACTGTTTACAACAGGATGTGATTGGTCTGAGCTTACTTGTTGGTTGTAGGATTACTTATCTCTGTCAATTGCACGCTTTTATTGCCATTTAGCATGTATATAGTCCTGTGTCGTAACTTAACCAGCAAATGGGACTAGCTCAGGTAGACAATTTGGATGGCACGGATGAGTATAACTCTATGACACTATGACACTGTTGAAGTTAATGAAATTACATAGCTCCATCTATCATTGGGACTTTTTACAAGGTCAGGACAAGGTGAAATTTATTTGGGCTTGTCTATGCAGGAGTGAAATTAGAAAGCCCTTATTTATACAAAGGAGAACAGAAATCTGTTCAAACTGGTCTTACCAGACAGCTCATTACACTTCCATTAGCAGAAAACCAGGCATTAGAAAACAAGCCATTGGTATACTCTAGCCCCCAAATCCCGATAGCTTCTCTCCCACTTCCAGCACTGCTATTTGCAGGCGTAGAAAGAGCTGTTTTAGTCTGGGTCACTAACACATTCGATTACGATTTGTCTGCATTAGTTTGTGATATTCGTTAAATCAGGAGAAAAGAGATAATCCAATACTTTCGCCTAGTTAAAAGCTGCTCTGCTCTATCACCAATTGCCACTTCTCAAACCCCTGGACTTTCACCGAGAACGGGCAATGAACATACTGAGGATCTGCACATGGTTTGGTGGATGCAATGGAATATTATGCCAGAAGAAAATCAATCAATATTTATTTTGTCTTTTTAACCATGTTGAAGCTAGGTAAAATGTGTATCTATATGCTCCAGCTCAACACAGGGGTGTACATGATTTAATTAGTGATGAAGTTTGAATGATGGATTGAATAAGCCATGGTGTTTCATTGAAAAGAAAAATGATTTTTAGGTATTTTATTGGGTAGGTCGGAGGGACTGGCTTCAAGTTTTTTTAAAATTGCTCAGGCAGGGAGCAGACTGAAAAGTAACGACGACTCTGAGGCTGGGGAATCAGCAATGGATGCCAAAATGCTGTCGGCCTTCCACAACTGGTGGGACTGGAATGTCCATGTTCAGCTACTTCAAACAGAATAAAGAATGTATTGAAGTTGTTCAAGTCTCTCAAATTACATGTATCGGATAGGATCTGTTCTTGTGCAAAGATGTGATGATTGAGTGAGTCCTTAAGTCTGTAAACTCTGCTGCCTTAAAGGCACTGGGGATCAAGTTTATGCAGATACCTATTTGTAAGTTTTGGCAGCTTAGTGCCTGAATTAATAGGACCTGTAATGTACCTCCTGCAAACCTAGAAATATGGGAAAGTAGAGTCCATGATATAGTGAAGTTTAGGTAGCAGAGCAGACTTTGGTTGAAGATAATTAATTTGGTTGAAGATAACTTGAATGCCACATCAATCTTTCTGTATGTTCTCTGGTTTATAACTCTAAAACCATCACACATCTCAATTTGGTAAGTCTCTAGCTTTATGAAAATCTCATATATGTAGAATACCTTCAGTTGCCAGCAAGGAGAATGCTCACCCTTCTAACATGTAATCATGACTTAATATATTGGAACTTACCTTGTTTTTATCTTAACAGTGCTGTTAAAGATAAATAATTAGAGTAAGCAATATACAGCAAATATCTTCAAACTGTCATTCACTAAGAATGAAACAGAGCAATTTCAGTTAAAATTTGTTATGATAAAGGTTATGATGGACAAATAGTTAAACCTCATCCATATATATTTAAATAGGATTTGAAGTGTCTTGCTCTGGCTGATCACACATCTCATTCCTAATGTGAGTTAAATACTTTCAGTTGTTCCATTTACAAAATCCCTTTAAAACATTCAGAAGCCTATCAAAGAGCAATGCGTTTGACTCATTGGTAATGTATCAGTGTATTCCAGTGAATGCAAATCATTGCCAGTTTTTCATTGTAATATTTGTGGTGAACTCCGGACATCTTTACCTACAGAGACATGGAAGAAAATTCTTCATTTAGTTAATACATCTTCAATGTGTGCCAGACATTCTTTGATACAGTTTAAGGTAGTTCACAGGACCCATATGTCAAAAGATAAGTTAGCCCATTTTTATCACCCTATAAATCCTATATGTGATAGATGCAAATCGAATGTGGCTTCTCTGACACATATGTTTTGGTCCTGTCCTTTTTTGGAAAAATATTGGAAAGACATTTTTGGAAAGACAATATTGATTTACAACCTCACCCTATCACTGCAATTTTTGGATTACTAAGGATGGAGTCTGGCCATTTATCTGCTTCCGTTTACCATATGATTGCCTTTGTCACATTAATGGCCAAACAATCCATTTTGCTTAAATGGAAGGATCCAATACCCCCTACTACTTTTCAATGGTTCTCTCAAACTATATCATGTTTAAACTTGGAAAAAATTAGGAGTGGTACTGTTGATCCTTCGCTTAAATTTGAAGATATTTGGAGTCCATTTATTCAATACTTTTTCAATAACTTTTCAATTTAGAGGAACGGAGTTGACAACATAATATTGCTCTGTTTCTATTGAGAAATTTCAGTCCAGTTTTTTTTTCCCTTTTTTTTTTGTCTTTCTTTTTACTTTTCTTTTTAGTTTGGTTTGTTATATTATTTACAATTTTTTATTGATTTGGGGATTTTTTTTCTTTTCTTTTATATACACAATAAATCTTTTTCTTTCCTTTCTTTTATATTATATTCATCTACTAAGAGATCGTGAGATCTAAAGTTTTTAAAATATTTTATTATTCTTTATGATTATCTATGCCATGATTGTTCTCTTGACTTCTTTGTATTACATGTACAATCATCGATGTTATATATTAATCTGTATTAATTTGGAAACTAATAAAAAGATTGAAAAAGAAAGAAAGAATATTTGTGTACACTTCCATATTGGACTGATGTACCAATTAGAATCTGAAAATTCTGCCACTGATTCGGGTAGGTAGGAAACACTGCGCTTGTTTGGTGGTCAATCCATGGAATTCATGATTTGGCTGCTGCATGACTGAGATATTCGAATATATTATACGTGGCAGCAAGGAATTGCAGAGAGTTGTGAAAGCAACCCAGTTCATCACGCAAACCAGCCTCCCCTCTGTTGACTCTGTATACACTTCCTGCTGCCTTGGGAAAGCAGCCAACATAATCAAAGATCTCTTCCACCCCGGTCATTCTCTCTTCTCCCCCCTCCCATCAGGCAGAAAATACAAAAGTTTGAGAACGCATACCACCAGGCTCAAGGACAGCTTCTATTTTGCTGTTATAACACTCTTGAACTGACCTCTTGTCTGCTAAAGATGAACTCTTGATCTCTCAATCTACCTCATCATTGCCCTCACACTTTATTTGTCCACCTGCACTGCACTTTCTCTGTAACTGTAACACTATATTCAGCATTCTGCTTTTTTGTACTACTGCAATGTACTTATGTATGGAATGATCTGTCTGGATGGCATGCAAACAAAAGCTTTTACTGTATCTCAGTGCATGTGTTAATAATAAACCAATTACCAATCACATGTCGTGATTAGCCACTGCCAAATTTTGTACAGGAATCGGGCCCTGGGTTTGCATAATCAATAGGCTTACTACCAGTTTCAGGCCAACTCCTTGAAACTTCTAAAGGCTGCTTTGATTCATGTGGCATAGATTGCACTTCCATGGCATGCACCAAGCAGTGCTCATATTTTGCCTGAGAAGTTTCTAGTTCACCACTATTTGTGAAATTTGGTGCAGATTGACAATGATGCTAGAAGTGCAGAACTCTTCTCCCAGTGTTGGCATCCACCTAGTGAACACTTCCAGCCCAAATCCCAGAGACCAGCTATTAGCCCATCCCAAAAGTATTCCTTAATCTTCGCCTCAGTAAAATACCCTCTCCGGTGTTATTTGCTGGAATCAAAATTAATCATTTTTGAACATAGCATTTAGTGGTGAGCTTTTGGTTTCTCTGTGTCAAGTATATATTTTTAAAAAATTAATGGATAACAAACAGATTCCAAAACAACATACAATTTCATTCAAGAAAGCATGATACATCGACAGTAAAACTGCAGTTATTACCATCAGGATCTGAAAATGACAGATACTGGAAATCTGAAATAAAAGATGAACATTCTGGAAAATCTCAGCAGATCAGGCAGCATCTGTGGTAAGTGAAACAGAGCTAATGTTCATCAGATTTGGAAGAAAGAGAAAACAGGTTAGTTTTAAATTACAGAGAGACTGGGGGAGGGGGAGTTATTATTGTGGGATGATAATTACCACAAACCACCTTCACTTTCAGACAATGCCTTCAGAGAAAAGACAAACAGCCCATGAAATGTAATCTTCTGCTTCTACAGTGACTGAAACTGAAGGAGGAAGGAATCTCCACAGCCCCTTAGATCACTTGCAGGAGATAGTGCTGGAAGTGCAACAGAAGATTCATGAACCGGGCTGGCACTTTGATAATATTTTATCACATTACATCCTTTTCAACACACAGAAACAGGCTATTTCACCCAACAGGTACAAGCCAGTGGCCATAGTGTACACGAGTCTCCCACCTCACTCCCGCCAAGTCTTCTTCATCCAACCCCATGAACCCAACCATCTCCGCCACCTCTGTAGGATCTTCTGGTTAGGGTAGAGTTTCCACTGGATGCAAATAAAGAGTTCAACAACAGAGAGGTCATGAGCCAAGAGAGAGGAATTGAGGTAGGTATTTTAATTGCCCCCAGCTTGACAGAAGGCAAGTTTATTGAATGAGGGGCAAACTGGAGCCCTGTAGATTGGGACTTGGGCTCTGGTGTGGAGCCCAGGTGTGTGAAATATTCTGAAGGCATTTTATGAGGAATGGAAGAAATCTTCACAAGTGGAAACTTACAGCATCCCAATCTTCCCAACTCCTCCTTCCATTCCATGCTCCCATTCTGTGCTCCCAGGAACTCAGAGTAGAAATTTCAGTACTTGTGGATGTACTGGATGTCCGTGTGACACTGCCTTAAGGTGTCTACTCTATACCTGTGAAGGAGATGCACTAGTTGGCAATTACTGTGCCTGGTAAATCTTTTCATTCCACATCAGCTTTGAATTTTTCTGGGCCTATTGTAATTCTGAAACATTCGCCAACCATGGGCCTTTCCTAGCTACATGGTAATGGAAGTGGGCAGGTTATTATATAAGACTCAGACATTGAAGGTATGGACAGGTATCCACAGGCTACTTATTCACCAAAGTCTTTGCAAAAGAAACTCCCATATCTCCACCACACAGACATTAGACACATGGCATGTTGCACAGAAGGCTCACTAGGTTGACTTCTTGGGTGAAGGTTTTGAACAGGTAGGACACATTGGAGTTTAGAAGAATGAGAAGTGATTTTATTGAAACATATAAGATCCTGAGGGCGATTGCCAAGGGTTATCTGGAACGAGGGAGCACAGTTTTAGAATAAGGGATTGCACTTTTAGAGATGAGGAGGACTATTTTCCTCTTAAGAGGGTTGTGACTCTGGAATTTTCTACCCTCAAGATCAGTGGAGGTGGTGTATCCAAGGGAGAGACTGACAGACATTTGAGCTACAAGAGAGTCAAAGAGCATGGGGATAGAGCTGGAAAGTGGTGTTGATGCCAAGAATGGATCAGTCATGATGTTATTTGATGGCAGAGTTGGCTCGAGGGGCCACACAGCTTACTCCTGATCCTGTTTCCTCCAATGTTCTTAAAGCTACAGTACAACAATGACACACTTCAAAAGTTGCTTTAAGTGGCCTTAAAGTGCTTTGGAACATCCTGAGAAGAACAAGGAAGATTTATATCAGACCAAACTGTTGCATTCATCTTGCTTCTCTTCTTTCAGATGGTCAGCCAAACAGGCACAAGAAGCTCCAAGTTCCCCTGCAAAGCACACCGCATTCCAGTTTGAATATCTATTACTGTTCTTTCATGTTATTTGGGAAATATATTGTATCTCCCTCCCTAACAGCACCTTCAATATGAAGGCTCTGGCAACTTAGAAACCAAACTATCATTTTCTCAAGGGGAATACTGTCTGGGCAATATCTTGCTGCCTTACCAGCAAGATATTGCCCAGACCTAAATATCCCGACTATTTAGACATCTATCTATCTCTTCCTTAAACGCCTCCAATGATCTGGCCTCCACTGCTGTACGTGGCAAGGAATTCCACAAATTCACCACCCTCTGGCTAAAGAAATTTCTCCTCATCTCTGTTTTAAACCTGTACCCTCTAATTTTAAGATTGTGCCCTCTGGTCCTGGACTCACCCACCAAGCGAAACAGCTTGACCACATCTACTCTGTCCAGTCCTTTCAACATTTTAAATGTCTCTATGAGTTCCCCTCTCATTCTTCTGTACTCCAGTGGGTACAGTCCAAGAGCCGACAAAAGCTCATCATACGTAAGCCCTTTCATTCCGGGAATCATCCTCGTAAATCTCCTCTGAACCCCCTCCAACATCAGCACATCTTTCCTAAGATATGGGGCCCAAAACTGTGCACAGTATTCCAAATGAGGCCTCACTAGTGATTAAACAGGACAATAGCAATGCAAAAAAATTGACCTGCAATCAATAAAAATATTCACTCTTCACATCTGATTCACTGACATAAAACTCGAGAAATGTAGTAGGCAGCAGCAAACTATCTGCTGGAGGAACTCAATAGGTTGAGCAGCATCTGTGGGTGGAAAGAGATTGTTGATGCTTTGGGTTGAGACCCTGCAGATACCTTCCAGATTCCAGCATCTACAGTTACAGGGCTTCAACCCCAAACATTGAAAATTCCTCCCCCCAACACCATTCCCCCCCCCCCGCCCCCCCCCCCCCCCCACAGATGTTGCTTGGCCCATTGAGTTCCTTCAGCAGATTGTTTGTGCTCCAGATTCCAGCATCTGTGGTTTCTCACGTCTCCAAATGTACAGGCAGTCCATAGCAGAGGCTGGGCCAGAATAAACCTCTCACACTCACCTTGTAAATCTGCCAACAATGAATGAAAATAAAATTTCTTTGCATGATTTGGCTTTCATGAACTCGTGCTTATTTGGAATATTTCACCATTACACATATGAAATATGCTTCATTTACTTCCTCACAAACTAATGCCACTTTTCTCATTGTAACATTAAACTAACATTCTTGTCTGAAATGATTAAAATGATGTGTTTTATTTGCAAGTCATCTGTGCCATCCCTGTGCCTGGTAAACTGAAAATATTTTCTGCAACAATAGCTCCTTGTTTCTATTCTTGAAATGCTTCGGAACGTGTTCCATTGGTCCTAGTGCCATGTGAATATTCAAATACCGAGGTTTCTTGTTAATTCACTGCTTGTTATTTTTCTTGAGAGCACGGCAGTAATGAAATACTACCAATGATTCTGCATTGGAAAATTTTCTATAAAAATGCTTTCAAAGTTTCTTTGCTGTTTCTCTCTTTCCCCAATCCAATTTTCCTGTTCCTGTTTTGTTTGAACAAAATTAAATCATTTTCAAAATTCAATAGGTAACCACAACTCTTCAGGTAATCTCGGGGGAGAATGTTCTGAAAACAATCAGATCCCCTTCCCAGATTCACCTGCTTTAAAGGTTAATGGGCATTGAAAGTGTCTCTTTGGACTCTGGTTTAGCTGCAGACCTTGCAAGGTCAGCAAGGGAAAAGAACAGCAAAAAATTAAACTTGAGTTGAACATTCAGGCAGACTTGCCACATCATCTCTACCCTCAGCCTATTGGGCCATACTTCAGATTTCATAGGGGAGGTTGTGATTACTGGGTTGCCATTAGGATCAGTACTAGGGCCCCAGCTCTTCACATTCTATAGCAATAATTTGGATGAGGGGATCAAGTGTAATATATCCAATAATAAACCAATACCAATGCCAAGTTTGCTGATGATGCCAAGTTTTGTGGCAGTGTGGGCTGTGTGGAGAATGTGGAGAGGCTTCAGGGGCATACTGACAGGTTAAGTGAATTGATGAGGACATGGCAGATGGAGCGTATTGTGGAAAATGTGAAGTTGTGCGCTTTTGTAGAATAAATAGGAAAGTAAAGTATTTTTAAAAATGTTAGCCAGATTGAAAGATGTTGGTGTTCAGGGGAACAAAGAAGTATTTTTACACACATCACTAAAAGTTAACTTGCACAGATAGAAAGGCAAAAGGATTTGAGTACAAGAGGAGAGGTGTATTGCTCTAATTATATAGGGCCATGATGAAACCTCATCTATAGTATTGTGTACAGATCCTGTCTCCCTACCTAAGAATATGGGTGCAATGAAGGTTCACCAGGTTGATTTATGGAATGTCTGACATGTCATATGAGGGAAAATTGAGCAGACTGAGCCAATATTCTCTGGAGATTAGAAGACTGAACTGAGAAGATTAAAACTCTGTTGTCTGTGCAGAGTTTGCATGTACTCCAAATAACTGTGTGGGTTTCCCCCAATACTCCAGTTTCTTCTCACATACCAAAAATGAGTGAATTGTTAGGTAGATTAGCCACTGTAAATTGCCTCATGTGTGTAGGTGAGCGTAGAATGTGGGATTGGGGAGGGGGATTCAATGGGAATGTGGGCAAAAAATGAATTCTTCCAGGGCTTGATGAAGTGGATTCAAGGATAATGTTTGCCCCATCTGAGGGGTCTACAACCAGAGATTGTCATAAAGTAGGGGGTGGGCCATTCAGGCAGAGATGAAAGGAGATTTTTTCACACTAACAGTAATGAATCTTTAGAGCTCTCTACTCCAGAGGGCTCTGGAAGCTCAGTCACTGAGTATATTCAGACAGATATCAATAGACTTTTAGATGTTAAGGGAATCAAGGGATATGAAGTTCAAGCAGAAGTTATGATCTTATTGAATGGTACATGGTGCTGAAAAACAAAGCTGTAAGAGAATGATTATTCCTCTAAATAGTACGGCTGTAGCATACGTCCACACTGTTAGGACATGCTCTCCTGTGCGTGGTCCTCTAATAATCATAGTTATATTTTCCAAGCAATTTCATGGGGAAACCTCCAAAACAGCATTCCACAGGAAGCAATACCACCCACACACATACTACATGCTCCACGCTTGGATATATCACAGATACTGATGAGTCCAAACAAAGTTTTCACTAAGTGTTATATGGGTTATTTAGCTCCTTTCATGCTTAACAAATGACTCTGTGCTATGAATTACCCATTTGTTTAAAAATCAAGCTGTAATCAATAGTACTTCAGGATTCTCTCTGTTATTTACTTCATTAAGAATTCAATGTCAGTACTATAGGATAAAATAAAGGATAGAGGATTGAGAAAAGAAATAATCCAGCCAATAGGTACCAAGTGGATCAAACTAAATTTAGGTTCAACAAATGGCAGGATGAAGAGAATATTTTGGGAGGTTTGGAGTTTCTTGCATCCTTTACAGAAGTAAATTAGTTGTAAACTGGTTTTAAGTAAGTTCTCCCATTCCCACCAAATCAGAAATAGAGCTAAGAGTAGTTGTAAAGAAAGGAAATGTTTAGCAAGAAAAAGAAAACCAGGATCTTTGGAAGAATGTGTGCCCAATAATTGCTCTTCACCTCAAAATTAAAACACAATGTAATGCTAGGTTTAGGTCAAGTTCTACCATGCAAAGCAAGAATTTCTAGGCTGTTTTAAATTTAACACATTTATATTTAAATTTTATATTTAAAATTATTGCAAAATGTAAAAAAAACTATGTAAAGTCTAAAATAAAAGCAGAAAACGCTAGAAATATTTAGCAATTCAAGCAGCGTCTGTAGAAAGAAAAATATTTAACTCTTTCTCCTTCCATATATGCTGCCTGACCTGCTGAGAGTTTCCAGTATTTTCTGCTTTTGCATGTATTTTTGAAACTGATAATTGGTATTATCAAGTCCCAATATCATTGTTTTATGTTTGGGATTTGAGCCTGGATCTAGATTACACTGCCAAAATTAATGCTTCATGGCAGTCTTCAACCGCTGTTTGCCTCTTTCCTTCTCAATAGTGGAACATTGGAACGTTCCTTGGATACCTCAGCTCAGTCAGGCACGGGGTGAGTGATCTAACCAGTGCTCCTGAAGGGTACTCCTCCAGGAGGCTCCAGGTAATGCCTGGGGAATTTGCTCAGAGGAATATTTATGGAGCAAGAACATTTCCCTGACCCACAGAAAGTGATAGTGTTTTGTTATTGCTGATACAGAAGCCCAAGGGCTCAATCTCACATCTCAATTGGTCTGACCTGCAGGTCAATTGTATGCAGGAAGCAGTCAAGATGAGAAAGCTAGAATGGAGTACACATATCTGAAGTGACAGGCTCTTCAGTTAAACACAAAACCTGAAGTAGAGTTCAAATTTCTACCACTGTCAATATTAACATGCTAAAAAGTGGTGGAGTTTATGGAGACAACACTTAAAACTCACCCATCTTTTTCTTGTCCTACCACAATGACAAATCTGCATGAAGGAACCTTAGGAAACATGTGGAATGATATGCTTTATATGGACTAAGGTCACAATTATAGGAAGCTTGCATGACATTAACCACTTGTGGAAGGTTTTGAATACTGACTAGAAACTACTAACATTCCGAAAATCATAGCAAGTATATACAGAAACCTAGACATTACTCCCAAGTGTAGTCTGCTGGATGTATTTGTGATGCAAAGGGAGAGGAAAACAAAACATAATAACAGAAAAATACAGCATAATTAAACTTAAGAAAGTTGTTCTGTTTAACCTGGGCTGAAAAAATGAAAGTGAACTAGAAGTGAGTTAGAACATAGAACATTACAGCACAGTACAGGCCCTTCGGCCCACGATGTTGTGCCGACCTTTTAACCTACTCTAAGGTCAATCCAACCATTCCCTCCCACATACCCCTCCATTTTTCCAAATATTAGGTAAGTGGAAACTTACTTAATATTTAAAAGCCATTTAGAAAATACAGCATTTTAATTTTTCTACTTTTTCTTTATCATAGTTCTTAGCAGGACAATTTTCCATATGTAACTTCAGGTTACTAGATTTTGACTCAAGCTGATGGTAAATTGAAATTTTCTTACAAGTAATTGCATGATGAGGAATAACCTAAACTGCAAGCTTACTGGCTCTTTCCCTCTCATACACCATCTCTCTGTTATAGAATCCTGATCTGGAAATGTGAGAGACAGCAGAGAGACAGGGGAGACAGAATTAGAGGAATCAGTGCATGCTGCCCTACATTTATGCATGTCAAGAGGAAATATTGTGGGTGTGGTCTGCCTGCAAAGGTCTTGGGTAGTCAACTAGTCCCTTGGTGAGGGGGAGTTGGGCCAGTGGGACCTTCTACTAGGGCTGGATTGGAGCCACTCTACTGCCAGTGTGGGTGTGAGAAGGAGTGAGTCTGCCTCATCTCCAGGCCATCAGTACCCAACGCCACCTCACTTAGGGCAGCAGAGAGGCAAAGCCAGTAGAGCTACTGGCTCACAGCTCCAGCAAGGTTCTCTCTTAATGACGTATCTTCCTGATGCTCTGGTTTTCTCCACATCCCAAAGGGTTGGTGGGTTAATTGACCACTGTAAAGTGCACCTATTGTGCAGGTGAGTGATAGAAATCTAGCAGGAACATAGAACATAGAACAGTACAGCACAGAGCAGGCCCTTCGGCCCACAATGTTGTGCCAACGTGGCTATTCCCTCCTACCTACAGAATACCCATATCCCTCTATTTTCATCTCACTCATGTGCCCATCCAAGCCCCTCTTAAAAGCCCCCAATGAATTTGCCTCCTCCACCCCATCAGGCAATGCATTCCAGACATCCACCACTCCCTCAGTAAAAAATGTACCCTTCACGTCTGTTCTGAACCTACCCCCTCTCACCTTAAATGCATACCCTCTGGTATTAGGTCACTCAATAATGGGAAAAAGATATTGCTTGTCCACCCTATCTATGCCCCTCATAATTTTATACACTTCCAACAGATCACCCTTCAGCCTCCGCTGCTCCAGAGAAAAGAGCCCAAGTTTGTCCAGCCTCTCCTGATAGCACATGCCCTCTAATCCAGGCAGCGTCCTAGTAAAACTCCTCTGCACCCTCTCCAAAGCCTCGACATCCTTCCTATAGTGAGGTGACCAGAATTGCACGCAATACTCTAAATGCGGCCTAACCGGAGTTCTATAGCGATGCGTCATAACTTCTTGACTGCTATACTCAATACCCTGATTAATAAATGAAAGCATTCCATAAGCCTTCTTAACCACCCTGTCTACCTGTGTAGCCACTTTCAATGAGTCATGAAAGCACCCCAAGGTCTCTCTGCTTGTTGATGGAATGTGGGGAGAAAAAATTTGAGAAAACTACGATAGGTATAAATTGGTGCTTGATGGTCAACATGGACTTGTTGGGCAGAAGGGCCTGTTTCCATGCTGTATCTCCCTGCATGACTCTCTTCAGTCCTTGCTGAAGGATGATGGGTGACTGCTGAAGAAGGAAACCAGCTAGTCCTCAACCTGAAGCCACTTTATTGGCATATATAAAATGTTTTATGTAATTTAAGCTGTTTCTCTCACACCTTCTGCAGAGTGAATATACCTATTGTATTTTGTGAATTATCATTATTAGTAAAAAGCCAATATTATTTTTCCCCAATTTTGTTTTGTTTGCAACACAAGCACATTTTTTGAAATTCAATGTCCGATTTAGTTAGGACCATATCCATGAATTTTTTTGATGACAAAAAATAAGTGATTAGACAAAGGATTACAATTGAAAACGGAGACTGCAGATGCTGGAACCTGGAGCAAAAATAAACTGGCGGTTGAACTCGATCAACCATCCCTTTGCCTCCACAGATGCTGCTTGGCCAGCTGAGTTTCTCCAGCACTTTATTTTTTAAAACAAATTATACATGTACTGATTGGTTGGAGCTAATACTCAGATTGATTTTGGGCTGTTGTATTCAGTTACCTGGAAGAACAGCACCTCATATTCTGCACAGGTGGTCTACACCCCAACAGCCTGAACATTGAATTCCCCAACTTCCATTAAACTACTCCCCCTCTGTCCCTTTTCTCTCTCCTCCTGATCTATCCTGTTCTTCCTACACTTACCCCAGCCCCCACCACCCTGTTTCTTCCCCCCTCCTCCCACTCCATCTGCTGATCGTCCACACACTCTTCCCACTGGGTCCCCTCCCCCACTGTTCCCCATCTGCCCTCCCCACCTCCCTCACTTGAATCGATGCTCCACCTTCCTCTCCTATCAAATGCCATCACCTGCGGCCCTCTGTCGCCTCCACCTACCACCTCCCCGCTTCTGTCGCGACTTCCACTCTGCCTTCCTCCATCTGCCGCTCACCCCTGTTGGATTCGACTGTTTTAAGTAGTTTTCTAACATGTATAGTATTTAATACACCTCAAGTGGCTGCACAAGGAATGGCCGCTTCCTAGCTTATTGGTTCGTCCATCAGGTGAATATGTGTTTTCCCATTGGTTGGTTTTGCCGCAGGTATATAATAGGTTCCCTGATTGGACTATTGTTAGCTAAGGAGTACCTCTTACCTCAGGTATAAAAGGTGTCGCTTTTTGTTAATCACTCTCTTGCTTACCTCTTTCTCTCTTGCCTCTATCTCTCTTTTGCTTATCTTGCTTCTATCATTCTCTTGCTCTCCTCCCCCCCCCCCACCCCCAGCCCTAGCTCATCTTTAGTTCCTTTTGTCTCAGCTCATCTCCTAGTAGTAAAGCTAGTGCCATGTGCTCTGTGACTGTTTCTTTGTTTTAAACTTTTCCAATAAAACTTTGTAAAGCACCAAGTTGTCTTCAATTCATTCCTGGACCCCTGAAAGAACCTGCAGATTCGAAAATAATCAGATCCGACACCCTCCTCATCTGGATCCACTTATCGCTTACCAGCTCTTGCTCCATCCCTTCCCTTCACCTTTTTATACTGGCTAACCCCCTCTATCTCTCAGTCCAGATGAAGGGCTCAACCAAAAAGATCGACTCTCCATTTCCCTCCATGGATTCTCCCTGACTTGTTAGGTAGACACGAGTATCTTGTGTGTTGCTCAGGACACACCAGCAGTCCTTGCTCAGCTTTCACAAAGGTTGCCCTGATAGGATTAGGTCCTCATTTACTTAAGGTGCTTAACAGCTGTTTCAGATGAGCCCAAGTAAAAGGCCTGTAAAACTTAACCATTAATTTCCATCCCCAATTCTTCTGCTGGCATAGCCACCAGCTGTCATTTTAATTTCATACCTAATGTAAAGTACTGTTGCACAATCCAAACAAATGCAATTAGCTGAAAAATCAATAGAAAACATTTTTCAGTCCAGTATAAGAGGTGTTCAATGCTATGTGTTAAGTAAGATTGAGTAAGCCTAATTATGCGGCTAGGCTGCATTTAGAGTATTGTGTACATTTCTGGTCACCTCACTACAGGAAGGATGTCAAGGCTTTAGAGAGGGTGCAGAGGAGGTTTACTAGGACACTGCCTGGATTAGAGGGCATGTGCTATCAGAAGAAGCCGGACAAACTTGAGCTCATTTCTCTGGAGCGGCAGAGGCTGAGGGGTGATCTTTTGGAAGTGTATAAAATTATGAGGGGCATAGATAGGGTGGACAAGCAATATCTTTTTCCCATTATTGAGCGATCCAATACCAGAGGGTATGCATTTAAGGTGAGAGGGGGTAGGATCAGAACAGCCATAGGGGTATGTTTTTCAGTGAGAGAGTGGTGGATGTCTGGAATGTATTGCCTGATAGGGTGGTGGAGGCAAATTCATTGGGGGCTTTTAAGAGGGGCTTGGATGGGCACATGATTGAGAGGAAAATGGAAGAATATGGGCATTTTATAGGAAGAAGGGATTAGCTATGTCGGCACAAAATTGTGGGCCAAAGAGCCTGTTCTGTGCTGTACTGTTCTGTAATCAAAATTAAAAACAGCACAGTATTTTGACTAAGTCCCTTGAATATAAACAAGGAAAAATATAACAGATGATCTGATTTGTGAAACAGTGAAGTCCCACAAATTTAGTTTAACTCATTCCACATGCAAAACAGTAATGACCTAATTGCGTGGCAATATTTTGAAAGCAGGAACATTTATTAGGGAAGTTAAGACAGTAGTATTTGGCTTAAAAGATTACTCTAAACAAGTCTTTTGTGGCTATCGTAATTCAAACCAGGAACAACCAGGGTAAAATCCCAGCTCAGAATTATTGGATAGCACATTAATACATTCTGCTTGGACTTTCAGATCCACACAATGTAATATAAATAAAGTACAAAATCCAGAGGTTGCTGCATGAATGCATAATATATGTAAAGCCTAGTTAATTATTCAATCAATACCTTGCTCTTTTAATCAGTAAAATCTTGACATTTCAAAATGATTTTAAATTGTCGACCAACATCTGTTGAGCCAGTTGTCATTCACTGCACCATACTGTGCAAATCCCTGCTTATGAAGCTTAGCTGAGGCTAATATTTCACTTATTAGCTCAATGGCCAATTCAGCAATGATCTGTTAAACAGCCTTTATAATAAACTATTTAATTAGCATGGAGTGCCAAAGGCATTACAAGAACAGTGATGACTTCCTCTGAAGCCCGTTATATTAGTTAAATAATTGCCATGCCCGATGCAAGTAGAGTTATAATTAAGAATATAATAAGCACACATGTAATCCACTTACTAGACATAATTATTTTAGTATTGTCTCCATCTGAATGATCCAAATTTTGATTATCTATTATTATTTCCCAGAGGCAGCAAACTGCACAAAGGCACAGCTAGTTGGAGATAGATGGACTTGTTAGTTAATTGGACTATGATGCTCATCATTGATACTTTTTCTCCTTGGTGATGCAAAGTGCTGCAGCAACCACCCAGAAACTACCCAGCAACGCCAATATTGCCTCTTGGACCTTACAACTGTTGTGCCTAATGGTGTGCTTCCCTGGCCAATGTAAAATAAAGTAAAACAACCAAGAAGGATATACATGAGTCTGCAGATGCTGGAATCTGCAGCAAGAAACAAACTGCTGGAGGAACTCAGCAGGTCAAGTAGCATCTGTGGAGGAAGAGGGATAGTCGACATTTTGGATTGAAACCCTGCATCAGGACTGAGGATGTAGAGGGAGGATGGCCTGTATAAAGGGATGAGAGGGAGGGGTGAGGAAGTGGCTGGCAGGTGATAGGTGGAGCTAGATGAGGAGGGAGATGATGGGCAGATGGAGCCAGGTGGTGGGAGGGGAGGGTGGAGGTAGAGACAGAGGGTGGACGGTGATAAGTGGAGGCACACGAGGCTGCAAATGCAGGTAAGAGAGGGATGATGGGCATATGGAACCAGTGGGGGAGGAGAAGAAAACTGGATGACCGGGGGGCTGGCAGTGGGGTTGGAAAAAGGGGAGTGGTGATGGATCAGAAAGAGGGAGAAAGAAACACAGTGGGTGTGGAGTTTAGCAGAAATTGGAAAATTCAACATTACTATCATTGGGTTGTAGACTACCCAGGTGCAATATGAGGTGCATTTGGCTTCACTTGGCAGTGGGGAAGGCCAATGACAGACAAGTCAGTGTGGGAATGGGAAGGAGCGTTGAAATGACATATAACTGGGAACTCAAGACGGCCACTGCAGACAGTGCAGGTGGCTCTGCAAAACAGTTGCCTAGTCTATGCTTGGTTTCACCGATGCAGAAGAGATCACATCGAGAGCACCGAATGCAGTAGATAAGGTTGGAGGAGGTGCATGGTGAATCTTTGCCTCACCTGGTTAGGTTCCTGGATGGTGGTGAGGGAGGAGGAGCAACTGGTGGAAATGATGAAGGACGACATAATGGATGTGGAAGCTGGTAGGGTGAGAGGTGAGGACCAAGGGAACTCTACGTCTTTTCTGTCTTGGGGGAGGCAGGGTGAGAGCAGAAGCATGGGAAGTGGATGAAATGTGAGTGAGGGCTCCATCAACCACGGTAGAGAGGAAACCATGTTTCCTGAAAAAGGAGGGCACTTCAAATGTCCTGGAACGGAAAGCCTGATCTTGAGAACAGGTGCAACGGAGATGGAGAAACTGACAAAAGACCAGATGGGAGAGGTGTGGTCGAGATAACTGTGGGTTTATGGTAAATGTCAGTAGATAGTTTATCTCCTCAGATGGAGGCAGAGAGATCAAAAAAAGGGAGAGAGGTGACAGAAATGGTGCAAGTGAATTTGAGGGCAGAGTGAAAGATGGTAGTGAAGGTACTAACCAAGAAGGGAATGCGGTTAATGAGAGTCATCAGTTAATATAAAGAGAAAACAATAAAGGGAAAGACATAGAAACATGATTGACAGGAAATTAAGAAAAGAAAGTTAAAAATACACAGAGGAGGACATTGTCACTTCTATTTGGGAATTGCTGTTTTGGTCTTTGTAAAGTATATGAGTGAACGACAGGCCCAGACATGAAGGAAGGAAACACAGTGCTGAAAACTATTGTTATGATAGGGAATCCTTTGTTATATACTGGCAGTTCCAGTCTATGTCGTTGTGTTATTTAAGAAGACTTTGCACTGTTTACAACCAGAAATGTACTTGTTAGAGAGACATCAGCTGAAATTTCAGATTTTTGGATGAGTTTAGTGCATGTATTTTTTCTGAAATACCATATTTAATTTTGTTAAATAAAGGCTTTGAGAAGCACAGGCCCAAAATCATCTATTCATCCCAATATGCCAACTATACCACATGTCCAGTTTATTATACTTGGAAAGATTAGTGACTCAGTTGTTTTTGTAAGTGTGATCCTCTTCTGATTGTCAAAGCAGTTTTACATCCTCAAAGTTACTATCTGCCAACTCTCATCAAGTGGTGAGGATAGCAAGATTGGCACATTCAACAGTTAAGAAAGAATAATAAACCTCTAAGAATATGTCACTCCCTAAAGGAGTAATATTCTACAGTTTTGTTGGTCTGTTAAAGGGCTTCCAAGGTCTAGTGTCATGTCAGGACTAGAAATCCTGTCATTATCAATCTTCATGATGATATTTACCAGACCGAAATTGCAGTGGGGTGAATAGTTTGTAATAATGCCACGAACTCAGCAATTTTGTGATTGCTTCGTAGTGAGAAGGGACGTTAATTGTCTTTGACAAGTCTATGATAGTGGAATAGAAATCAGCCACCGACTTTTGGGATATCATAGCATTTCTCCTCTGGTACACAAAACATTCCAAAAAAGGACACTGCAAGATCATTTCAGAAGAGGCTGGAGTAAAGAATCAGATCATTTGTGATCTAATAAAATGATGGAATAGAGTCACAGATTGAATGGTCTACTCTTGTCCTAAGCAACTATCCCCAGCATTCAGGAAGGGAGAGGATAATGAAGCGTTTAAATGCTGTCTGACCTGCTGAGTTTTTCTAGCATTTGCTGTTCTTAGTTCAGGTAACTTTAAGTCTGCCATAAGTAAAGCTGGGTGTTCACCACTGAAAGAAATGACAATAGCAACCCCTGTGGGTGATGCTGTGAGATAGCAGCTCGTGTTGGTGATTTCTTTTTAGTCAAAAGATTCTTTTAATGTGTTGCTAATCGGTAAGGATCTACTATACGATTCAGAATGTTTAAAATTTACTCATATCTCAACGGATATTACCAACAAGTAATTATTGCTCCATTAGCCTATGCTCAATCAATACCAAAGTGATGGAAGTTATTGTCACTATTAAGTGGCGCTAACTTATCGATAGCCTGCTCACTGATTCTCAGTGTACATATGCCAGAGTCACTTGGCTCCAGATCTTATTGTAGTCTTGTTCCAAAC
The DNA here is from genome assembly GCF_009764475.1 of Pristis pectinata. Lineage (NCBI taxonomy): Eukaryota > Metazoa > Chordata > Chondrichthyes > Rhinopristiformes > Pristidae > Pristis > Pristis pectinata. The sequence continues at coordinate 26,166,514 of NC_067406.1, forward strand.
ACCAACAAAAGAGCTACATTTCAAAGCAACACAAGTGTGACCATCCCTGATACCAAGGCACATTCATCTAAAGTCTGCCTGCTGAAGGGTCTTCAACTCAAAACTAACTAGTTCTCTTCCCACACATGCTGCCTGAACTACTGAGTGTTTCTAACATTTTCTGCTCTTATTTCAGATTTCCCAAATCTGCAGTTTTTGATTTTCTTCCAAACTCCAATGAGCTTAGGCCCAACATTTCTTCATAGGACAACACTTCATCCCTGCAACTGACCCAATGAACCTTGTCTGAACTGTTTCTAATGCAAGTATATCCATCCTTAAAAAAGACCAAAACTGTACGCAAGTGTGGTCACACCAGCACATTGTACAGCTATAGCAAAACTCCCCCTCTCCACACTTTGAAATAAAGGCCAATTTACCATTTGCCTTCCTAATTCTTCCTAATTACTTGCTGTAACTGCTAGCTTTCTGTGTTTCAAGTACAACTAGATCTTTCTGTACTCCACTTAAACAATTTTCTGCACTCCACTTGAACAACTTTCTGCTTTTCTATTCTCCTACCAAAGTAAATAATCTCACATTATACCATAACCATAGAACCATAGAACCATACAGCACAAAACAGGCCCTTCGGCCCACCATGTTGTGCCGTCCATCAGACCACCCTCACACTACCTAACCCCTTCCTCCCGCATATCCCTCTATCTCACATTCCTCCATGTGTCTATCCAACAAGCTCTTGAACCTGTCCAATGTATCTGCCTCCACCACCACCCCAGGCAGTGCATTCCATGCACCAACCACCCTCTGGGTGAAAAACCTCCCTCTGATATCTCGCCTGAACCTCCCACCCATAACCTTAAAGCCATGACCTCTCGTCTTGAGCATTGGTGCCCTGGGAAGGAGGCTCTGACTGTCTACTCTATCTATTCCTCTCAATATTTTATATACCTCTATCATGTCTCCTCTCATCCTCCTCCTTTCCAGTGAATAAAGCCCTAGCACCTTAAGCTTCTCCTCATATTCAATACTATCCAATCCAGGCAGCATCCTGGTAAATCTCCTCTGCACCCTCTCCAATGCCTCCACATCCTTCCTATAATGAGGCGACCAGAACTGAACACAGTACTCTAAGTGTGGCCTAACTAGAGTTTTGTAAAGCTGCATCATCACCTCGCGGCTCTTAAACTCAATCCAGCGACTTATGAAAGCCAACATCCCATTGGCCTTCTTAACTGCTCTTTCCACCTGTGAGGCAACTTTCAATGAACTGTGAATATGAACCCCCAGATCCCTCTGCTCCTCCACATTGCCAAGTACCTTGCCATTCACCCAGTACTCTGCCCTGGAGTTTGTCCTTCCAAAGTGTGCCACCTCACACTTCTCCGGATTGAACTTAATCTTCCAAATCTTTGACCATTTATCTAATCCATCTATGTACATTTACAGACTCTTTGTGTCTTCCACATAATTTGGTTTCCCACCTGTCTTTGTATTGTCAGTAAATATGTCCACAGTGCACTTGGTCCCTTCCTCTATGTCATTAATGTAGATCATAAATAATTGAAGCCCCAGCATTGATCCCTGTATCATCTTACCAGTTACAGCTTACCAAAATGAGAATGACCATTTATCCTGATTCTCTGTTTTTTGTTAGTTGGCCAACCTTCCAACTATGCCAATCCATTACCTTCACTGCTCTTGCATTGTAACTTTTTTGCAGCTCCGTATCAATTGCCTTTTGGAAATCCAACTACACTACACGTATTGGTTTCCCTTTAGTCACGTTACTCTTTACATGCTCAAAGCTCTTTGATAAACTTGCCAAACATGATTTCCCTTTCATAACCAGAATCAGATTTATTATCACTGTCTTATGACGTGAAAATTGTTGCTTTGCAGCAGCAGTAGAGTGCAAAGACACAAAATTACAAAATAAATAAATAGTCAAAGAAAGGAATAATGAGGTAGTGTTTATAGGTTCATGGGCCATTCAGAAATCTGATGGCGGAGGGGAAGGAGCTGTTCCTGAAACACTGAATGTGGCTCTTCAGACTCCTGTACCTCCTCCCTGTAGTAATGAGAAGAGGGCATGTTCCAGATAGTGAGGGCCCTTAGGGATGGATGCCACCTTCTTGAGGCACCACCTCTTGAAGGTGTCCTTGATGGTGGACCATGTGGACACTGCTTGATTGTGTTATAATTTTCTAAATGATCTGTGCCTTTGCCCTTCTACTCCTAAGATCTGAAAGTTTAGAACCTTAGAGTCATAGAGTTATACAATGCTAAAACGGGCCCTTCAGCCCAATTTATCCATGCTGACCAAGTTCTCTACCTGGGTTAATCCCACTTGCCTGTGTTTGGCCCATTTCCCTCTAAACCTTTCCCATCCATGTACGTTTCTAAATGTATTTTAAATTTATTAATTGTACCTGCCTCTGCAGCTTCCTCTGGTAGCTCGTTCCATATACCCACTACCCCTCTGTGTGAAAAAGGTGCCTCTCAGGTCCCTTTTAAATCTTTTCCCTCTCACCTTAAACCTATGCCCTCTAGTTTTAGACTCCCCCATCCTGGGCAAAAGACTGGAACCGTTCACCTGATCTATGCCCCTCATGATTTTATTTATGTCAGCCCTCATCCTCCTATGCTCCAAGGAAAAAAGTCCCAGCTTATCCAACCTATCCAGCCTCTCCTTATAACGTAAGCTCTCCAGTCCCAGTGAGTTTAGTCTGTTAATGAAGAGCAATAAACGATGACCTGGATCCTAGAATCTGCTGAAGCTGTAAGAATGTTGGACAGTTTTAACCTCCTTTGACAAATGCAAGTTGACCATCTTCAATAAACATTCCAACCACTCAAAAACCATGTGGTTGTTTCATTTTAAAAACCTCCCTGAAACATACACACATTAGATTCCAGTATGCAAAATATTTTGCCCAAATTAATATGCAAAATAGTTTTTGACAATTTCTATAAGTGGGCATGTAAATCTGCCTGAATCAGGTGCAACTGCAGCAATGACACTCACAACAATTTATATTTCTGTAGTGCTATAAAATGTCCAAAGATACTTCACAAAGATTATCAAGCTGAATTTGACAATAAATTACATGAAATTTTAGAGCAGATAGCCAAAAATCTTGGCCAAAAGGTTAGGATTTAAGGAACGTCTTAAAGAAGATTTAAGGAACATCTTGAAGAAGAAGGGTAGAGAGGCAGAGACTGGCTGTAGCGACCTGTGTTCAGTCCTGCCCTTGGGTGCTACATATGTAGAGTTTAGCACGTTCTCTCACTGTGTGGGTTTCTGCCAGGAGTCTGGTTCCTCCTACATCCCAAAGATGCTGTAAATTACCCCTTGGATTAGGTAAGTGGCAAATAAAAAAGAATTAAAGGGGAGTTGATGGGCATGTGAAAATGAGTAAGTGGCAGGGCTACAGGGAAGTAAAGAGGGAGAATGGGACAGATGGGATTGCTCTGCTAGGAACCAGCACAGACCCATTGAGCCGAATGAGTTTGACACCAATGGAGTCGAAGGCTTTAGCTAGGTCAACATAAACTGCCACCGTGCCCTTTCGAGTCTTTTTGGCTCCTATCTTCAAAATTACTGTACTTTAATTGCAGCCAGGAGTATCTGCAAAAAAGCCCTTCTGGTGGCTATTTACAATCATAGCCTCAAAAGGCCTGCTTCTGTGTTGTAGGAAGAAAGAAAGAATAGTTTAGGGAATTCCACAGTTTAGGGCTCTGGCAGCCAAAGATGTGGAGTGATTAAAAACATGGAAATGCAAGAGGCTGGAACTGGATAAGTGCAGAGTTGTAGAGCTGGAGGAGTTTACAGACTTACTCACATATAGGCAACATGCATGGGCACTCATACAAAACCATGGTTAAAATGTTATTTCATTGTATTGTTTGGCTTCAAGTGATTTTGTCATGAGTGAAATTGCAAATTTAATCACCATTTCAAAGGTCCTGCAGTACTTTATTGTGTCATTGAATCCAATGTTAGCTGAGGCCAGTTCCTGCAATTATTCCTAAAAGCAAAATCGCTTCACCGCTCCATCTCCCTCACCCCCTTTAATATGTTCCTTAAAACTTGCTTTGATCAAACGCTTGCTCACCCCTTTTAATAATCTTCTTTGCCTCAGCATCCATTTTTGTCTGATGATATCTCTCTGACCGTGGGCTTGTTTTCTGCTTTAATAATGTTATACAAATGGAAGTTATTTGTGTGTTATTGGTTTTGCTTTTGTTTTTGGCTTCTGGCCCATCTGCCTCAAGAGCAAATGTTAGCTGAAGTAAAAAGTGATGCACTGTTACAACCTATCTGGCCATGTGAGGTATATGAAAACTAATTTCACCCCTCCTGCCTCCTCCTAAAGCACACTCACTTTCTCTTGTGAGTTTGTTTAATTACATGTTTAACATAGAGTTAATCTTTGTTACGTCTAATTCTACTATGAAACAGTGAATTAGATATGCTTGTTTTGTAAAAAAACAAAATATGCTTGATATTTACATCTGCAGACTTCTGTACTCATTTACATGATAGAAACACCCATTTACCCTAACAGGTCAATTTTGATCAACATGATCCTCCTCCCACTCTACATCATCTAACAAATTCTACTATTCTTTTCTACTTGAGGTGTTATCCAGCCTTCCTTTCCCTCTTTCGTAAACTACTCCTCGACATTCTAACCATATACCACGTACAGAAATTTCTCCACATTTTCTATTAGCATCTATCCTACTTGTATGCCCTCTGGTTCTGGTCTTGCCTGCATGTGGAAACCTCATCTCTATATCTACATCCTCGAACACCTTCAGAATCTTTGTTAGCTCACACCGCAGTCTTCCTTTTTATAGAAAAAAGAGCCCTGGTCTGTTCAAGCTTCCTTAAGAAATAGCTCTGTTACCTTTCTTGTTTCACCTTCAATAGTTGCTCTTTATGCTTTTTTATTACAAAGACTCAAAATTCACAATAGTCCAAGTGTGGTCAATGCAAATTGACTTTAATATCAAGACATTAGAGACTGCAGATGCTAGAATCTAGAGTAAAAATCAAAGTTTAATATCTCTGCTTTCCAGTTCTATCCCTCTATAAGTGAACCCTCGTGCATCTTATGAGCCTCCATTGACATTGCAAGTGATTTATGTATCTGTATCTATTCAAATCCCTTCAATCCTTTCGGTCATTTAGACACTTTCCAGGGAATATGTATCCTCTTTAATCTTTCTATCAGAATGTACAACTGACCCTTTATCCATACTGAAGGCTGTTTGCCAATTACAAAATCATTTTGCAAGTCTATTGACTTCTTGCTTTATTTTTTCATGGCCCATCCCTGTATTAAATATTCTCTCAATTAAGTGTCAAATACAAATATTGAACTATTACTTCTGATTCCTGAGACCAAGTCATTAATGTAGGTGGTAAATGTCAATAGCTCCAGCATTGACCTTTATAGAATACCATCTTTTCTGTCCTCAAAGCAACCTACTTTCTATTGTTTTGTAGGCTGCTTGATAAACTTTCTGCTACTTGTCACCTGATTCGACATTCAAATTTAAGCATGAGTTGTTTACTATCAAAAGCTTTTGAAGATCTTAATTTCTTATATCCACCATATAACCCTTGCTTACCATTTTGTTACTGCTTCAGATAAGTCAAAATGTTTAGTCATGTGCAACCACTTGAAATCTGGAATGACTACTTTTGAATTAGATGATTAATTAATTAATCAATCAGTTCAGTAGTTTCCAATTTCTAGATTCTTTTTCTGTCACATCTTTCAGAAGGGATTTCATTATCTTTGTTACCACCAGTTAACCTAATGAGATATACTCTACTGAATTTATTCATCTCCTTTTTCTAATGCACATTAGAAGTCTGCACCATTCATTCTCTAATTTTCCTTACACATATATACACTCAATTGTGGCTTTGCTCTAGAGTCAATAGAGCTGTAGAACACAGAAACAGGCCCTTCAGCCCATCTCATCCATGCTGACCTTTTTGCTTATCTACACTAATCCCATTTGCCACACTAAGTCTGTATCTTTCCATGATTTGCCTATTCAAATGCCTGTCTAAATGTCCTTTAAACATAGTCACTCTAGCTGATTCCTCACCTTCTCTGGAAGCAAGTTCCAGATATCAGTTGCTCTCTGTGTAAAAACCTTTTCCCTCAGATCTCCTTTAAAACTCCTTCCTTTCACCTTCAACCTGTGCCCTTTTGTTTTTGATACCCCTACCATGGGAAAAAGATTTGGCTATCTACCCTACCCGTCTTCACCAACCTATCTACCTGTGTTACCACTTTCAGGGAACTATGGACTTGAGCCCCCAAGATCTCCCTGTTCATCAATATTCCATAGTGCCCTACCATTTACTGTACATGTCTGACCACTACTTGACTTCCCAAAGTGCATCATCTCACACTTTCTGGATTAAATTCCATCTGCCAGTGCTCTGCCCAACTTTCCATCTGATCTATATCCAGTTATAGCTGCTGTCCTTGGAAGTTCTTCATCCAAACCACGTTTTTTTTAACCCTCTTTATTTGGCTTTTTAATTATTTCTGCTCTTTTTATTTTAGAATATTCTTTTCAGTTTCCTCTAATGTTCTCTCCACCATTTCACCATCCCTGGTATATACTGAGGCAAAGTAATTACCCAGTAGATTTTCCTAGAATGAAATATATTCAGTGTGCCTGCAAATAGGGTAAATGGGCAAAAAGGTTAGAATGGACGTGGTGGGACGAAGGACCCATTTCCACAAGGTACAGCTCTGACCCTATGACTCTAAATCTGCCTGGCATCTGTGCACACATGCACACACACACACACACATAAGATAAGATATCTTTATTAGTCACATGTACGTCAAAACATACAGTGAAATACATCTTTTGTGTAGCGTGTTCTGGGGGCAGCCGGCAAGTGTCGCCACGCTTCTGGCGCCAACATAGCATGCCCACAACTTCCTAACCTGTACATCTTTGGAATGTGGGAGGAAACAAGAGCACCCGGAGGAAACCCACGCAGACACGGGGAGAATGTACAGACTCCTTACAGACAGCGGCTGGAATTGAACCCAGGTCACTGGTGCTGTAATAGCGTTACACTAACCGCTGCACTACTGTTGTGCATACTGATGGTATATGCATGAAGGCACATGCAAATAAACTTTATCCATCCGCATAGACCTGTAAAGTTTTCTTTAAAACCATGGCTAAAATGTCCCACAGGTTATTTCAAAAGAATGTTTCTCAAACACAAAATTTTCACATGACTACATTAGAAACAGTGTATAATTATCCTAGTAAAACAGCCTATATAACCAAACATTGTTCAATACAAATGTCTTCTATAATTTCTTCTCCTCTTCACAGTCTACCTGAACATTTTGAAAATACAGAATGAGATTATCATCCTCTATCATAGCTGAAAGTCATTTGTAAATACACAAAGGTTTTGTTTAATGCCAAGCAATCTATAAATATTATATGAAAATCCACTTCCCGGAAACACATTGAAATAAAAATAAGCATTAAAAAGAAGCATTTTAAGAAATCCTTGCTGCCACTTGAAGAGAAGTTCTCTGCTAAAGATTACCCACTGTATATAATAACAGTGATTAGGCAGAATGATACATATCAAAATACGTATCTATTTGTCCTTATTTGTATCCTCTACTCCTCAGTCAATGTTCTAACTTATAAGTCAATGACTTGCCTTCAATTTTATGACTTTAGTATGGAACTTTATTACATGCCTGCTGAATGTCCACACAAACCACATGTACAGACATTCCCTTGTTCCACCATTTTCTCAAAATGCGTGGGCAATCCACTGTGGAAGTTTAACTGTAATAACCCACTGTAAAAAAAAGTCTCTCACTTAATTATAGTGTATGTTGTAATTTTTTCATCACCCACATGTTTAATGTGTGTCAGCAAAAATAAAAACTGCAAAGCAAGTCAACAGCAAGAAATGTGTGTGAGAGAGAAAACAGGAAAATAGGAACCAATTAGTCTAATGTGCAGTATGCATAGAGAAGTTATTGGAATCTGTAATTAAGGAAAGAGTGACTATAGGATTATAGGAAGCCAACTTGTATTTGTAAGCAGTCGATCATAACCACTAAAACTAATTTAATTTTTTGATGACATATTCTATGGATATCGTCAAGAAGGCTTCCAGAAGGGATTTGATGAACTTCCACCAAAGAGTCTGTTAGATAACATTAAAGCTTATAGAATTGAATGCAAATTATTGATCTGGTTAATTAAGCATTAGAACTCAGAGAATGGATATAAATGGCACATACTCAAATTGGAAAAAATGACTGAAGCTCCTGTAATGAGACCTCAACTATTCATTATGTATTAATGACATTGACCTGCTTCTCAGGCAGTCCTTTGGGACTGAGGATGACTTACTTCCACTCCAGTTTTGTGTGTTCTGAGGTAGCTAATGTTGCCAAAGTGCAGACTCATCCACATGTGGGGCAGGTGGTAGCCTATGGGCCAAGTGGGTGAATAGCTAGTTAGGACAGCACAGTGGTGCAGCACCTGGGTTCGATCCTGTCCCCTAAAGCTATAAGTGTGGGATTTACACATTCTCCCTGTGACTGCATGGGTTTCTCCCCACATCCCAAAGAAGTTCTGGTATGCTAACTGGCAGCTGTAAATAACCTCAAATATAGGGGAGGTGCCAAGCGAATTGAGGAGAGTTGAGATACCTTGAGAGAATAGGTTACGGGGAATGGAACTGATGGAAATTATCTAAGAGCCTTCACAAACTCAATGGGCAGAATTGCTTCTTTCTACGTTTTGAGAACATATGAAGTAACATGAGATTCCAACAAGCCAGTGGGGATGTTGCATTTTCTCCAGCAGGCTTTGAACCCATCCTCAAATCTTATTGTCTGTCTACCTACCATTACAGAGTTTGGAATAGAGTGAATGTTTCAGGAGTCTGATGATGGACATGTAAGCAATGTGGCCTGACCAACGTAACTGACTGCGCAAAACAAGGACCTCAACACTGGGGATATTAGCCTGCAAGAGGACACTGACTTTGGTCTTGGTGTGAGCCTTTATTGGCAGAGGACAGTGTGGTGCAGTAAGGGCAGATTGGTGAAGGACCACTGTCTGCAGGTGTTGTGTGGAAGATTTATCCTCTCATATGCTTCAGTGAAAGCGTTGATGATGGCTTGGAGCTTTGTCTCCAAGCATGCTCAAACGCAAGTGACATTATCTGTTGTTGTTGGTCACTCGTTCTCGAGTAAGACCATGACATCTAGTCTATAGAGTTGTGATGTGTACAGAGATGGCAGATTAGACCAATCTGGTTTCGAAGGTTCCTTTCACACAAGTGACAGAGGTGTGGAATACTGTAGCATCAGTGGTTCTTGATATTTGAGATTCTCTTTTCCTCTTTGCTTCTTCTATTCCAGCTTCCTCATATGAGTGAGCACTGCTGCTTATGTGGGTACGCCAAACAGGATGATCCAATTCTTGGTGCTCCCAGTAGTATGTGTCAATGTTGAAGTTCTTCAGGGATGTTCTAAGAGAGTCTTTGAATCTCTTTTTCTGTCTACCACATGATTCTTTGCCTGAAGTCAGCTGCTTTGGTATTCTGTCCTCAGACATTCTTCTGACATATTCTGTTTACCTGATCTGTGATTCTTTTAACAGTGTGTAAAAGGTGGGGAGGTTTGTTTGGGTCAGAATCTGTGTGTCTGGAATCTTGGCTTGCCACTTAAAGGGAAGTATTATGCACAGACAGGTCATTTGTCAATGGTTGAGTCTGGCATGTCCGCTGTATACTGTCCATGTCTCACAGGCATAGAGTGGGTATGACAACAGCACGATACATCTTCAGTTGGTCTTCATTCCCACATTTTACTTATCAGTCTTCCTAAAGCAGGGCTGGATTTTGTTGTCCTGTTGTTGACTTTGTCATCAATGTTGACTGATCTTGAGAGAGTTCTGCCAAGGTGTGTGAACTTGTCCACTACTGAAAGCCTCTGACCATTCACAAGAACGTTTGTTTCTGTGTATGGGTGCAGGTTGGTGCATAATTTCTGTTTTCTTTGTTCTAATTATGAGGCCAAAGTTGCCACAGGCACTGGCAAATTTGTCCAAGATTTACTGCTTATGAGTTTTCATTGAGAACGCAGTCATCAGCAAAGAGTAAGTCCCTTAAGGTGGCTTCTTGTACTTTGGTTTTGGCTGAGAGACTCCCTAGGTTAAAAAAAGAACCATTCCTGTATCTAAGGTTGATTCCATCATCTTTATCAGCCTAGTAGAGAACATCATACTAAACAGTGCTATCTGCATAATGCACAGAGGGACTGGCAGGTATGTGGAATGAGCTACCACAGGAAGTGGTAGAGGTAAGTACAATTACAACATTTAAAAGACATTGGGACCCAGTCATGGATAGGAAAGGTTCAGAAGGATCTGGACCAAATTCAGGCAATGGGACTAGATCAGGAGGGCACCCTGATTGGCATGGACAGGTTGGGTCAACGGGCCTCTTTCTCTGCTGTATGACTCTATGACTTTAAAACAGAACAACTACCGAGGTTGGTCCTGGAGTGTAATCGCCGTGGTTGAACACTTTCCCATTAGTTCTGAAGATTATCTGAGGGACATTTGTTGGAGTGAACTGCAGCTTTAGGGCAAGGAAAATTGAGGAAAGTGTTGCAGCAATAGTAGTCTAATTTGACACCCATCTTCACTGAGTATGGTTTTGTTGTAGACTCATTGGTTAATATCATGGCCTGCCAACACCTAGGAATCCTTTTGACACCTGTAAGAGAAAGCACAAATGTTTTTCTATAGCTCTCTTCCTGTGCTGTGTCTGTTTAGACTATCCAAGATATGAAAACAGTCCTTGAACAATGAGCGTCTCTCAAAGTGGAGAGGGTTGAATTACAGTATAGGTTTAGAAGTCGGCAGAGAGCCAAGCTTGATCGAGAAAATACAGAGGAGGTATGAGAAAATGAATAAGAATGGGAAAGAGAAAGTAATCAGAGCTAAAGTTAAAAGAGGACACAAAAACTGCTATAATTAAGTAAATGGTAAAAGGATAGTCAAAGAAAAGGTGGGCCTAATTGGGAGCAAAGAGTTCTTGTGGGCGCAGAGAGCATAGTTAAAGCACTAAGTGAATACTTTAGCTCTGTCTTGACCAGAGAGTAACACATCAACATTTATTGTGGAGAATAGAAGCTCATGGTGTACGGGGTCACATATTGGCAGGGAGAGAAGATCAGCTAAAGTACAGGAAGCAGAGAGCAGGCATAAGTGGGTCTATTTCTAGTTAGCAAGATGTAAAGAATGGTGTGCTATAGGGTTCAGTGCTGGGTCTTCAACTTTTTATAACTCATATAAATGACTTGGATGAAAGCACTAAAGATATCATTACTGAATTGGCTGATGACTCAAAGATAGGTAGGAAAGTAAGTTGTGAAGACAACATAAGGAGCCTAAAAAGAGATATAGTTAGGTTAAGTGAATAACCAACATTTTTGGAAAATAGCATACAAAGTGAGCAAATGTGAAATTGTCTATTTGGAAAGGAAAAGGAAAAAAAAAACATATTATCTAAACGGTGAGAGATTGCAGAGCTCTGACATACAAAGGGATCTGGTGTCCCAGCACAAATAGTCAATACACAGCACAACACAGTGTAGCAAGTAATTGGGAAAACTGACAGAATTTTATAATTTGTTACTAGAGCAATTGAACATATAAAGCAGTGATGAGATTACATCTGGAGTATTGTGCTCTTATGTCTCCTTATTTGTGAAAGGGGGTTAATTAATCCACTGTTGTAATATATATCAATTTCCAATGAAGAAGTTTCAATGCTAAAGCGCAATATAATTGCTAGTTCCGTTACTGAATATGGTTAAAATAACTCAAACTAATGGAGTTAATTTCCTAACAATTTGAACCTGGCTGCCTTTCAAGAGTTTGGCCTCAGATTAGAAGAAGGATTCCCAACTGTGGTGCATATTTTTGTGGCTACCAAATTATTGGTTAAATTGTAATATAGGACAAGTTGTATTGTAAAGGAAAGCAAGCATCATGCTATATTGTCAATGAGATCTGCACAAATAAAATGAACTTTTGATCTGAATGTGGCCTTGCTTCAATTATAGAGAGATGATGTGTGCTATGTCCATTGTAAATATTCGACAGGGAACCAGTCAACCTGAGAATTCATCAAAGAAGTACTATATGTGGTTGTTCTCCTTGCACTGCCCATGGCAGTCCCAAACTCCTAAATATTTCTACATGTTTATATTCCCACCATTTATCCTTGTCTGCTCCCTGTGCCTCATAGTGATAATCACTCTGTTAAATATCAGTACTCTATGTTGTCTTCTCTCCAGTGCATATCACTTTAATGGTGACTTGAACCTTGATAGTTCCTTGTCTTTTGTGTGTAGCATGTTCTGAATGGAGATAAAACTGTTGTGCATGGGTTTGTCATGATATTTTCTACAGAAGATGGGTCTGGTAACCTAAACTCTGTACCAGGGAAGATTCTTGAGTTGTTAACAGCTAATAGAGCTAGGTAGATAATGATCAGCTGGGAAGGGAAAAGCTAGCAACCAGAAAAGAGAAGATCAGAAATACTGGCAGCAAATAGGAGATTGTAAAAGAGATTCACCGTGGAGTGGCAACTTTTCATAAAGGGACATGGAACTGTGTAATGATATGACTAAGTATTGAAAAGACCTTAAGTGTTCTTTTAGCTAGTCTTTTAGTCTTTTAGTCTAGTCTTTCATAGACTGTTGACATCATTGGCAGTGCCAGCATTTATTGTTCATCTCCAAATGCCCTTGGACTGAAGAGGCAATTAACAGTCATTGGTGGCCTGCAGTAGGTGAGGACAGCAGATTTCCTTCACTGCAGGACATTTCTGAACCTTACAACTATACTGCAGTTTGGCATTTACCATTACTGAGACAAACTTTTCATGAAAGTCCAGATTTATTCAATTACTTGATCTTAAATCGCCAGCTGTGCTGGGATTCAACTCACATTTGTGGACAAAGCTCTAACTGCCAGTCTAGTAATTTAACTAATCTGCTACCACACCATCATGGACAATGGAATAATGGGAGAGAAAATACTACTCAAGATTATGATAGGGTAACCTAGTAAAGGGCAGAAGACCAAAGAAGATGAGTGGAGAACAATAAAGACATTTAAGTAATTAAAATAGAATATATGAGTGTAAAATGACGACCAAGTCAGGAATATCTTGAAGTTAAAAATATTTTTATTGAGCCCTAGAGAATTATTAAATTATTACGTAATGTGAGATTTAATACACTCTGTGGAGGGTGACAGCTCCACTCTGTGCGATTACTGTGCTGGGTGACAATTTCTGATTCTTCAGGTACAGACAACCCTGACAATTCTGCATTTGTTATTCATCCTTAGTAGACATAAGAAAGGCAGGACTTGCCAGTCTATCATAGTGCTTGTGGTGATAGTGCTCAATGGCATTATCTGGGGAATTCTCAGATAAACCTGAGTGTGACTCATGATGAAAGCATGTAATTATAGCATTATGGTAATTATGAAGTCAAGAATGCATAGCCCTTGTTCTCTGAATGGATCCAGTATCAGCAACATCCTGAAGGGACTGAGAATTTCAAGCTTGGAAAAAAAGTTTCCAACTGTCCACTCAGGAGTAACAGCAATTAGTACAATGATACACACTGAATTGCAGTGTTGGAATCTTTTCAACCTAAGCATGCAGTATAATTTTGTTATATTATCCCTTGAGCAAAGAATGTGAGTAATGGATGTATTTCTTACGATCTGGCTGATTGTTTTGAAAGATCCTGTGACTACTTTACTCTTCATTCACATGTTTGTAACTGAAATGAACGTGAAACTTTACTTTCTTGGCTGCCAGCGTCAAGTATAATAAAGCTTGCCATTACTTTGGCTCCTTGTTTATATTTTATTTACAACTCAACAACATTTTCCAGCACCTCATTCCAGGTGTGCCAAGCCTTTCAGGTTGCTTTCACATCTCTCACCACCTTCCATGAGGAGCACACCATGTATGTACCACAGGTGCTTATTGTGTATCTAACTCAAAGATGGCATTCTTTCAGAGCATAGTTCAGCCAACAAATACGTGCAGCATAGCAGCCTGGCTCCAACATTTTCTTTGAATGTTTCTTCCATCCATTATCATATGAAACCCATCACAAGTAAACACTAAAAACTTTGAAATAGGCTGGTTGAGTAAATATAGTGGTTACTTATAGCTGCGATGTGATTAACTCCCGAAAGTTAGATTTGTTATAATAATTGGGATTCAGTGGCTATATCTCCATGTAAATGCCTAATAAACTGTTTTAAGGACCCAAAGAATGTGAACACAGATCTCACTCCCACAGTTTGAGAAGTTGAAGCCAGTTTAAAAAATGTGGAAACAAGCAACTGCTATCAGTAAAATTGCTACGAAGCTGCTGTTGAGATAAATGTCTATTCAGTACCGTCCTTTAATGAAGAATTTTCTGCTGGGCCTTGCTTACTTGCACTTCCATCCCACACCAACCTAACCACTTCATTTATCAACAAAAGTGCCAACTTAGAGCAACCGACAATGGGCACCAAATGCTGACCTTGCCAGCAATACTCAAGTCTTGACACTCAACAGAATTTGGATGAATGAACGGATGGTTCATTATGAAGTTACAAGGAATAACATTTTCAGATGGGAGACAAGAATTTATGGGTTTTGTCACCAAAGCCAAAAATCACAAGGACCTCATAGAGCTCATCAATGCTACAGACTACAATGAAGCAAATTCTAAATCAATTTCAATGATCAGCAAGCTGGTAGCTCACAAATATGAGCTCACAAATTTAAGATAATCACAAACAAAAACATTAAAGTTGAGTCTAGAAAAGAAGATTTGACTTCTTTGAATGTGAAATTCTCTTTCCATTGGTGAAACAGTGTTCCTAAATTCTTTAAAGAGAAAATTGGATAGATGTTTACAAATGAAGAATCAGAAAGAAAGCAAGCAGGAGGATGAGATGGGACAGGGTGGTGGAGATAAATTAACCCGATGGACTAAATGACTCAAAAGTTTCTATGATGTACTAATCTTTGTTCCCTCAATTGCCTGGATTTTCAACAGGAATAGAACAGAATGAAGATCAAAATCTTTGAAAAGATACTGTTTCATTGTTACCAATATGTGACCTAATCCCATTTTAATCTGGGCTCTCCATGAAATGGAATCTTGTGCATCAGGCAGTTCTGGGGTTCCATAACATGTATTGCACAAACCTTACCTTGTGGAACTCTACAATGGAACAGCCTAAAGGGATAACATGGGGACCATTCTGAAAATATTAAAAGAGAATGTGTTTAATAATTTGTGTCCTGTTCATTCGCAACTTTCTCATGCAATAAACACACACAGTGCTTGTGTTTGCTGGGAGGAATTCAGGCTTTCTGTTGTAACATGCTGCTGGGCAGGGTAGGAAATGACTCTTTGGTGGACTACCTGGAAACTGTGGCTTCAAGTGATTTGGCTTCAAATTAGCAAATGTAGCTCAACTGGGCTCAAATTTCTGTCCAGACAGTTCTCTCTTTCAGTCCAACAGCTGTCTTTATGTCATGGTTGAGTGAAGAACCAATTTTACACAATATTTACATATTCTAGTAAAGTGATTTGTGCCAATAGAAATGTTTGGGTGAGTCCAGATATGCTATCAAATGCATCATCTCATTCCTAAATTGCAAATAAATATGAAATTGTGATACCTTTTGGAAAAAAAACTTTCAGGAACACTACCTTCAGGAAAGCTTAACTCTAAGAACTGATAAAATAACATACTACATTTTCCATTTTTTGAAACTAGGTGCAACCCTGGCTGGGCGGATCATTAATAAAATATGTCATAAGCCCACCCAGTCTTTGAGTTTCGAGGATATTTAAAGTCCAGGTGAGCTCCCTGCTATTTGCTAAGCCTTTATGAGTGTATGATATCCATTGTTTTAATATGCTGTTTAGTGTCTATTGCACATAGTAAGCCAATGGTACTTGACCTAGCCCACCATTCTTGCTCACCACTCCCTTCATGGCCACACTAACATTTTGCAGCCGAGTGTCTTCTGATGATCTCAGGGCTTCAGTTCTGTGGATGGTACCACACCATCAAAGACCTTTTTTCATTGTTTTCAGACATCTCTTATAATCACAAAAGTAACCAAGAGGACAGATGAGGATAGGGCAGTGAATGTTGTCTATAAGATAAGAAAAGATATCTTTTATTAGTCACATGTACATCGAAACACACAGTGAAATACATTTTTTTGCGTAGTATTCTGGGGGCAGCCTGCAAGCGTCACCATGCTTCCAGCAGCAACATAGCATGACCACAACTTCCTAACCTGTACGGCTTTGGAATGTGGGAGGAAACGGGAGCACCCGGAGGAAACCCACGCAGACATGGGGAGAACATACAAACTCCTTACAGACAATGGCTGGATTTGAACCCACGTCACTGGCACTGTAAAGCATTACTGTGCCTGCCTATGGACTTTAGCAAGACCTTTGACAAGATCCCTCATGGCAGGCTAGTCTGGAAGGTTAGATCGCATGGAATCCAGTTGGGAGATAGAGGATTGGATTCATAATTGAATCAGGTAGGAAGCAGAGGGTGATGGTCAAGGGTTGTTTCTTAAACTGGAGGCTGGTGTGCCACAGGGGTCAGTGTTGAGACCTTTGTTGTTTGTAATTTATATAAACAATTTGGATGTGAATGTACAAGACATAGTTAGTAAGGTTGTGGATGATACTAAAATCAGTGGTGTTGTAGATAGTGTAGAAGGTTATGAAAAATTACAGGGGGACCTTGATCAGCTGGGTATGTGGGTTGAGGATTGGCAAATGGCTTTCAATCCAGATAAATGTGAGGTATTGCATTTTGGGAGATCAAACCAGGGTAGGACTTATGCAGTGAATGGGAGGGCCCTGGGGAGGGACCTTAGAGTGCATCATAGGGTGGTGAAGAAGGCATTTGGCATGCTGGCCTTCATCAGACAGGGCACTGAGTATAGGAGTTGGGAAGTTATGTGGCAGTTATATAAGATGCTGGTGAGGCCACACTTGGAGTACTGTGTACAGTTTTGGTCACTTGTTATAGGAAAGGTGTTAGTAAACTAGAAAGAGTGCAGAAAAGATTTACCAGGATGTTGCCTCTACTTGAGTCCTGAGTTACAAGGAGAGGTTGCGTAGACTAGGACTTTATTCCCTGGAATGTAGGAGATTGAGGGGTGATCTGATAGAGGTATACAAGATCATGAGGGGGAGAAACAGGGTGAAAGCACATAGTCTTTTTCCTAGGGAGGGGATTGGTTTAAGATCAGAGGTGAGAAATTTAAAAGGGACATCAGAGATAGCTTCTTCAAGATAAGATGATACAATAAGATACCTTTATTAGTCACATGTACATTGAAACACACAGTGAAATGCATCTTTGCATAGAATGTTCTGGGGTCAGCCCACAAGTGTCGCCACATTTCCAGCGCCAACATAGTATACCCACAGCTCCTAACCCGTATGTCTTTGGAATGTGGGAGGAAACCGGAGCACCAGGAGGAAACCCATGCAGATACGGGGAGAACATACAAACTCCTTACAGACAGCTGCCAGAATTGAACCCAGGTTACTAGCGCTGTAATAACATTATGCTAACCGCTGCATGTGGTGCGTATTTGGAATGATCTACCAGAAATAGTGGTTGAGGCGCACATATTAGCAACATTTAAAAGCCATTTAGATAAGTACATAGATAGAGGTTTAGAGGGCTATGGGCCAAACGCGGACAGATGG
Organism: Pristis pectinata; assembly: GCF_009764475.1. Taxonomy (NCBI): domain Eukaryota; kingdom Metazoa; phylum Chordata; class Chondrichthyes; order Rhinopristiformes; family Pristidae; genus Pristis; species Pristis pectinata. Next base: position 26,184,417 of record NC_067406.1, read on the forward strand.
GACTAGCTCACTGGGCAACACAGTCAGCATGGACCAGTTGGGCAGAAGGGTCTGTTTCCGTGCTGTATGACTCTATGACTCTAAATAGAGTTGAAATAGGTTTAAATAATATAAAAATTAAAAATTATTTTAAAAAAATAAATTTAAAAAATAATTAATCATAATCATCAATATATGGTGAAATAAAGAAAAATAAACAAAAAAATGCCTTAACTTACCATTTTATTGAAGGTCAATGACCCCATCCAACTAACTGGGGCTAGGTACACCAGCTATGGCTGGTGTAAAGCTGAGTGGCTCGCTACAAAATGTGTTCAGGCCCTTAGTTACAGTATTGTGAGTTGCTCAGTTGTGTGTCCTGATGGATGAGATGCACCAACATATGACCTCCAGTCTGTTCCATACTTCCACGCTTGTTTGGACATCTGGAATGTGCTGATATGGGGTGCTGCGGTTGGACAGCTGCTTCCTTTGGAATCACTGGCTACAACCACTACTACAACCTGGCTCAAAGCCTCAGGTCCAAGTGCTAACACCGAGATCAAGCAAAGGAAAGTCAGCTGCTCTCTTCATGTGAAATGTCTTTGTTTGTTTGATTTTGTCATGCCTGTGGCCACACATAGTTTCGCAGAACAAAACCGCACAGCTAATTCAGCAACATCTAACTTCCTACCGATGACCTACCAGTGTGGGTGAGAACATAGTGATCAGCACATTTGCCTGGTTGAGTGGCTTGAACTTTTAATTGACTAACCACAAGTTCAAATCAGTGGGTACTATTTTCAGAAACTGAAACCTTAACTGTAATTGCCATAGATTTTACCCATCTAATCACTTTCCATGTATCCTCCAGCACTATTTTTAACTTTCTTCTCAGGGCCCTTTTTGTAGGATTTAAAATAATTCAGATGTTAACTTATAGACATACATAGAACAGTACAGCACAGGAAGAGGCCCTTTGACCCACAATGACTGTTCCGACCATGATGCCAAATAAAACTAATCCCATCTCTCTGCACATGATCTGTATCCCTCCATTCCTTTCATGTCCAGGTGTCTGTTTAAGTGCCTTTTATCCTTGACGATTGTGTCTGCTTCCACCACGACACCTAGCAGGGTGTTCCAGGCACCTACCACTCTCTGCGTAATGAACTTGCTGTGCACATCTCCCTTAAACTTTTCCCCCTCTCACCTTAAAGCTATGCCCTTCAGTATTGGACATTTCTACCCTGGGAAAGAGACTCTGATTACCTACCTATCAATGCATCTCATAATTTTATATACTTTCAGGTCTCCCCTCAACTTCCGAATCTCCAGAGGAAACAATCCAAGTCTGTCCAACCTTTCCTTATAGCTAATTTGATCTAATCCAGGCAGCATTCTGGCAGACCTCCTCTGCACCCTTTCCAAATCCACCACATTAGCTGTGGGCATGCTATGTTGGCGCCGGAAGAGTGGCGACACTTGCAGGCTGCCCCAACGCATTCTCAGTAATGCAAAAAGACGCATTTCACTGTGTGTTTTGATGTACATGTGACTAATAAATAAATATATTATCTTATCTTAATATCTTACATCTTTCCTGTAATAGGGCAACCAGAACTGAAAACAATACTCCAAATGCTGCCTAATCAAAATTTTGTACAGCTGCAGTATGACTTCCTGACTCTTATACTGAATGCCCTGAGTGACAAAGGCAAGCGTGCCATAAGCCTTATCTCTACGCCTTACTGCTCCATCTACTTGTGTTGCCACTTTCAGGGAGCTATGGACTTGGACCCCAAGATCCCTCTGTACATCAGTGGTCTTAAGTGTCCTGCCATTTAGTATGTACTTTCCCTTTACATTTAACCTACCAAAATGCAAGACCTCACACTAGCCCTCATTGTTCAAATATTTGAATTGCCTTTCAGGTGTGAGTGAAAGTCAATAATTCTGCAAAATCTGCAATCACTATTGGTTTTGGTTTCTTATGCTAAGAAGAATATAAACAGCCCCTTTCATAATTGTGTAAAGTTCCAAAGCACTTTACAGCCACGTAACACGTGCTTTGCAGTGGAGTCACTGTTGCAATGTAGTGACTGTTGTAATGCTGGACAAAGTAATTAGGTTCATTATCAATGACCACTGCCTGGTTGGGTGGCTTAAACTCTTAATCAACTAACCACAACTTCAAATCGGCAGGTACTATTTTCAGAAACTGAACTCTTAACTGTAATTGCCATAGATTTTCCCCATCAAATCACTTTCCACATATCCTGAGCACTATTTTTAATTCTCTTTTCAGGGCCCTGCATGTCAGATTTAACATGCTTCAGACGGTAGCTCATTATTCACATGTTTGAATAGCCTACAATGACGTTAAAATCAGTTGACCTGATGTTCTCTGAAAAACAGAGTGGGTCTTTATCTGCTTGGTACCTTGGCGAATGCGGCAGAACTCTGAGCCTGAACAGAGAATTCTTGCCATCACATTCCTACCTGTTGGAACATAACAAGTTCTGCCCCATGGCATCCATCTTCAGCAGACTTACTGAATACAAACCTCAGCAGGACAAGTCCCAAGTTGTAGACCAATTAAGCCACAAAATAAATAATATACTTACATAGGTTAGAGAAACCGATGTTGATGCAGCCAGGTTGGAGGCTACCAAGACAGAATATATGTTGTTGCTCTCATCTGCATTTAGCCTCAACTTGGCAGTGGAGGTAGCCACGGACAGACATGTCAGTGTGGGAATGGCAAGTGGAATTAAAATGGCTGGCCACCGGGAGATCCTGGCTGTTCTCGCAGATAGACCGAAGGTGCTCAACAAAGAGATCCCCCAATCTGCGTTGGGTCTCACTGATGTAGAGGAGGCTGCACCAGAGCACAGGATGCAACAAATGACCCTGATGGATTCACATGTCAAGCTCTGCCTCACCTGAAAGGACTGTTTAGGGCTCTGAATGGTGGTGAGGGGGGAGGTGTAGGGACAGGTGTAACACTTTGGATCAATCCCTGAACTGAACACTGACTGGATTTGGGAACTTCTGAGATGTTCACACAACAAACAACTTTTGCTCCTGGCCTTTTTGATGGACCGGCAAGCTCAGTCACCTACCAAAACTTCCATCCACAGAAGAAGTTTGAAACTGAATGAGAATAGCTTGAGTTATTAGTCTGTTCCAATAAGTGACATACCAAACCACTTGTACCAAGTTCTTCCTTGGCTTGAGATGCTAGAGTGGAATATTAATTCTAACCAGCCTGAAATTCTCTAACAATGCTTAACTATAAACATGTGTCTCATGCAGCCAGCAATAAAGACATAAACATTTAACTTCAGTGGCACAGAATTCCTTGCACTCACTGTCTAAATGTTTTCTTTTCTTTTTCTGTTTATTTCTCTCTGGCTTTTTGATATTTATGCAGAGAAAGGGAGAGAGGGAGAGAGAGAAAGAAGTGTGTGTGTTTGTGTGTGTGTTTGTGTGTGTGGGGGGGGGTGGGGGGAGGGGGTTTGGGGGTTGTTGGAGAGAGAGAGAATTGAAAAGAATAAAGTGTGTCCAGCAGTAGTTTAAGGAAAGTAAACGACTGCTTCAGCTGGTAATATATTCTACCCGTTACCAAGCAACTTTGCAACTTGAGAGGAATGTGCCCTCCCCGATGCCACCCCTCCCCCCCGCCCCCCATGATGAACACAACCCCACCCCAGTAGTTTTCTTTCCCATAAATCTTCAGACCTGGCATATGCCATCAACATGAATCACCAATTAAATGAACTTGGAATAACAGATATGGATAGAAAAGCTACATACGGAAATTATACAGACACTTTGTATCTAATTTATGATTGCAGTTGGCTCCAGACTGGCTGTGCTGCTCATTTCATTGCTGAGACAAGCTTCCACTTAGCTCTGACCAGGGATCAGCTTGCCTAATTTAGGCAAGAGGAACCTTTTTTCATTTCAGTCGCAGACCTGAAATTTCTGCATGTAATCAAACTGTCAAATTATGGATGAAGTGCTTGTTGCTAAGGTATGAGTGAGAGTGCGTCTCAATATCTTGATGAGTAAAAAAACTCATCCCGAATTTCAGTGGCCTTTCTGGAGTGAGCTTTTGGATGAGTTTTCAGATCCTTCCATGGGATGGTGCCCTCATCACTGTGGCCCACTTCAGCCTTCTAGCCCTCAGACATTCCTGCACTGGTTGTGGTGCCAGATGTCTATCGTCCCAGCCTCAGGACATTATTGCAGGCGTGACTCAGGGCAGTATCTAAGGCCTAATTATCTCCAGCTGGTTCATCAGTGACCTTCCTTCCATCGTAAAGTTAAAAGAGGGGATGCTCGCAGATGATCGCACAATGTTCTGATCCAATGACAGTTCCACAGCAAATAGACCAGGTCATTCCTGCACTCAGCAAGATCTAGGTAACATTCAGGCATGTGCTGATAGGTGAGAAATTACATTTACACCACAAACCTGACAGGCAATGACCATCTCCAATAAGAGAGATTGTAACCACTACCCTTGACGTTAAATGGCATAACCATCACTGAGTCCCCCATCATCAATATCTTGGTGATCAACATTGATAACCAGATACCAAAAGAGGCAAGTAGGGATTACATTGTCAGTCTAAGGGACTTACCAAGGCAGTGGAATTTCAGAATGCAGAGGGCTAGATTAGTGTGTAGTTGAGGTGAGGATGTATACCAAACTCCTTCACGTTTAAGACTCTACCTCTGGGAAGGCAGGTTTTGCTGTAAATGTCACTCAGAATGTTAAGGTGGAGATGTGAATTAATGGGGCAAACCTACAGCAATGTTGTCAAAACAGCAGTTTTGGCAACAGCAGCCATGTCTTCTCTCCCAGGATCTGATCATGTGAGCAAGGAAACATAGGCAGGAAACCAGCTAACCACAGGAACTTGAGAGACAAGAAAACTGCAGGGCATATGATTACAAAACCCCATAAGTTCTGTTACCAATGTAGGGAAAGCCTGGAGCTTTTGTCTACCCACTGATGTAATTGTGGTAAAGTTGGACATCTAGAATGAGCTTTGGAGGTGAACAGGGAATGGCTGAGACAGAGAACTGTACCCCACACATTGCTTAGAGGCAAGGAAATATGCCTACTGAGTACATCCAGAGAGGTTCTCTGAATACCATTGATGCTAACAATGATATCAAGGAATGTTGAAAGGCATCTACTTTGAGTACCAGTAAAATCAGAATCAGAACCAGATTTATTATCACTGACATATGACATGAAATTTGTTGTTTTGTGGCAGCAGTACAGCGCAAGGAAATAAAATCTATAAATTACAGAAATAAATAAACTGTGCAAAAAAAAAGGAATAACGAGGTAGTGTTCATGGGTTCATGGACCATTCAGAAATCTGATGGTGGAGGGGAAGAAGCTGTTCCTAGATCATTGAGTGTGGGTCTTCAGGCTCCTGTATCTCCTCCCTGATGGTAGTAACGAGAAGAGGGCATGTCCCAGATGGTGAGGGTCCTTAAAGATAGATGCTGCCTTCTTGAGACACTGCCTCCTGAAAATGCACTCCATGGTGGGGAGGGTTGTGCCCATGATGGAGCTGGCTGAGCTTATAACCCTCTGCAGCCTCTTGCGATCTTGTGAATTGGAGGCTTTGTACCAGGCAGTGATGCAACCAGTCTGAATGCTCTCCACTGTACATCTATAGAAATTTGTAAGAGTCTTTGTTGACATACCAAATCTCCTCAAACTCCTAACGAAGTAGGAATACTCCTAACAAACTGCTGGCGTGCCTTCTTCATGATTGCATCCGTATGTTGGACCCAGGATAGATCCTCTGAGATGTTGACACCCAGGAACTTGAAGCTGCTCACCCTTTCCACTGCGAAACAGGGTGTGGAAGTGCCTGGGTGGGTCAAAAGTGCAACCAGAAAAGAGTGAGTCTCTAAGGAAGGTGCACAACAGCACAGGTACTGAGAAAAGCACTGCAGAGCCATGCAAAGGTGGAGCAGGTAACAGTAATGCAATTGCAGAACCTGCAAATGCAACAACTCATTTGCTCGAAATAATTAATTTACAGAGAGCCGGTTGAGAGTGGAATGCCAATTAAAATATGAAGGTCCCAATGAGTGGTGAAAAGATTCAGAGAACTGAGAAAAGTACTGAGAGCCATCTTTTGGGATGAAGAACTCATGCTCTGGGAACCCAGACTGAGTCAGAAAGGAAGTCACGACGCTTATTCTGCACAAAAGACTACTTGAAAAAAACACTTAAGTTAATTGGGAATTAGGATGCACAATCAGCATGAACAAGACAACCAAAGGGACCCAAGAGTAAGAGAATGAAAGTCAATGTGAAGTCTATTGGCTACTAAGGCAAAACTGCTGCCCTAAGGTTGGTGAATTGCTGCACCCTTAAGGGGCCATGTCATGTTGTTTCACTTGTAAGATTCTTTGTACCATGCTTGCAGTTTAATTGAAGACCAACTGCCCGGACTTGATGAACCGAATGGCCTAATTCTACTCCTATGTCTTATGGGACAAACAATTGTGTTTGTTTGATGCTCCGTATCTGATTGAATGAGAGACAGTGATATTCCACTATAGAGTCAAGATCTGGTAGTCTCACAATGCCCTACAGTACTAGTGCAGGTCAGGGGTTGTAATTTAATACCTTTATGACTTAAAAATGTGGACATCTAAGAGTCTGGAAGAAAGCTGTATAAATGTTTGCTCAACTAAGTCAGCAATAAATTTAGATTGTTAAGTCTTCTTCAATACACAGCACCCAAACTGAGCTTCAAGGAACTCAATAAATTTCCTGGAAAGCAAGTGTTTTTAAAGTCTTGAAAATAAGCACTGTTAATCCATTAGTGTTTGCAATAGCATGGATTAACTTGTATTAAATAGATAAATTGCCTTGAAAGTTTACCTTGTAAGCTGCAGTGGAACAAAAGTCTCTTGTTTATTTTGGCACTTTACAGTCACTTCCAAAACCAGATAAGTTTGGATTCATGTTAAAAAAAACTTCTGAAATAACATCAAGAGCAGCTGCAATTGGTTGCTGTGCAGGCTGACTGCAAGGATTCGAATGAAGTGTCACGTGGCTACGTCAGTAGAAACATAGAACATAGAAACATAGAAAAACTACAGTACGATTCAGGCCCTTCAGCCCACAAAGCTGTGCTGAACATGTCCCTACCCTAGAAATTACTAGGCTTACCCATCGCCCTCTATTTTACTCAGCTCCATGTACCTATCTAACAGTCTCTTGAAAGACCCTATTGTATCCTCCTCCACCACCATTTCCGGCAGCCCATTCCACGCACTCACCACTCTCTGAGTAAAAAACTTACCCCTGACATCTTCCCTATATCTACTCCCCAGCACCTTAAACCTATGTCCTCTTGTGGCCACCATTTCAGCCCTGGGGAAAAGCCTCTGACTATCCACACAATCAATACCTCTCATCATCTTATAAACCTCTATCAGATACCCCCTCATCCTCCGTCTCTCCAAGGAGAAAAGGACGAGTTCTCTCAGCCTGCTTTCATAAGGCATGCTCCGCATTCCAGGCAGCATCCTTATAAATCTCCTCGGTACCCTCTCTATGGCTTCCACATCTTTCCTGTAGTGAGGCGACCAGAACTGAGCACAATACTTCCAAGTGGGGTCTGACAAGGGACCTATATAGCTGCAACAATACCTCTTGGTTCCTAAATTCAATTCCCCGATTGATGAAGGACAATACACCATATGCCGCCTTAACCACAGAGTCAACCTGCGCAGCCGCTATGAGCATCCTATGGACTCGGACCCCAAGATCCCTCTGATCCTCCACACTGCCAAGAGTCCTACCATTAAGACTATATTCCGCCAATATATTTGACCTACCAAAATGAACCACTTCACACTTATCTGGGTTGAAGTCCATCTGCCACTTCTCAGCCCAACTCTGCATCCTATCTATGTCCCTCTGTAACCTCTGACAGCCTTCCAAACTATCCACAACACCCCCAACCTTCGTGTCATCCACAAACTTACTAACCCACACCTCCACTTCCTCATCCAGGTCGTTTATAAAAATCACAACATCCGCAACCCTCCAATCTTTCAGAACCTCTCCCGTCTCCATCAATGACGCAAAGATCATCGTCCGAGGATCCACAATCTCCTCCCTCACCTCCCACAGCAACCTGGGGTACATCTCATCTGGTCCTGGCGACTTATCTAACTTGATGCTTTCCAAAAGTTTCAGCACCACCTCTTTTCTAATATCTACATGCTCAAGCTTTTCAGGCCGCAGCATATCCCCACTACAATCCCCCAGATCCTTTTCCGTAGTGAATACTGATGTAAAGTATTCATTAAATACCTCCACTATTTCTCACGGCTCCATACACATTTTCCCACTGCTGCACTTGATAGGCCCTATCCTTTTGCATCTCATCTTCTTACTTTTCAGATACTTGCAGAACGCCTTGGGGTTTTCCTTAATCCTGCCTGCCAAGGCCTTCTTACGTCCCCTTCTGGCTCTCCTAATCTCTTTCTTAAATTCCTTCCTTTTAGCCTTGTACTCCTCCAGATCTCTAACATTACCTAGCTCTCTGTACCTTTTGTATGCTTTTCTTTTCCTTTTGACTAGATTTATTATAGTCTTCGTACACCACAGTTCCTGTATCCTCTTGTGACTCCCCTGTCTCATCGGAACATGTTTATGCAGAACTCCACACAAATATCCCCTGAATATTTGCCACATATCTTCCGTACTTTTCCCAGAGCACATCTGTTCCCAATTTAATCTTCCAATTTCCTGCCTGAGAGCCTCATAATTCCCTTTACTCCAAGTAAACGCCTTTCTGGTCTGTCTGTTCCTATCTCTCTCCAGTGCTAACGTAAAGGAGATAGAATTACAATCACTATCACCATAATGTTCACCCACTGAGAGATCTGACACCTGACCAGGTTCATTTCCCAATATCAAATCAAGCACAGCCTCTCCTCTTGTAGGTCTATCTACATACTGTGTCAAGAACCCTTCCTGAACACACCTAACAAACTCTACCCCATCTAAACCCCTCACTATCTGGAGATGCCAGTCAATGTTTGGGAAATTAAAATCCCCCATCACAACAATTCTGATATTCTCACACCTTTCTAGGATCTGCTTCCCTATCTTCTCTTCAATAACCCTGTCACTATTGGGTGGCCTATAAAAAACACCCAGTAAAGTTATCGACCCCTTCCTGTTCCCAACCTCCACACACAGAGACTCCGTAGACAATCCCTCCACAACGTCCACCTTTTCCGCAGCCGTGACACTATCTCTGATCAACAGTACCACTCCCCCACCTCTTTTGCCTCCCTCCCTGTCCTTCCTGAAACATCTAAAACCCGGCACTTGAATCAACCATTCCAGCCCCGGAACCATCCAAGTCTTCGTAATGGCCACCACATCATAGTTCCAAGTATTGATCCAAGCTCTAAGCTCATCCGCCTTGTTCACAATACTCCTTGCGTTAAAATAGACACATCTCAAGCCTGTCTGAACACTTCCCTTCTCTATCACCTGCCTATGGTACTTGCTCCTAGCTTCCTCTATTTGAGAGCCAAACACCTCTTCCCCAGTCTCTCCAGTACAGATCCCACCCCCCAACAATTCTAGTTTAAACTCTCCCCAGTAGACTTAGCAAACCTCCCCGCCAGTATGTTGGTCCCCCTGGGATTCAAGTGCAACCCGTCCTCTTTGAACAGGTCATACCTGCCCCAAAAGAGGCCCCAATGATCTAGAAAACTGAATCCCTGCTCCTTACTCCAATCCCCCAACCACACATTTAACCTCCTCCTCATTCTGTTCCTATACCCACTGTCGCTTAGCACAGGCAGTAATCTGGAAATTACTACCTTTGAGGTCCTGCTTCTCAACTTCCTTCCTAATTCTCTATAGTCTCTTTTCAGGACCTCATTCCTTTCCCTACCTACGTTGTTGGTACCAATATGTACCACGACCTCTGGCTGTTCTCCCTCCCCCTTCAGGATATCTTGGACGCGATCTGAAACATCCCAGACCCTGGCACCTGGGAGGCAAACTACCTTCTGAGTTTCTTTCCCGTGTCCACAGAATCGCTTGTCTGCCCACCTAACTATAGAGTCCCCCATCACTAGTGCCTTCCTCTCTCCTTCCCTACCCATCTGAGCCATAGGGCCGGGCTCTGTGCCAGAGACAATGCCATTGTTGCTTCCCCCAGGTAGGCTGTCTCCCCCAACATTACTCAAACAGGAGTACTTATTGTCAAGGGGTACAGCCACAGGGGTACTCTCTAGTATCTGACTCCTCCCCATCTCCTTCCCCTTCCCCTTCCCCTTCCCCCTCCCGACTGTGACCCAATTGCCTGACTCCGATGGTCCTGGTGTAACCACCTGCCTATAACTCCTCTCTATCACCTCCTCACTCTCCCTGACCAGACGAAGGTCATCGAGCTGCATCTCCAGTTCCCTAACACAGTCCCTCAGGAGCTGCAGCTCGACACACCGGGCGCAGACGTAGCCTTCCCGGAGGCAGGGAGACTCCGGGAACTCCCACATCTGACACTGAGTACAGGAAACCGCACTCATACCCTTTCCTTTCCTCAAGTCACCTACCTTTCCTCGCCCCTTTACGTCGAAGCCCCTTGAGCCAAAGCCCAGAACACTGCTCCCTCTCACTCAGCTGCCCGCTCCGATGCTGCCCGCTGGATATGGCGGATCACTTTTTAAGCAGCCCGTGCCTTACCTGCTGATGTCACACGCCTGCGCAGTCCAGTCACCACTATTCCCGATTAAAACTTATTTAAAAACTTATAAAACAGAACCTTACTCATCTAAACCTTACAATAAAAACTCTATACAAAAAAAGAAGGAAAACTTATCTGTCTGTACTTAGTAGTCTGGTTAAATGTAAAAAGATGTGATTTTTGGAAGCATATGTCAGTACATGGTCTGCACTGGAAATTGGTTGTCGTATCTGACTATGTGTCAAGAGAAAATTGTAGCAAGCAAAGCTCTGCAGCTGACACAACTGCACACACATACTGTCAGAATTTACAACAGCCTCTCGAGAAGTCTAAGCAAAGTGCCAAATTAATTTTTAGACCACCAAAAGAGAAATAATTGCATTTACATAGCACCTTAGGTGACCTCAAAATAGTTTACAAATAACTAAGGATTTTTGAGGCATAGACAAGGATTCAATACATGAAGCACCGCTGCATATTTCAATACAAAGCCAGTAATAATGACCTGGCAGAGTGGGCTTTTGATGTTTGTTGAGGGATAGATGTCGTTAAACCTCCTAGGAAGAATTTCCCTGTTCTGCTATGAAATAGCATTATGGAATCTTTAACATCTTACAAGACAAAGTAACGTCTTAGTACATGGATAGCAAGGGTTTAGAGGGATATGGGCCAAATGCAGGCAAATGGGCCTAGCTTGGGACCAGCACCATGTTCGGCATGAACGAGTTGGGCTGAAGGCCCTTTTTCCAAGCTGTATTACTCTCTGACTCTTTGGCCTTACCCTACAGACTTCATGAGGCTTTGGTTTAAATATTGTGTCTTCAAGACTGCAGCATTTCTTCAGAATTTATTGGAACCAACCTAGAATTTTGCTCAATTCCATGGAGAAGGATTGGAACACACAATCTGATTACTGAGAGGTATATTTGCATCCACTGAAATAGACCTAGTCTGACCACTGAGCACAGTTCAGACTAAAAAGAAGGTAGGTAAGTAAAACAGAGATAATTATGTAACACTAATCTTGGGAAATAAAAAGCATTTTATTGTAGAGCAAGGATGAGATTACCCTTGTCCTCCATTTCACCCCCACCAGGCTTCATACTCAATGGATTACCTCACCTCCATAACTTCAGCCACCTTCAACAAGATTCCAGCTCTGGACACATCTTCCCCTCCTCTTTCAGCATTCTGAAGGAACCTATCCTCCTGGCTTGTTCATCCATCACCATAAACTACTCCCCTTCTCATGGCACTGTCCTATGCAATGGCAGGAAACGTAACACCTATCCTTTTACCTCAGCCCTTCCTACCATCCATTGATGCAAACAGATCTCCCAGCTGAAGCAGCAATTCACTTGCACTTCTTTTAAATTAGTATATTGCATCCCATACTCAAGATGTGGTTTCCTCTACGCTGGAGAAACCACACTGGGTGACCACTTTGCAGTTCAGTCAGCAAGGGTGGCCTTGAGCTTTCAGACACCTGTTACTTTTTCCATTTCACTAACCTCCCTGTCTTTGGCCTCCTCCACTATTTCAACGTAAGCTCAAGGATCAGCATCAGTTCCATCCAGAAATATTGCTGTCCTCTATATTGAATTGAACAATTTCAGATAACCAACCTTTCCTGTTGAACTAGTATAGGAACTAGCCACTTCTGATGTAAGGTCATAGACCTGTAACATTAACTGTTTTTCTCTCTCTCCGCATATGCTGTCTGATCTGCTGAGGATTTACAGCATTCACTTGTATTTCAGACTTCCAGCATCTCTAATGTTTTGCATCTCACAGTTCCAGCACTTTTTTTGTTTTCTCCAACTGGTTTTATTCGCCTACCTCTATTTGCACTCCTCCCGACAGATCAGCTATGATTAACCAGCATTCATTCCCCTCTCTTATAGGGTACCAAGAATAGTGGTGCCACCTGGACAGCCTTGCTCTCCACCTTATCACAGACATTCACTTTCTTCTCTCCACCTTCCTTCTCCCTCTCTGTCACTTAAAACCCTTGTTTTCTCACTTTTGCATTAACTCTGTTTTTCTCTCTGCTGACGCTGGCTGACCTGTTACATATCCCCAGCATTGTCTGCATTTGTTATAAAATTACAGATACTTGGACATTTGAAATCAAATCAGAAAATGCTGGGAATACTCAGAAGGTCAGGGAGCATCAGTGGAGGGAGAAACAGAATTAATGCCTCACGTCATTGAACTTCAATCAGAAAGTTAGAAATGAAACAAGTTCTATGTTGCAGAGCAAGTGGGGCAGTGTCGAGAAGAAAGGGAATATAGAATCATAAAATCATAGAACAAAACAGCACAGATACAGAGATACAGGCCCTTCGGCCCATCCAGTCCATGCCGACCACGGTGCCCATCCAGCTGGTCTCAACTTCCTGTGTTCGGCCCATATCCCTCTAAGCCCCACCCCTTCGTGTACCTATCCAAGTGTTTCTTAAATGATACTATTGTACCTGACTCAACCACTTCCTCTGGCAGCTTGTTCCATAGACTCACCACCCTCTTGTGTGAAAAAGTTGCCCCTCAGGTCCCTTTTAAATCTTTCCCCTCTCACCCTAAATCTATGCCTCCTAGTTTTGGACTTCCCTGCTCTGGGATGAAGACCATTACTGTCCACCTTATCTCTGCCTCTCATAATTTTAAACATTTCTATAAGGTTGCCCCTCATTTTCCTATGCTCGAAGGAATAAAGACCTAGCCTGGCCAACCTCTCCTTATAACTCAGGCCCTCTAGTCCTGGCAACAACCTCATAGATCTTTTCTGAACTTTTTCCACTTTAACCATAATCTTTCCTATAACATGGTGACCAAAACTATACACAGTACTGTAAGTGCGGCCTCACCAACATCTTATACAACTGCAATGTGATGTCCCAACTCCTATACTCAATGCTTTGATTGATGAAGGCCAGCATGTTAAACGCCTTTTTCACCACCCTCTCTACCTGTGATGCCGCTTTTAACAAACTATGTACTTGTACTCCTTGGTCTCTCTGTTCCATTACACTCCCTAGTGCCCTACTACTCATAGTATAAGTCCTACGCTGGTTTGACTTTCCAGAATGCATCACCTCACATTTATCTGTATTGAAATCCATTTGCCACTCCTCGGCCCACTTCCCTAACTGATCAAGGTCTTCCTGTGATCTACAATAGCCTTCTTCACTATCAACAGCACCTCCTAATTTCATGTCATCGGCAAACGTACTAATCAAGACTTGTGCATCCACATCCAGATCATTTATATAAATAACAAATAACAAGGGTGCCAACACCGACCCCTGCAGCACACCACTAGTCACCGGCCTCCGTTCCAGGAAACAACCTTCAACCACCACCCTCTGCTTCCGACCTCCGAGCCAATTTTGAATCCACCTAACTAGCTCTCCCTGGATTCCATGGGACCTAACCTTCCGGACCAGCCTGCCATACGGGACCTTGTCGAAGGCCTTGCTAAAGTCCAAATAGACAACATCCACTGCCCCACCCTTATCTATCTTTTTGGTTACCTCTTCAAAAAGCTCTAAAAATTTCATCAAGCATGATGTTCCACACACAAATCCATGTTGACTCCTCCTAATCAAACTCTGTCTATACAAATGCTGGTCGATCCTGTCCCTCAGAATTCCCTCCAGTAACTTCCCCACCACTGATGCCAGGCTGACAACCCCGTAGTTCCCTGGCTTGTCCTTGCTACCCTTCTTCAACAACAGAACAACATTAGCCACCTTTCAGTCTTCTTTACCTTCCCACAACCTATCTCTCGTCAGCCAAGGTTCCCTAAACTTGCCAGGTTTACCCTACACAGAATCTAAAGGGAATTGTGAAAGGTTTTAATAACACAAGTGGGCAGAAACCGCTTCCACTGGCAGGGGCTCAGTAACAGGAGGAGTTAGATTTAACTTGCTTTGGCAAAAGAACCAGAAGGAAGTTGGATACGTAAAAGAAACACACTGAATTATCTGAAATATACTGTCAATAAAGGCAGTGTAGACAAATTAAATTGTAATTTTAAATAGAGAAATGAAAAATAATTGAAACTGAATATTGATAGGAGTGTAGGGAAAGAACATTAGAGTGAGGCCAAGTGGATAGCACCTTGCAAAAAGCTGGGACAGGTACAATTGACCAAATGACTTCTGTGTTGAACGAATCAATGATTTTACATTCCCGTGTTTCATTTCAATCTGTAATTGTTCTTGTTGAAATTAATTTTATTCTTGCTGCTCCTTGCTTGCTACCAATAGAGCTAGAGAAAATTAAAATTTAGCCTTTTTCATTGTATTTTACAGAATCATTGGTTAGCCTGCTATAGACCCCAAAAAAACATGTTCTGTCCAATTCTGTTGAACTTGGGGCTGGTTAAAGAGTCATAGAGTCACACAGCATGGAAACAGCCTCCTCGGCACAACTCCATGCTGACCAGGATGTCTTCCTGAGCCGGTCCCATTTGCCTGTATTTGGCCCATATCCCTCTAAACCTTCCTATCCGTGACCCTGTCCAAATGTCTTTTAAATGTTGTAACTGTACCTGCTTCTACCACTTCCTCTGGCAGCTCGTTCCATATACCCATCACCCTCTATGTGAAAAACTTGCTTCTTAGGTCCCTTTTAAATCTTTTGCTTCTCACCTCAAACCTATGCCCTCTAGTTTTAGACTCCCCTGCCCTGGGAAACAGACTGCGACAATCCATCTTATCTATGCCCCTCATGATTTTATAAACTTCTATAATATCCTTTGCTCCAGGTCCAAGCCTATCCAGTCTCTTCTTATAGAACATAGAACACTACAGCACAGTACAGGCCCTTTGGCCCACAGTGTTGTGCCGACATTTTATCCTGCTCTAAGATCTATCTAACCCTTCCCTCCCACATAGCCCCCATTTCTCTATCATTCATGTGTCTATCTAAGAGTCTCTTAAATGTCCCTAATGTATCTGCCCCCACAACCTCTGCAGGCAGTGCATTCCACGCACCCACCACTCTCTGTGTAAAAAACTTAGCCCTGACATCCCCCTTATACCTTCCTCCAATCACCTTAAAATTATGTTCCCTCGTGTTAGCCATTGTCACCCTGGGAAAAAGTCTCTGACAGTCCATTCGATCTATGCCTCTTATCATAACTCAAGGTCTCCAGTCCTGGTAACACTATTATGAATCTTTTCTGCACCCTCTCTAGTTTAATCACATCCTTCCTATAGTATATCGACCAGAACTGCACACAATGGTCCAGGTGTAGTTTCACCAATGTCTTGTATAGCTGTAACGTGACATCTCAATCAATGCCCCTTCTGATCAAGGGAAGCATGCCATGCACCTTCTTCACCACCTTGTCTATCTGTGTTGCCAAGGTTGTAAATAAATTAGCATGATTAAGGAGTCTGCTTCAGGTCCTCAGCAAAAGGAAGTCACTGGCTTTCAATTTTGAGGTGGATGGATGAAGAGGAATCAGCATTGTATCTGCCATTTGTAACTAATTCTCTTTTTATTCTACCCTCACTATTGGTGAGGTGGAGCCAAGTATTCTCCCTATATTCCACTGAACATTTGTTAACATGAACAAGAGGAATCCAGACCTTGATGCATTTATTTTGTTCCTCATCACCTTATATAATTTGGGCATCTGCTAATTCAAAGCATATGAAGAAATGTCAAAACTTTCAAAGGGTGAGTGGTATTAAAGATGTGCTTTGAAGTTTTCTTCATTGATGTTCAATAACAATTTTTATAAGTGATTGGATATTTACTTGAAAAGAAAATAATCTGTGTTGGGGAATGGAACTGATTGGACAAGACTTGGGAGAACTACCACAGGTGCTTGAAGTTTGCAACAATTGTGTGTGTGAAGAGTTGTGAGAAGCAGAGCATCATTTTAAAAGCTTCCCAGGCTTTTGTTAATAAAGAGTGCCTTTTATTTTAGATTACTTTGCTAAAGAGGGTGGGAAAGAAGAATGCCAGGATGACAATAGAGCAATATCTGTCTTGGGAGATAGATAGAGATAGGGATAAAATGAAAGAGATAGGGAGAGGCAGAGAGGGAATAAAGGGGTGGGGATAGAGAGGGGTAGGGGGAGGTCACTTGTAGCACCAGACAGGCATAGCTGGTGATAGTATCTGCAGCCTGGCTCCACTTACTTTCATGGAGAACTTTGTTGGTTACTTTGACCAAGCAGCCTTGCTGTTGTAATGTCAGGTCTGATTTTAAATGTTTACCTCCTAAAATGTTAACTCATCTTTTTAACTTTTTCCAACTACCTAACCCTTGGCCCTTCAGCCAGGCTGCTTTGTCCAAGATAGTGTTGAGCTTCTTGATCTAGGCAAGCTGAGAATATTCCATTATGTTTTTGACTTGTGTTGAATAGATAATAGAAAGACTTTGAGGATTCAGAAAGTGAGTTTGTCACTGCAGAGTACCCAGCTTCTGTCCTGCTCTTGTAGTGTCTGTATTTATGTGGCAGGTTTAATTGAACTTCTAATCTATTGTGACCCCACAATGTTGATGGTGGGGAGTTCAGCAATGCTAAAGCCATTGAAGGTAAAGGGTAGGTGATTAGACACTCTCTTATTGGAGTTCATCATTGCTTGGAACCTTTGTAGTGCAAGTCACATCAGTCTGAAAGTTGTCAGGGTCTTGCTCCATGCAGGTGTGGAGTTGCGAAGGGATTTGAACATTGTGTAATCATCAGTGAACTGACTTATGATGGAAGGAAACTTATTGCAGAAGAAGCTGAAAATGGTTGGACTTAGGACAGTGCCCTGAGGAAGTTATTAATTGATATACTGGATCTGAGATTATTGTCCTCATACAACTGCAACCATCTTTTTCTGAGGTATGACTCAGACCATTGAAATCCCAGTCCACGATTTCCATTGACTTCCATTGTAATGAAGTTGCTTGATGCCAAGGCTGCATCCTCAGCCCCCTACTCTGCTCCCTATACACGTTGCTGAGGTCGAGGGGGTTGAGAGCTTTAAGTTCCAAGGAATGAACATCACCAGTAGCCTGTCCTGGTCCAACCACATAGACACCAAGGCTAAGAAAGCTCACCAGCACCTCTACTCCCTCAGGAGGCTAAAGAAACCTGGCATGTCTCTGTCGACCCTCACCAATTTTAATTGAGGCACCATAGAAAGCATCCTATCTGGATGCATCACAGCTTGGTATGGCAACTGTTCTGCCTGTGATCACAAGAAACTGCAGAGAGTTGTGGACGCAGCTCAGCACATCACAGAGACCAGCCTCCCCTCCATGGACTCTGTCTATACTTCTTGCTGCCTCGATAAAGCAACCAGCGTAATCAAAGACCCCACCCACCCCAGACATTCTCTCTTCTCCCCTCTCCCATTGGGCAGAAGATACAAAGGCCTGAAAGCACGTACCGCTAGGCTCAAGGATAGCTTCTATCCCATTGTTATAAGACTATTGAACAGTTCCCTAGTACAATAAGGTGGACTCCTGATCTCACAATCTACCTTGTTATGACCTTGCACCTTATTGTCTACCTGCACTGCACTTTCTCCGTAGCTGTTACACTTTATTCTGCACCCTATTATTCTTTTATCTTGTACTACCTCAATTCACTGTGTAATAAATTGATCTGTATGAACGGTATGCAAGACAAGTTTTTCACGATACCGCAATACATCTGACAATAATAAACCAATTCCAATTCTAATTCACTTAACTGCTGTCTTGAAGTCAATTATTATTACCATGTATACTGTTTACTCTATGAACTTCATATGAGCAAGGAATTTCATTGCACCCTGTTGTAAATGACAATAAACAAATCTGAACTAATTTAAATTTCAGCCCTGACAATCAATTTTTTTGACCCTGTTGGGATGAAAGTTGTAATGCAGTCTGGAACTTAATGCTCCTGGCAAAACTGGAATTATAGATATTGAATGGACTTTGGTTACCATTTCAAAGTATAAATACCTCCAAAGTCAGAAAAAATGGCTTACTTAACTGAGCTTTGAAGTCATTTGGTATATAGGTTCCATAATGGTCAGAATTTAGACAGTCTATTCTATGAACAGTCAGTTGGGCTGTTTTTCCCTCTTCTAGCAAGAACAGTAATGAATCAATTAATGTCTTGCAAAACATTTGCAGAAGAAAAATCACTTTTGGCTGCTAACAGACTTGCAAATTCCGTAAAGACATTTAGGATTCAAAATGATTTCATTTCAGTGATGTCAGCCACTTGCTTTGGGCATTCTTTTTTCAGAGGCTGGTAATCTGACAAAGGACTGAGGTAAAACAAGCACCATTTCTTTTACTTGGTTCTGTGGCTACACGGCACGGCACTTGAATTTCCCCAATCACATTCAAAGGGAGATGATTACAAATGAATGTCTTGGCACACAGTTTCTCCACTGATGTCAATGCACTGATTTCTGAGCCCACCATATCTTACTTAAAGGAAGAAGTGTGTTTGGAAGTTATGTTTTGGGAGAGACGCTGTGCAGGAATGATTTTATTATTGCTGATCTAGAACCAAGGTGAAAGGCTGGCTTGGCATTGTCTGTCGAGGTGAAGGCAACCACTGTTTTGAGTTTATTTTCTTTGTGAAGGGGAGGGAAGGGGTGGATGACCGCAGGAACCTACATATGAAATCTGCAAAAGCAGCCAGTCTGGAGTGCACAGTTGCCTTTACAAAGTTACATCAGACATTGGCAGATTTGTGGAATTTTGCAACTGCTTAACGGGCCCCGATGTTAAGCAGACACAGACAACAGGTTTTGTCCAACTGGCCTTTTTTCAAAATTTCATGGAATATATGTAGGTATTCAAGTTTCCCTGCTACAGAATGCCGTTTGTGAATAAAAAGGGCTCCCCCTTTGTCATCTGGTAGCATGTGCACTGTTCATGTGAATGCCAGATTCCCTGAGAGGAAGAAAGAAAGACTTGCACATATAAAAAATTATGGCTGATATGACCTCCTAACGTTCTAAAGTGTTTTAATGCCAATGAAGAGGTTTTGTAGCAATAACATGGTCCCTAATAATGTGGTAGAACAGTTTATGAAAGTATATATGGGTCTGATGATCTTTCACTCATCATAAATGTACATCATAAATTAATGGGATCATATTAATTTCCTCTGAGTCTCCATTGAAGAAAGTGAATGCCTTCAGAGAGCTACAGGAGTAAGACTCTGAAAAAAATTCTTTTGCCCTTCAACAGGCATCTTTTCTGTGTCAATTGATGACCTTCCAGTTATCCCTGCTAGTAAATTCTGTTGTAAGCGATGACTACAGATATAGTTATACCTCTATGGAATGTGAAGGGTTGCCTGTGATTTTAGATGGGAAATAATGCACTCATACCCAAGGAAATAGAATGAAAATGGCCAGTGTATTACCCTTCCATTCCTGGTCAGCTCATTGAAGTTCTTGTGGCAGTGGTTTTGCAGTTCGGGTGAGAGAGAGTCGACATATTTCCGAGGGTTCCTCCCATGGAAGTTCAGCTGCTTTTCTTCCTTCTTTTGTTCATTCTCTACAAGTAACACTTTAAGTTCAGTCTCACTGAAATTACGAGTCCTTCTCTTCTTCTTTCTTGCATTGATCTTGACTCTTTTGGCAAATCATTCCAGGTGCTCTAGTGAAAGAAAATGAAAATTGTTGCAAAAACACATGAGGTATTTGACAGCCATTTTATAGTGAGTTCATTGAGGTAAATGCTTCCTTACTTTGCTGCCAACCCAAACCTTAGTTGAACTTGGATTTTTAAATCAAATTTCTTAGCACTCAAACACATTACTCTGGTTTTTCATAGAATTTGCATTCGGGACCTTCCAGCGGATGCGCAATTGTGAGGCTGTACACAGTTCTAGAGGATTCCACATCTGGGGTATCTGTGGGCGTGACTGAACAGATGGAGATCTGGGATAATTAATTTCAGAGCCCTTCTTGTCATGGCTGCACTTTAGCCAAGATCTTACATCCTCTCTCATTTCCAGTGAAATTAAGGTTGGAATTTAAATTGGTAGATTAATTTCCCACCATTAGTTGCTCCTAGTGTGCAGGTGAGTGGAACGATCTGGGGGAAGTTGATGGGAATGTGGAGAGAATAAAATGGGATCAGTGTAGGCTTAGAGTAAGTGGGCGCCTGATGGTCAGCGTGGACTCTGTGAACTCTTAGACTCCATAACTTAACTTAGATATGCAATCTGATGGGTTCCACACTGCCTGGCCATCAGAATTTTGGAATCAAAGTGTCTCTTACTTCACTTTTCAAAATATTATGACTTGAAACAAATATTGACAAAATATGTAAACACACGAATTACTAACATACGACAGATACAGCAAGAGAGCATAATTTATATAGCATCTTCTTTCAATTACTTTGTTTTCCAAATAAAAACATACTAACTTTTTGATGCATTAATTACCACATGTCAAAGCTATCTCATGCCCACTTTTTGTCCTCCTGGTTTCTTTCTTCAGTACACTGGTGCATCCCCTATACTCCTCCAGGGATTCACTTGATCCCCACTGCCTGTACCTGACCCACGTCTCCTTCTTTCTCCTAGCCAGGGCCTCAATATTTCTCATCCAGGGTTCCCTATTCCTACCAGCCTTGCCCTTCACTCTAACAGGAACATGCAGACCTTGAGTTCTCACTATCTCACCTTTAAAAGCCTCCCACTTTTGCAAATTTCTACAGATGTACGGTAGAAAGCATTCTGACTGGTTGCATCACCGCCTGGTATGGAGGCTCCAATGTGCAGGATCGAAAGAGGCTGCAGAGGGTTGTAGACTCAGCCAGCTCCATCACAGGCACAACCCTCCCCGCCATTGAGGACATCTTCAAGAGTCGGTACCTCAAGAAGGTGGCATCCATCATTAAGGACCCTCACCACCTGGGACATGCCCTCTTCACGTTACTACCCTTGGGGAGGAGGTACAGGAGCCTGAAGACCCACACTCAGTGTTTCAGGAACAGCTTCTTCCCCTCCGTCATCAGATTTCTGAACGGTCCATGAACCTCATTATTCCTCTTTTGCACAATTTATTTATTTTTGTAACTTACAGTAATTTTTATGTCGTTATGTCTTGCACTGTACTGCTGCCACAAAACAACACATTTCACGACATACGTCAGTGATAATAAACCTGATTCTGATTCTGATTCTGATTTGCTGGAGGTCCTTTTGCCCACAAACAATCTACTCCACTCAACCCTTGCAAACTCTTGTCTCATACTGTCAAAATTTGCCTCGCCCCAATCAAAGTATACATTTTCCTATTTTTGTCAGTGAAACAGATAATGAGGCAGAAGGCTAGAGAGCATGGGTCAGAGGCACAAAAATCAACATTCAGGAACTAGTTTTCTCAGAAAGCCACAAGACCAGTAATGTTTAACATGGGTTTCTTCCTGTCACAATGAATATTGTAAGGATCACGACCTGCCCTTGCCCTTCAAAGCTGACAAATACCAGGAATTAAATGGTAAGCCAAATCTCACATTCAAACCACGAGGCTTGTGTCAGATCTAAAGTTCAGTCTTCTACAGCTATAAACCCAGGTTCCTCCTCCAGAATAATGGAAGATGAAATGACCCACCAATACTGCCAATCCACAGTAGCTCCAGTTTAACTTTCAGGACTCCTACTGAGTAATAGAATTAGGACAAGTGGAATATGCACTTGGGTCATATATTAATGAAAACAGTTCAGCAAAGTAAGAGGGTATTAATTGATTCCTAATGAGCCATTTTATGATTTAGGGCTGCTGCTAAGCAGTAGTTACAGCATTTCATTAAAAAAAATCACCTGTTGACATATTCCCTCTACAAATTAGATGGGGATAAAACAAAAAGCCATTGAATTGGAGTTGAAGCTGGATGTAATAAACTCCTGCTTATACCACTAATTCTGCAGGATATTACTTGGAATGAAAAACTATTCCAGTGAAAACCCAAGCTGGTGGCTGAGATCCACATGCTGGGGGTTCTAAAAAGGAGACACAAGTGACTGCAGATGCTGGAATCTGAAGCAACAAACAATCTGCTGGTGGAACTCAGCAGGTTTAGCACTACCTGTGGGGGAAAGGAAGGGTCGATGTTTCGGGTGGAAACCCTGCACCAGGAGTTCTGATAGTCATGGCCTGGAATCCACAGGGTGGGTCATTTGTTGCCTGAAAGGAGGCAGGGAGAGGCAGAGGCTACTTGAAGAAACAGGATCAAGGTTTGGCGGGGTGGGGGGTGGGTTCTGGCCAGAAATCCCATTGAATACTGAGCTACACGTTAAGAAGGGTTTGATGGGCCCTGAAAAGTTGTTGGTCAGCACTCCCAGTGTAAGACAGAGCGGCTGATGTGAGGATATTGATTCGAGCATCTACTTGTGAAATTCATAGAATTGTTACAGGATAGAAGTGGCCATTCGGCCAACTTATCCCTGCCAGCTCTCAACCAGAGCAACTTGCTAGTTCCATCCACCCACACCCCCAGGTCCCTCTGTTCTCCCACCTATTTTAGAACAGTAGCGTTTATTCTATATTGCCTCTCCTCATTCTTCCTACCAAAGTACATCACCTCACATTTCCCTGCATGTAACTTCACCTGCCATGGGTTTGCCCATTCTACCAGGCTATTTATCCCCTGCTGTTGTTTATCACTGTCCTCTTCACAATTCACCTCACAGCCAAGTTTGTGCCACCTGCACCCAACTCTAGGACAGTATTGTAAATCTAAAAAAGCAATGGCCCTTTCACCAATCCCTGGGGAATATCTCCAGACCGATCACCACTATCCTATGTTGTCTGCTTTTAGCTAGGGATGGATGTGAAGATGGGGAGGAGTTTGTTAAGTATGTTCAGGAAGGTTTCTTGACACAATATGTAGATAAGCCTGCAAGAGGAGAGGCTGTGCTTGATTTGGTATTGGGAAATGAACCTGGTCAGGTGTCAGATCCCTCAGTGGGAGAGCATTTTGGAGCTAGTGATCATAATTCTATCTCCTTTACGATAGCATTGGAGAGAGATAGGAACAGACGGACTAGAAATGCGTTTACTTGGAGTAAAGGGAATTATGAGGCTCTCAGGCAGGAAATTGGAAGCTTAAATTGCGAACAGACGTTCTCAGAGAAAAGTATGGAAGAAATGTGGCAAATATTCGGGCAATATTTGTGTGGAGTTCTGCATAGGCATGTTCCAATGAGACAGGGGAGTCACGAGAGGATACAGGAACTGTGGTATACAAAGGTTATAATAAATCTAGTCAAAAAGAAGAGAAAAGCTTACAAAAGGTACAGAGAGCTAGGTAATGTTAGAGATCTGGAAGAGTATAAGGCTAACAGGAAGGAGCTTAAGAAGGAAATTAGGAGAGACAGAAGGGGACACGAGAAGGCCTTGGCGGGCAAGATTAAGGAAAACCCCAAGGCATTCTACAAGTATGTAAAGAGCAAGAGGATAAGATGTGAAAGAATAGGGCCCATCAAGTGCAGCAGTGGGAAAGTGTGTATTGATCTGGAAGAAATAGCAGAGGTACTTAATGAATACTTTACATCAGTATTCACTACGGAGAAAGATCTGGGGGATAGTAGTGTGGACTTGCAGCAGGCTAAAAAGCTTGAGCATGTAGATGTTAGGAAAGAGAAGGTGCTAGAACTTTTGGAAAGCATCAAGTTAGATAAGTCGCTGGGACCGGATGAGATGTACCCCAGGCTGCTGTGGGAGGCGAGGGAAGAGATTGCTGAGCCTCTGGCGATGATCTTTGCATCATCAATGGAGATGGGAGAGGTCACAGAAGATTGGAGGGTTGCAGATGTTTTTCCCTTATTCAAGAAAGGGAGTAGAGATAGCCCAGGAAATCATAGACTGGTGAGTTTTACCTCAGTGGTTGGTAAGCTGATAGAGAAGATCCTGAGAGGCAGGATTTATGAAAATTTGGAGAGGTATAATATGATTAGGAATAGTCAGCATGGCTTTGTCAAGGGCAGGTCCTGCCTTACGAGCCTGATTGAATTTTTTGAGGATGTGACTAAACACATCAATGAAGGGAGAGAAGTAGATGTAGTGTATATGGATTTCAGCAAGGCATTTGATAAGGTACCCTATGCAAGGCTTATTGAGAAAGTAAGGAGGCATGGGATCCAAGGGGCCATTGCAATGTGGATCCAGAACTGGCTGGCCCACAGAAGGCAAAGAGTGGCTGCTGAAAGGTCATATTCTGCATTGAGGTCAGTGACCAGTGGTGTACCTCAGGGATCTGTCCTGGGACCCTTACTCTTTGTGATTTTTATAAATGACCTGGATGAGAAAGTGGAGGGGTGGGTTGGTAAGTTTGCGGATGACACAAAGGTTGGATGTGTAGTGGATAGTATAGAGGGCTGTCAGAGGTTACAGCAGAACATAGATAGGATGCAAAGTTGGGCTGAGAAGTGGCAGATGCAGTTCAACCCAGGTAAGTGTGAAGTGGTTCACTTTGGTAGGTCAAATATGATGGCAGAATATAGTATTAATGGTAGGACTCTTGGCAGTGTGGAGGATCAGAGGGACCTTGGGGTCTGAGTCCATAGGACGCTCAAAGCAGCTGCACAGGTTGACTCTGTGGTTAAGAAGACATATTGTGTATTGTCCTTCATCAATCGGGGAATTGAATTTAGGAGCGGAGAGGTATTGTTTCAGCTGTATAGGAGCCTGGTCAGACCCCACTTGGAGTACTGTGCTCAGTTCTGGTCGCCTCACTACAGGAAAGATGTGGAAGCCATAGAGAGGGTGCAGAGGAGATTTACAAGGATGCTGCCTGGATTGCAGGGCATGCCTTATGAAAGCAGGTTGAGGGAACTCGGCCTTTTCTCCTTGGAGCGACGGAGGATGAGGGGGGACCTGATAGAGCTGTATAAGATGATGAGAGGTATTGATTGGGTAGATAGTCTGAGGTTTTTCTCCAGGGCTGAAATGGTTGCCACAAGAGGACACAGGTTTAAGGTTCTGGGGAGTAGATATAGAGGAGATGTCAGGGGTACGTTTTTTACTCAGAGAGTGGTGAGTGCGTGGAATGGGCTGTCGGCAACGGTGGTGGAGGAAGATACGATAGGGTCTTTTAAGAAACTTTTGGATAGGTACATGGAGTTGAGAAAAATAGAGGGCTATGGGTAAGCCTAGTAATTTCTGAGGTAGGGACATGCTCGGCACAGCTTTGTGGGCCGAAGGGCCTGAGTTGTGCTCTAGGTTTTCTATGTTTCTATCCAGTCTGTCACTCTCCCTTTTATGCCATGCGCTTCGGCTTTAGAGTCATAGAGTTATGCAGCATGGAAGCAGGCCCTTCAGCCCAACTCATGCATTGCGACCAAGGTGCCTACTTGAGCTAGTCCCATTTGCCTCCATTTTGCCTATATCCCTCTGAACCTTTCCTATCCATGTACCTGTCCAAATGTTTCTTAAACATTGTAATTGTACTCACCTCTACCACTTCTTCTGACAGCTCGTTCCATATATCGACCAGCCTCAAAACAACTTGCCCTCCAGGTCCCCTTTAAATCTTACTCCTCTCACCTTAAACCTATACCCTTTGGTTTAGAATCCCATACCCTGGGAAAAAGACTGTGATAATCCATCTTATCTATGCTCCTCATGATTTTATAAATCTCCATAAGGTCACCACTCAGCCTCCTTCGCTCCAGGGAAAACAGTCACAACCTATCCAGTATCTCCTCATAACTCAAACCCTCCAGTCCTGGCAGCATCCTTATGAATCTTTCCTGCATTTTCTCTAGCTTAATCACGTCCTTCCTACAGTATGGTGACCAGAACTGCACACAGTACTCCAAGTGAGTCTCACCAATGTCTTGTGCCACTGTAACGTGACGTCGAAATGTTTGTATTCAGTGCTTTGAATGATGCACACAAGAGTGCTATACCCCTTCTTCACCGCCCTGTCTAACTGTGTCGCCACTTTCAGGGAATTATGTATTTATGCTCCTTGGTCTCTCTGTTCCACAACACGACCCAGGGCCCTGCCATTCATTGTGTTTGTCTTACCCTGGTTTAACCTTCCAAAATGCATCACTTCGCACTTGTCTGACTTAAATTCCATTTGTCAAAAACTCCATCCTTTGTTGAAAAATCTGTAATGTGGCAAGTTAACAAAAGCCTTCTGGAAGTCCATGTATGTCACATCAACTGCAATAGCCTCATCAACTCTCATTGAGTCACCCAGCATGGAAACAGTCTCTTCAACTCACCGTAATGAGGTAACTCTATCTGGTTGGTCATGAAAAATTAACAATTTTGTGTTGGTTTGCCTTAATTAATCCATTCTCTTCCAGCTGACTATTAATTCTGCCCCAGATTGATGTTTCTAAAAGCTTTCCCACCATTAACAATACACTGATTGGCTTGTAGTTGCTGGGCTTATTCCTACTCCCTTTTTTTGAAGAAGGGGGTAACATTCACCATTCTGCACCTGGATATTCATAATGGAGAAGGCCTGCCCCACGAGGGTCAAAGGCCTGATGATTTTTGGGATACTTTTTCCTGCCCAGCCTTGATTCCCTAATATTTTACAGAGGGACACAGAGTGAGTTTTGGTGGAATTAAAACAGTACAACAGTGGACAATGCAGAAGTAATTATGCTGATAGCTACTCGATAGTGCATCAAGGGCTATTCTGAAGAGATTACCTGCACTTCACTTTGGAGCTGAACACTGGTGCTCCCTATGGAGAAAGAGACAACCTGCAATGCACCAGCAACATGAATGCAGGCAACCCCGCGTTATGGTTGAGTTCCTAGAAACCAGTCTGCAATGCAAGTTTCTGTAACGTCATCTACACAAGTGTCAAGAAACACAAGTTGAAAAAACAATGTTTATTTACTTTTTTTATCGAAAATTTTATTCCGTATCGCAAGTTTTTGGGAGGTGATTTGTGAATTCTGTAAGGGCAAATTTCCGTCATCCTGATGGGGTTAATATGGGGATCACCTGTAATGTGATCCCTCCAGCCTTCACTGCTACCTAATAATATGACTGATGCTCTACCTCGTTTACATTCCCACCACGTCAACTAATCTCTCAATTCCATTTGAGTTCAAGAATCTGCTCATTTCAGCCATGAATGTACTCTGTGATGAAACCTCCACAGCTCTTTAGGAAAGAGTATTCCAAAAGTCTCACAACATGCTGGGTGAACAAATTTTTCCTTGTTGGAGTCCTGATTGGCTGATCTCATCCTGACACCATGACACCTAGTTATAGATTTTTCAATTATAGCAAATAGCTTCTCAAGATCTAGGCTTTTAATTCCTCTCAAAATCACATTCATTTCAAGGAGATAACTTTTTTTCTTCTTGTGAGTGTAGGTCTATCCTACACAATATACTTGTAGATCACCCTCCCTCCACCCAGCAGACAATCTGCAGTATCCATGTTGTACCCTCAACAGGAGAAATATTTCCTTCTGTAGATTTTGTGAGTCACTTTCAGAACTGTTTTGATTTTATTGTTATCAACTGCCTCTAGTGGTTGGATGACAAAACAAAATAAAATGGCTTTGAACATGGAGAAGCACAGCGTGAAAAGTACTAAACTTCAAATGTTATTTTTACTTCTGATCTTAGATACTGGGTATAGTTCTGATTGATACTAAGATCAAAACTGCACCTAGTACCCCATGGATATTCTCCTCAAATCTCAGAAGTGGATGATAGTGCTGAAGGAAGAGAAGCAATTGGTCATGTGACATTATTTTACTCTTGTTTTACTCTCTTACTCTTGGTAATTGGAAAGTATGGGTAATATTCAGTTACATTTACAACCAAAGGAAATTGAAATGCTGAATGCTGAAAATTAACTTATAGCGCTGTTAACTTATAACAACTTATATATGTTTCAAACTGCCCATAATCCTCACAAACAATTGAAAATCAACAATTCTTTTAAACAGTTAACATAGAACAGTACAGTGCAGGAACAGTCCCTTCAGCCCACCATGACTGTGCCGAACATGATGCCAATCTAACTAATCCCATTTGCCTTCCAATGGTCCACATCCTCTATTCCCTGCCTGTTCATGTGTCTATCTAAATGCCTCTTATCTGCTTCTGCCACTTCCCTGGCAGTGCATTTAAGACACCAACCACTCTCTTATGTAAAATACTTGCCTTGCACATCTCCTTTAAACTTTCCCCCTCTCACCTTAAATTTATGCCCTCTAATATTTGACATTTTCACCCTGGGAAAAAGACTCTGTCCATCTACCCAATCTATGCCTCTCATCATTTTATATACTTTTATCAGGTTGACTTTCAGCCTCCAACATTCCAGCAAAAACAATCCATGTTTGTCCAACTTCTCCTTATAGCTAATACTCTCCAATCCAGGCATCATACTGGTGAACCTCTTCTGCACACTCTCTAAAGCCTCCACATCCTTCCTACAGTGTGGCAAGCAGAACTGCAAACAATATTCCAAATGTGGCCTAACAAAGGTTTTATACAGCTACAAAATGACTTCCCAGCTTTTATACTCAATGCCCTGACTGATGAAGACAAGCATGCCATACACCTTCTTTATTACCCTATCCACTTGTGTTGCCACTTTCAGGGAGGTATGAACTTGTATCCTAAGGTCCCTCTGTACATGGTCCTGAGGCCTTGACATTTACTATATACTTTCCTCTTACAGTTGACCTCCCAAAATGTGTCATACCACACTTATCAGGATTTTTGTTATCAAAATCATTTATATATATTATAAGCAACAAGAGGTCTCAGCACTGATCCTTGTGGAACACCACTGGTTACCAGTCATAAAAACACTCCACCAGCACAACCCTCTGTTCTCTAAGACCAAGACAATTTTGGATCTAACTACCTGTCTACTGGATTCCATGTGACTTCTGGACCAGCCTACCATGAGGGACCTTGTCAAATGTGTTACTAAATTCCACGTAAACAGCATCCACTGCCCCTCCCTCATCAATCGTCTTCATCACCTCTTCAAAAGACTCAATCAAATTTCTGAGACAGGACCTCCCTCACACAAAGCCATGCTGATTATTCCTAACTAGTCCATGCCTTTCCAAATGTAAGTAAGTCCTGTCCTTAAGAATCTAGTCCAATAGCTTCCCTACCACTGATGTAATGCTTACAAGCCTATAATTACCTGGATTATCTCTGTTGTCCTTCTTAAACAAAGTAACAACGTTGGCTATCGTTGGGATATGACCTGACTAAACATTCTGTATGATTCAAAGGATTCAGCGTGCTGGTGAGGGAATATCAAATTCAAGACAGAAAAGGGCAGCATCACAGCGTAGCTAAGTGGAGCTGCTGCCTCACAGCTCCAATGACGCAGGATCCATTCTGATCTCTGGGACTGCGGAATTTGCACATTCTCCCTGTGACTGCATGGGTTTCTCTGAGTGCTCCAGTTTCGTCCCGAAGAGTCTTTGATCTAAAAACATTAGCTCTGTTTCTCTTCCCACAGATATGGCCTGACCTGTTGAATATTTACAACATTTTCTGTTTTTATAATGTAAATACTGTATGTGTTTGATAGTCGACATGAATCCAGTGGACCAAATGGTCTGTTTCTGTGCTGTATGCCTTTTTTTGACAGCAAAACAAAACTTACTAATAAGGATATAAAAAGGAGAGTGAATATGCTATAGTATTGCTAGGGATCTGTAAACAA
Source organism: Pristis pectinata (assembly GCF_009764475.1). NCBI lineage: Eukaryota > Metazoa > Chordata > Chondrichthyes > Rhinopristiformes > Pristidae > Pristis > Pristis pectinata. The sequence continues at coordinate 26,214,839 of NC_067406.1, forward strand.
TTACCCTAAGACCATAACATAGAAATCTTGCTCGAGGGATTAAAACAACATGAGCATTGTATTGCTGCTTTTTTTAACATAAGTTTTAACATGTTTAAACTGGTTAAAGATTAACAGGTTAATGTCTTTTCAAATTGCAAAGTAACATTGAATGAATGAGTTAATTATTTGTACTGTAATAGCATAGAATTATATTATAGATGGGTTGGAGTCCACGGTACAGTTGAATACGGGGATTTAATAAATCAAATGACCATTACATTCTTCATGCTCTTGGTTTGTTGTTAGCTGCAGTAAGCTACAGTAACTCATTGTTATTATTTGCAGTAGCAGGGAAGACAGAAAAATACATGTTCTTTGTGATATGTCATATACCCAAGCTGGATATGCATTGTATTTAGCATAAGTGACAAAGATGGGAATGAATTGAACCTCCACATGTACAGATAAAAGTTCCTTAGTCACTTTGTTTTTGTTCTGGACAGTGTTTTTTTAAAGGATGATTCCTCAGGTTGTGGATGCTCCTCGTAAATTGGCAATGCTAATTGCATTTAAGAGAGTGATGAGCCATCTTCTTGAACTGCAACTGGCAGATACCGTAAGGGATTGAGACCCAGTGGAAATGTTCTTGCTGCCTGCTGACCTCTGCTGGTAATTCATGGTTAGAAAAAAATGGTATGTTGGACAATATGTATACTGCAGCCTTCAAAGATTTGCAGCAATGGACATTTTTTCCCCAATGTCAGGATATTTCAAAGTCAACCATAGCAAATTAATTACATTCGAAGTGTAGTGACATTAGGTAAACATACAACCCAGCCAATTTACACACATCAGGTTCTGCAAGCAACAAGGAGATCAATGATCAGTTTTAAATTGTTTTCCTGGCATTGGTTAAGGGATGTTGACCAAAGATACTGGGTGAACACCCCGGTTCTTCTTTCTTACAGGACCTTTTACCCCCATCTGCCAAAGGCATTGGCTTAAAGGCATTGGCTTGATGCGTCATCTGCAAGGTAACATTGAAGTGTGGCACTGAAGTAACAGTACAGAATGTTGTTTTAAAATGCATTCATTTTTCAGTATCAGAATGTTGCTGGAAAGGCAATCTTCTATAGCCTATCCCTGGGCAGATTGGGCACTAATTAACTGGATTGGAATTGTCTTGGTTTTCATGAACAGGACGTAACTGGGCAATCTTCCACATTGTCGGGTAATTGCATTGTTGGGTGAAATCTGGGTGGCACAGTAGTGCAATGGGTATTAATAGATCATATTAATAAACCTTTCTCCAACTGGGACAGAAACAGATTGCGCTTAGGTTTTTCCAAAACCAATTTTTTAATATTGATCAAGGTGCTGAGAGCTATTGGCCCCAGAAGGAAGAGCTAGTCTCACATACTGCAGTGCTCAACATCAGTGGCAGGATTCCAACAGTGTATTCCTCTTTGCTCTTCTTAGAATACACTGTGAGGAGCAAAGCTCCCCCCCCCAAAAAAAAGGGGGGAACAGGAGATAAAAAATATAAAAATAATGTACTATAGAGATGTGGTCAATGTTCAGGGATCTCTTGCAGGATGTTAGGGATAAATTTGTCCCGGTGAGGCAGAGAAGGAATGGCAGGGTGAAGGAACCATAGGTGACAAGAGAGGTGGAACAACTAGTTAGGAAGAAGAAGGCAGCATACGTAAGGTGTAAGCAGCAAGGATCAGACAGGGCTCGTGAGGAATATAGAGTAGCAAGGAGGGAACAAGAAGGGGCTGAGGAGAGCGAGAAGGGGACATGATAAGGCTTTGGTGAGTAGGGTTAAGGAGAATCCCAAGGTGACATGAAGAGCAGAAGGATGGCTAGAGTAAAGGTGGGTCCGATTAGAGACAAAGGTGAGAAGATGTGTCTGGAAGCTGTGGAAGTGGGTGAGGTTCTCAATGAATACTTCTCTTCAGTGTTCACCAGGGAGAGGGGTCTTGATGATGCTGAGGACAGTGTTGGTAAGGGTTATGTTCTAGAGTATGTAGATATCAAGAGAGAGGATGTGTTGGAGCTGTTAGAAAATATTAGGACAGATAAGTTCCCGGGGCCTGACGGAATATTCCCCAAGCTGCTTCGTGAGGCGAGGGAGGAGATTGCTAAACCGTTGGCTAGGATCTTTGAGTCCTCGTTGTCCACGGAAATGGTACCGGAGGATTGGAGGGTGGCGAGTGTTGTCCCCTTATTCAAAAAAGGTAGCAGAGATAGTCCAGGGAATTACAGACCGGTGAGCTTTACGTCTGTGGTGGGTAAGCTGCTAGAATGGATTCTAAGAGATAGGATCTATGATCATTTAGAGAATCCGTGGACTGATTAGGGACAGCCAGCATGGATTTGTGAAGGGAAGATCTTGCCTCACTAGCCTGATAGGGTTCTTTGAGGAGGTGACCAGGAAGATTGATGAGGGTAGTGCAGTAGATGTGGTCTACCTGGATTTTAGTAAGGCGTTTAACAAGGTTCCGCATGGTAGGCTTCTTCAGAAGGACAGAGGCCAAGGGATCCAGGGACACTTGGCCGTGTGGATTCAGAAATGGCTTGCCTGTAGAGAGCAGAAGGTTGTGGTGGAGGGAGTGCATTCGGATTGGAGGGCTGTGACTAGTGGTGTCCCACAAGGATCGGTTTTGGGACCCCTACTTTTTGTGATATTTATTAACGACTTAGATGAGGGGGTGGAAGGGTGGGTTAGCAAGTTTGCAGATGACATAAAGATCGGTGGTGTTGTGGATAGTGTGGAGGGCTATTGAAGCTTACAGAGGGATATTGATAGGATGCAGAGCTGGGCTGACAAGTGGCAGATGGAGTTCAATCCGGAGAAGTGTGAGGTGGTACACTTTGGAAGGACAAACTCCAAGGCGGAATACAAGGTAAATGGCAGGATTCTGGGCAGTGTGGAAGAGCAGAGGGATCTGGGGGTTCATATCCACAGATCACTGAAAGTTGCCACACAGGTGGATAGGGTAGTTAGGAAAGCTTATGGGATGTTAGCTTTCATAAATCGTGGGATTGAGTTTAATAGCCGCAAAGTGATGATGCAGCTTTACAAACCTCTGGTTAGACCACACTGAGAGTACTGTATCCAGTTCTAGTCACCTCATTATAGGAAGGATGTGGAGGTGTTGGAAAGGGTGCAGAGGAGATTTACCAGGATGCTGCCTGGATTAGAGAGTATGGACTATGAGGAGACTAAAGGAGCTAGGGCTTTACTCATTGGAGAGGAGGAGCATGAGGGGAGACATGATAGAGGTATACAAAATATTAAGAGGAATAGATAGAGTGGACAACCAGCGCCTATTTCCCAGGGCACCAATGCTCAATACAAGAGGGCATGGCTTTAAGGTAATGGGTGGGAAGTTCAAGGGAGATGTCAGAGGTAGGTTCTTCACCCATAGAGTGGTTGGTGCATGGAATGCGCTGCCTGGGGTGGTGGTGGAGGCTGACATGTTGGGCAAGTTCAAGAGACTGTTAGATAAGCATATGGAGGAATTTAAGATAGAGGGATATGTGGGAGGAAGGGGTTAGATAGTCTTAGGAGTGGTTTGAAGTTCGACACAACATGGTGGGCCAAATTGTTCTATGGTTCTATAATTATATTTTATTGCAAATCTATTTTGATTTTGTCTTGTCACAAACCAGCAACAAAAGAAACACACTGAGCATGATTCAGTGTTAAAAACTATTTTATTAATCACTACTTATGATAATACGTAAAATAAAAGTTAAAAAAAAATGTTAGTATGTTAGAATTCAAAAATGTTAAACCTCGAACGTTAACCCCAAAACTAAACTCTTCGTGTGTGTGTGTGACAAAGTCAAAAACTCCCAGTTCCTGAATGGTTCTTAAAGTTCAGTTCCGCAAGCCATAAGGTGAAACATGAGCAAGGGCTTCTTCAACAACCACCGTTGTCTGAAGATAAGATGTAGATGTAGAAAAACATAGAGAGAGTACATACGAAATCCAAATGTTCCACGATGGAACCCAAACGACACTTCAGTGTTTACTCGGTAGTGACTTCCTCACCCCGAAAAGCATCCGAACCGTGGTCGTCCACATACAAATACCTGTTTCCTTCTACAGGTCAGCAACAAAGTGAACTCCACCGGATTACTTCCAACTTCCATACATGGATTTCAGTGGCAAACACAGTTATTGTTTCTCATCCATCGATAGAGAAAACAAGCAGGCTGGTGTCTCTCTCCCTTCTCTCTCTCTCTCCTTCTTCTTCTTCTTACTTCTTCAACAACGTCATTACGTCCTTTATCTTCTATTGACGTAAGCATGCCCCACACACACATACACACACACTCTCTATCTTAAAGGGACTTTCACTGAGTCCGTAACAGTCTTAGGTTATAATATGCAGAATCACAAGGCACAAATATAACAAAATCATTAGTAATTTATTTTATTTCTGCTTCATGAACAGATCAATTTACATAAGGCATGGTTCATTTTTGCTTCTGAAATAAAAGTTATACTGATAAATTCTAATTGAAGTATAGATCTCCTGTAATTATGTCAAAAAATCTCAGATACAAGCAATATTCTCTGACGCACAATTTTTGACAAGAAAAAGGGAAATGATAGAATTTTTCAATTATACATTGGTTAAATGTTACTTTCAAGTGCCCACCCTTATTCTGTGATCAGACCATAACAACTGCATTCCTCCAATGAATGTTAATACAGAGTCCAGCTGAAATATCTTTAGAAACAAACTTCAGCAGTTATACCAGATTTCAGAAAGATGCAAATGGTCTAATTCAGAAGAGGTGTGGCAAAGTTTGTTTATCGGAGATATACAGAAGATGCAACACTATTAATTGTTATATTACAATTAGCAACCAATTATGGCTTATTAAAAAAATGTGGGACCCATTGAGAACACAGATGCTCCTCCTTGTTCATGTCTTTGGTATTTCAAAGCTGCTAGTGCTGCATCATGAAAGTGCCCCTTTATTGCATTAAACATTTAAGATTCCATCCTATATATAAGTCCATCTGACTCTCTGCAAATGGCCGAAGGAATCAATAGGTGCAAAATGGTATTTCTTGCTAGCACATGCATCTCCATTGACTGGGATTCAGACACTATGCAGTATCATGAGCAACTGCTTTCTAGGAAACTGCTATAATGACAACATAAACAAAAATGAGATACAAGCTTTTTAAATCTTTTTGTGCTTAATTAATGAAGATTTCCATGACCAATTTGCCATAATCTAGGTTTATAATTCTCATCTGAAAAGTGTGCTTTCAAAAAGTCTTCTCTTCAATAAAGAATCAGAGCTGTTAAAGAAAAATTCTGGGCATCCCAAGAGGAAATTTCACCCTCAAAATCAATGTTTTAAAAAATAGTTATGCATGATATTCCCAAAATTAATTTTCATTAAAGAGTTTCTAGCAATTTGGGGAGCAAACAAATTCCATAAACTACCATTCCTCCTCCATTAAGTGAATGTTCCCAGGAATTCCACCCTTTATATTCTCATGTCAAGCTGATGCTGACAAATGTGCCCCAAACCAAAGAGATCTGCTGGTTTCACTGGTATCAAAACAGTTAAGGTATCAGATTTTATGGTCTTGCTTGGGCACCTTCCTTCCAGAAGCAAATTCTTGGTGGGTTCACATGCTATGTCTGTTTTGACTATGCTAATGACCAATGCTCCAGGATTTGGAACGCAAAGGGAGAGTGAGGTTTTATTCCACTCAGCTGCATATGCCAGCTGAACTGAAGCCAATAGAAATTTAGGGTGCCTATTACAAAGATATGGGGCTCTTCTTTTTGTTTATTGATTAAATGTAATGCTTGGCACAAGGATGGGTGATGAGGATCAGTTCCAAGGCTCCATCCCTGGTTTGTGTGAAGGTAGCTTCTTGAAGAAATAAATCATGAATAGAAGAAAGACTCCAAAAGGGTTCCTAAGTTTGCTTATCATTTGCTGACATTTACTTCTGGACAAAATTTACTCCAGGATTTGACAGATTTTAAAGAAACCATTTTATTAAACCCCTTTACAAAAATATTTGCAACACTAAAAGAATCCAGTTCCCTATAAGCAGCTTTCACAAATTTACTGTGGTTTGAAAGAAAACCCTGGAGGTTTAAGTTATCACAGTGTTGCCATCCCTAAGTAGGTGATCACGCATTTGAGTTTCAGTACTGTCAACCATGTTGCAATTAATTCAACCAATTCCTGACAGAAATGCTGACTGAGGCAGCGCCTAGTTACCAGAGAGGAACAGGAAATGGAAGCACTGAACACACAAACATAATCATTTTTAAAATTAGGAAAAGAACATCATGTCTAAAGTATCTGCTGTTTCTTTATTTCAACCGCAGTTAACCTCAAGTATATTTCTCAATCTTTCCTTTCTCCAAACATAAATTCATATTTATTTCTTAATGTAAAATCTGTAATGGATTTAAGATTTCCTGGTAACCTGTGTTTCAAGGGTTTTAGCCAAAAAAAGCCCTGAATTCTCCCTCATTTTTAAGTTTGAGCCCTAGTTATTTGAATACTTGGACAAAGTTAAGAATTTCTATCAATCATCTTAAACTTTGACTTCTGTTGTCCAACATTCTGTGGTTTGGAATCCCATACACAACAGCTGGAGAAGATATACTTTCCAAGACCAAAGGAGCAAGGAAATGTTCTTAGTAATTTAGAAACAAAAGAAAATATATTTAGCCAAAATAATAAGCAAGATTAGCAGTTATTTGGCATATTTGAAATAATGATATATTTTTCGCAAAATTTGTACTTATTTTGCATATCTGTAGGTAAAATGTCAGTTTATATCCCCAGCATTGGCAATAACTACAAGTAGAAGATACCAATCTTTTCCCAAGAAAGGAATGCCAAATAATTTGGCTGGGTAACTTTTTTTTGAAAGGAGACAGAGTAGGGACTGAAGGAGGAGCAGCTGCTCCAAAACAAAGGCTTTGATCCTGTAGCTGAACATTCTTTGTGTCGTTTTACTTCACATTTTCAATCAGGAGGGCGATCCCTTGGCCACCTCCAATGCAAGCTGAACCCACTGCATATTTACCTCCCCGGCGTCTGAAAGAACAAAAATGGAATGGACACATTAAAAATGAATTTTCATCAACAATTTTTTGACATTGGGGCTGATTAGGCCATTTTTGCCCCCTCAGTCATCCAGTTAGATCATGGCTTACTTATAGCTCACTATTACTCTCTATTTACCAAATTTGGTCTTGAAGGCCTTTCGTAACAAAATTCTTACCATCCTTAGTATGGAAGTTATCAATTGACATTCTCAACACCTTCACTACCATTCATGTAAAGAAATGCTTCCTGGCAAAATAAAAAGGAGGAACATAATATAAGAATTAGGAGGACAAGGCCATTTTCGCCCCTCACACCTGCTCCAACATTTATTAAAATCATGGCTGATTTTTCACTTGAGCTCTGTTTTCTTGCACTGTACCAATATCCCACAATTTCCCTAATATCCAGAAATTTGACCTCTGTTCTGAAGAACTCAAATTGAATATCTTCCGTAGTAATGAATTTCAAAGTTTTTTCACCCTCTAAGAGAAGAAGCTTCTCTTCATTGTAGTCCTAAAAGACCCATCCTTTATTCATAAACTGTAATCCCAATTCTGAATACCTCAGCCAGGGGAAGCATCTTCCCACCATCTATCGACCCCTGTAAGAATTTTATTAGTTTCAGTACAATTTCTTCTCACTCTTCTAAATTCTGAAGAATACAGACCTAATCTTCTCAATCTCTTTGTAGGGCAAACCCCATGAACTAGTCTAGTGAATTTTCTTGCACTCCCTCTATAGCAAGTGTATCATTTTTAGGTAAGGAGACCAAAACTGAACATAATAATCTAGGTCATATCAAGGTCCTAGATAACTGCAGTACAACATCTTAATACTAAACTCATAATAAAGGCATATTACTATTTGCTTTCCTAATTGCTTGCTTCCTCAGGCATGTCAGCATTCAGTGACCTATGTAAAAGGCCGTCTAGGACTCTTTGAAACTCAATATTTCTCAATATGTTAACATTTAAAAAATACTTTGGCTCTTCTGCTTTGTGCACCAAAGTGGAAGATCATGTTTTTTTCCAATATTTTATTCTACGTTGTCACCCATTGTCTATAAACTCCTAAAGCCTCTTTACGTCCTCCTCAGTACTCAAAGCACCACCTGGTTTTATGTCAGCAAGTTTAGAAACACGAGCAATAAACAACCCACTAGAGGAATTCAGTGGGTCAAGCAGCATCTGTGAGAAAGGAATTGTTGACATTTCAGGTCAAAACCCTGTCTCAGAATTTGGAAAAATACCAGTTGGGCCCCTCAAACAAATCATTGAAAATAATTGCGAATACCTGGGACTCAAGTAACAATTCCTGCAGTCACAGCCTGGCCAAGTTGAAGGAGATCCATTTATTCCTGCCCTTTGCCTTCTGTTAACTAATTCTCAATCCATGCCAGTACATTATCCCCAATTCCCTGTGCTCTAACCTTGTTGACCAATCTCCTATGTGGGAAACTTCTGAAAATCTAAATACACCACATCCATAATTCCCCCACCTATTCTACTAGTTCCATCCTCAAAGAACTCCAATAATTAGTCAAAAATGATTTCCTTTTTTATAAATCCATGCTGATTCTGCTCAATCCTATTATACTTTTTTTTAGGTGCTCTAATACTACATTATTCATTAAAGATTTCAGTAATATCCTTAAGCTAGTATATGGGTAGTTCTATGATTTCTCTCTTCCTTCTTTCTTAAATAGTAGGCCTTATTTGCTAATCTTCAATCTTCATGAACCATCCCAGAATCTGTAGAATACTGAAAGATGGTAACACATACACCCACCAGCTCTAGCCACCTCCTTCAAATCTGTGGGATGTGAAGCATTGTGTCCTTGGGATTTATCAGCTGTTGATCTCACCAGCATTTTTTTAAAAATGAAACTAACTTCCTTCAGTTCCTCTTTCTCAATAGGCTCTTAGTTGTCTCATATTTCTGGCAGTTATTTTGTGGTTTCTTCTGTGAACACAGATACAAAGTTTTGTGTAATTTCTCTGCTGTTTCATTACTCCCCACTGTAAATTCCCATGCCTCTTGTCTCTAAAGAACCCACTAACTATTCCTTTATACTTACCAACAAAAGCTCTTACAGTCATTTTATGCATAATTTTCTGACAAATTCTTTTACAGGTCCTTTTACAACAAGATTGTTAATTAACTGTTGTTACTGCACAATACTAGATCCAAAATAGCCTATTACCTAGTGGGTTCCTAACATCTTTATCTTGTCTATCTTTCATGATTTCATTCTCCATGTTATTATTACAAATTTGACATGTCCAGTCTATATGTAAATTAATATCCCACCTTATTATTCTTGCTACATGCATGTCAATTTCCATTTTTATGCCATGACCAATATTAAAATTACTATTGGGTAGTCCATAAATAACTGTCAATGTTTTCTGTCGTTGCATCTTAGCTCCATCCCAACTGTTACTAATTTCACATCATGATCCTGTGAGTCAAGAGCACTTCTCACAACTGTACTGATCTCATTCCTTCATAATAGCACAAGTCCATCTCCATTTCTTCTTTGTCTGCCCTTCCTTGATGTCAAATATTCTTGAACATTCAGCTGCTAACTTGTCACTCTTTCACATTTCCATAAAGCCAGTTAGATCTGATCCATTTACATCTAGTAGTGTCATTAAGTTATGTTCCTTGTTGCAAATGCTACATACGGTTAGATATTGTGAGAATCAAAGCAAAACACAGATGCTGGAAATCTGAAATTAAATTAGAAAATGCTGGACAAACTCAGGTCAGATAGCATCTGTGGAAATAACATTATATATATATTAGACACACACACACACACATATGTTTTCCGTAGGAGAGTCAACGGGAGAGCGATGTCTAGAACAAAGGTAATGTCTATGATAGGATGAGTCAAAAAGGCTTAATGGCCTTTTACCAGTACATTAAGCTTCTTGGTCTGTGTAAAGTGTTGTTCATAGGGCCTGCCCAGCAGGCCAGACTTATACGAGTAGGGTAATGAAAATTGTGCCAACATGATAATAAAAACAGATATAGGCACAGTAGCTATAATTTAGCCATTTTAATATTTTCTCGATTTTGACCTCATCCATTGCTTGCCTTTGTTTCCTCTATTCATTTTGATTACTGCTTTTCTAACTTCCACTTCTTGGTTTGTTTCTTGGGCCGAAAGGCCTGTATTGTACTGTAATGTTCTACGTTTCCTTCCTGAAATCCCATCACTCACTCACCAACTAGACCCTGCAAGGATATTGGTCCTGGTCCTGCCTAAGTGTAACTTATTTGATTTGATCAAGTCCAATCAGTCCCAAAAATGGTCCCAATTCCTCAGAAATCATAAGCCTTCCCCCTTTCCAGCCACACAATCATTTGCTCTATTATCTTATTTCTATTTCTATTCTTGTTAGCACTGGGAGTAAACCTGAGATTACTACCTTTGAGGTCTGCTTTTTAATCTCTTTCCTAGATCTCTAAAACTGCTCACAGACCTCCTTCCCTTTTTCTACCTATATCATTGGTGCCAATATGGACCACAATTTCTGCTTGCTCACCCATCCCTTTCAGGATCTTCTGCAGATGATCAGTGACATCTTTGACCCCAGCACCAGGGAGCCAATATTCTATCATGGAGTCATGCCCACAGCCATAGAAATGCCAGTCTATCTTTCCAAATGTTGAATCTTCCATACATTGTTCTCTCACTCTTCTTTCTGCCCTCCTGCGATTTGTACCCATCAGTATCCAAGAGAAACAAATACAAGGGATGAGCAGTGACTCCTCAAACCATAAGTGAGTAATATATGCATTTTAAAGCTAATATTCATTGGTCCCTTTATGACTTTGTAACCCATAGTCAATGATGGTACCCCACTAGATACAAATGTTATAAATGAAATTTCATGAACAACCTTTTACACAGACCAAGAAGCTTAATGTATTGGTAAATTTTATGGTTCTAATAAAAAGACTATAACCGTAAGTGTAAACCATAGCTCTAACATCTGCTTATATTTTTGATGAATCTGCTGAAGAGCATTTGTGTGGATGAGCATTGTGTCAGGACAAGAAAGGGCTCAGCTATAATATTCTACACTATGGAAAATGTTTGTAAAATTTGCTGTTTTACAATTATTGTTTTTTCTCTTGTATCTTCTGAGGAGCTGTAATAACAAATAATGATGCAAGAGAGATGAACATTTGACATTCAGTGGCAATACTATTACCAAGCTCCCATCCGGTCAACATGCTTGGGATACCATTCACCAGAAAATTAACTGGACCAACTATGGAAATAATGTGTTAAGAATAATAAAAAGCTGGGTTTTCTGGGGCAAGTGATTAATTCCCAACATTTTTCCCGCCATCCTAAACTCAGGAATATGATGGCTTACTCTCCACTTGCCTCAATAAGTACATTTCCAATAGCACTTAAGTCTCACATGATCCAGGATGAAACAGAAATATCACCTGAAATATTCACCCTCTCTATCAATTGGATTGCAATGTGTATGGTTTATAAAAATACACTATGGTGATTGGCCAAAGCCAGACTGACAATACTTTGTAAAATTTCAACTTCTACCATCAAAGAAGATAAGGGGAGCAGGAACACTGGACCACCACCACTTGCAAACCAGACACGATTTCAACTTGAAAATATGCTGCCATTCTTTCCTCAACGTTGGGTCTATATTGTGTAACTCCCTGCAAACAGCTCATTGGATGTCCCTGCATCAAAAGAACTACAGTGGTTAAAGGCAGGAGCTCACCATTATCTCGTCAAGGTCAGTTATGGATGGACAATAAATGTTGGCCTAAACAATAAATGAAAAAACTCAATTTATGTAACTCCAAACACACACAAAGGTTCTTTATGGAATGCGTGTTAATCTCCTGTATTGTGAGGTGTTTTCATGAACACAGTTTTGCACAGAATTTCTAGGCTACTATATTTTGAAATATTTAAATGAAATTATGACAAACTAAAGTCAATTTCTTTTCAAGGTCAGAGTGCTTGCCTAGCAGTAATTATAACTGAGAACACCATTAAAAACTTGCAAGTGCAACAAAATATATTTTCATAATACTTCACTACTAGACTAGCTTGTATCTATCTTTTGTGTTCTTATCAGTTGATCTCATCTTCCTAGATTCCATTAAGAATGGCTGCAAATTGCATAGCCAGTGGAGGAGGTCTGAGTCAGATGAGGTTTGTTGGTATCTTGGGAGCTCTGCGTTAAACTATGTGTGTAGAGGAATCCCAAAATTGCAATCACTATTTTGCAAGCAGATTTTTGAATATGGACATACAAACCACACCTTCAGTTGATTTCGCTGGGAGACAGACATGCAGACACACAAGTGTGTTTATCATACCTGAGCTCATGAACGAGATGTGCTGTTATCCTGGTTCCTGATGCCCCTAGTGGGTGTCCTAATGCTATAGCACCTCCATTTACGTTGGTATTTTCAGGATCCAATTTTAGAGCCTTCTGCACAGACAAGTACTGAGGAGCAAATGCTTCATTTACCTTTTTGAGAAAAGATACACCATAATCAGTCACAGCATAAACTTTATTTTGAAATAAAAGGCTTTGAAAAAAGTAAAACGTTCACCCCAGGTGTTCAATCGCGCTTTGGGCCGAGACCCTTCATCAGGACTTGATGAAGGGTCTCAGCCTGAAACGTCGACTGTTCATTTCCCTCCATAGATGCTGCCTGACCTGCTGAGTTCCTTCAGCATTCTGCGTGTGTGTCACTTCACTTGAAAAGTAGTCCTTGTGAATGCTGCAGACCCCGTTATTGAACACTCTGCTAAAACTTGCTATTCTGACTTAAGTAGAGAATAGCAAAGGCAGAAAGAAAACAGGACAGCAAGGTATCAGGAATAAGGATCAGAAAAAAAAACAACCAGTGAAACTACTAGGTCATTTAGCCTCTTGAACACACTCCAACATTCAATTAGTTTGTCACTGATCTCAACAGGGCACAAACTTTTTACAGACCTCTACTAGATCCATGTCTTGCAAGGATAATCCTGCTTTCTTCAGGACCCCATTGATTGCTGGTACAGGGCCTATCAGACAGATAAAAGATCTAATTAATAAGGAAGTAATTTTCAAGTTCTTACACTTTGCCACTAAATTGTCTATTATTTTTTTGATGAAAAATGCAACACCACAGGATAAAATACAGGACTGGCAACCTGTCCTGCCACAGGCTGGGATGAAATTTCATACCCACTGAATTCTCAATTTTAGTCATTCAGCTCACAGAAAGACATGGTCAGAAATTGGATAATCTCTGTGGTAAAGGGTAGAGGAAAAGGCAAAGGCATTCAGTTCGTAGCTTTTGCTTGTCCAGCGACTGGTTCAACAAATGCCAGATTATACATGATGACAGTTAGGGTAGGATAAAACTTGTGATTTCACTGGAGAGTAGCTGATTCTCTAAAGCTTAAGTGTAAATTTGAGAGTTTCTGTAGTGAACATAACTGTAACTTGGCATGAATCAGTAACAAATCTGCATCTGAACATTCTGTAGCATGGCACACAGAAAACCTGGATCTCACTTCCAACTTATGTTCACACAACAAACATAGACATTTTATAAACGGGAATGAAGCAAAGATATTACAACAATGAAATTACATTGTTATAATCCAATTTAATAAATTAAATCTGAAATTTGCATCACTTTATATTAACTGTATTTACTTGGCAACGTTTACTTGTAGAACGAAGCCGCAGCCTCCTTCTTCAACAAGTTCAGTGTTGTTATATTTACTGCCCCAGGTTTGATGAGAGGGCAATCCCTTGTCTACATCTCACCATAGATGAAAGGAGGTCACAAAAGTGAAGACTGGCTGTACTTAGTTCTTGGCCTGTTTTGAATCTAGTGTGGAATACAAACTCAAGGGGCTTTTTCCCTTTAATTAGTACGCCACACTATTTATACGGCATCATTCCAACTGAAATAAATCTTATTAATTTTCAGGATCTGAAAGTCACTGGCAAGACCAGCGCTTATTGCCCCTCCCTAATTGTCCTTCCTGAAACACTGAAGTCCTTCTGGTGAAGATACTCACTCAGTGCTGTTAGGTAGAATTATGCATCTTCACTACAAATGAAAGACCCAGGAAACTTAGATACAAAATAACAAAAGATGATTTAAGCAAAGGCATACAGCCCAATTGTAGGCTTCGTAGTATTTGTTGTTTCCTCAATTTGAAATAAAATTTATAGGCGGGGTCAGTTCCAGGTGTCACGAACCAGCAACAAAAGAAACACACTGAGCATGATTTAGTGTTAAAAACTATTTTATTAATCACTACTTATGATAATACGTAAAATAAAAGTAAAAATGTTAGTATGTTAGAATTCAAAAATGTTAAACCTCAAACGTTAACCCCAAAACTAAACTCGTCGTGTGTGTGTGTGACAAAGTCCAAAACTCCCAGTTCCGGAATGGTTCTTAAAGTTCAGTTCCGCAAGCCATAAGGTGAAACATGAGCAAGGGCTTCTTCAACAACCACCGTTGTCTGAAGATAAGATGTAGATGTAGAAAAACAGAGAGAGTACATACGAAATCCAAATGTTCCACGATGGAACCCAAACGACACTCCAGCGTTTACTCGGTAGTGACTTCCTCACCCCGAAAAGCATCCGAACCGTGGTCGTCCACACACAAATACCTGTTTCCTTCTGCAGGTCAGCAACAAAGTGAACTCCACCGGATTACTTCCAACTTCCATACATGGATTTCAGTGGCAAACACAGTTATTGTTTCTCATCCAACGATAGAGAAAACAAGCAGGCTGGTGTCTCTCTCCCTTCTCTCTCTCTCTCCTTCTTCTTCTTCTTACTTCTTCAACAACGTCATTACGTCCTTTATCTTCTATTGACGTAAGCACGCCCCACACACACATACACACACACTCTCTATCTTAAAGGGACTTTCACTGAGTCCGTAACACAGGAAAGTTTTGTGTTATTTCCTCCCACAGTATTTTCTGACATCAAAGCACTGATCTGCGTAAATGCTTATTATTGACAAACATAAGGAATGAAAATTGTTGGTGCACTATACTGCCTAGGTAGTTAATCTTGGTGGACTATTGAGTTGTACATGAAATGACAATTCAATCAATCATTCTCAGAATCCATTCACATTTGTCCACTCATCAACAACTGACAAGATCAGCTTTTACTGCTGGGCTTTTCAGACAGCAGTTAAAAATCAACTACATTTCTGAGGGTCTGGAATTGCAGATAGGCCAGAAAGGGTAAGAACAACCTTAGGATATTAGTGAATATATGCCATCACAGTAGTTTCCTGGGCATGATTACTGAGGCATCACTTTATAGCAGACTTGTTTAATTAATGATCCAGTGATATGAGTTCAAATCCCACCATTGCAAATGGGGAATTTAAATTCACCTAAATAAATAAATCCGTGATCCTATTATAATATATAAGCTATTAGGATAGCATGCACTCCTAAATGAGTAAAGCAAATAATGCTGGTATTCAGTTTTTAAACTTAATATTTAATTACCTGTGTAATATTCCATCACGAATTGTGCACTGATCCACTTACCAGCATGGCATACACTTTTTCAAAACTAGTTACCATGGCTACAATGCAACAGGACTCACCGATTCCCATAATGCTTGGGTCACATCCACATACATGGTGAGCCACTATTCTGGCCAATGGCACCAACTTATGTTTTTGAATTGCCTCTTCACTGGCTAATATCACTGCAGCAGCTCCATCACACACTCCCTAATGAAAATACATCAAAAACACATCAGAAATAGCAGATTTTGGTCAAACCTTATTACATCTACTCAATTTTTCTGGGTAACTACTCTTAGTCTGCTTACACCTCTATGCTTTCACTGCGTTACTTGACTCGTGAATCCAAATAAAATACATAAGCGATACCAATGACTTAATAAATGCCTCATAATAAAGAAGTTGCCATTTAGACTAGAAAGATCCTATTTTGATCCCTGATATGCCTACTATAATAGCATTTGGGCACTCCAACCAGCTTCAGCATCCCTGATTCAGGGAAGGATAGGGAAAACATGTGGGTATGAGTAAAATACATTCTCAAGTTCATTACAATGGCTGAGAGATTGAAAAGCTTGTGAATTTTATAATAAGGATAAGCAGCAGGTAAGCTGAGACAGAACCAGAGATAGGAATGTAACAGATTAAAGTGGATGTACGGGAAGAAGCTCACCTCAGGATCAAATAGAATATTTAGATTGCACACACATAAAGACAATTCACCAATTTATGATAAGTGCATCACTTGGTTCTTTTGATGTAGCAAAAACGATACGATATCTTTATTAGTCACATGTACATCGAAACATACAGTGAAATGTGTCTTTGCATAGAATGTTCTGGGGGCAGCCCACAAGTGTCGCCATGCTTCCGGCGCCAACATAGCATGCCCACAACTTCCTAACCCGTACGTCTTTGGAATGTGGGAGGAAACCGGAGCACCCAGAGGAAACCCACGCAGACACGGGGAGAACGTACAAACTCCTTGCAGACAGTGGCTGGAATTGAACCTGGGTCGCTGGCACTGCAGTAGCGTTACGCTAACCACTACACTACCATGCCTGCCAATCCCAAAGGGCAACACATGACAATGACAACGACAACATCTGATAACCATGCAAGTTCTTTTTTTGACAGCTAGATGAAACCTTGGTCAAAGAGATAGATTTTGGGAAGGATTTAGAAGCTCACATTTCCTCATGCCACAGGAAGCCATTCAGCCCATCTAGTCTATACCAGTTTGCAGAGCAAAACCATCCTCCATTTGTTTCCTTGTAACCAATTCTCATGCTACCCATTAACACCCTACTGTTCCTTTTATCATCCACCTATATTAGGGGGAATTTACAATAGCCAATTAATGTCTTTGGGATATGGAGGGAAACTGGAGCATCAGAAAGAAACTCTTGCAGTCACAAGGAGAATGTGCAAGCTCCACACAGATAGCACCCGAGATCAGAATCAAACATAGGTCACTGGAGCTCTGAGATAGCTGAAGGAACTGCCGCCCGAGTTCTTAAAAAAAGAAGGCAGAAACAGAGGGTAATTTCAGAACTGTGGGCCCTGGCAGTTGAAGGCACAGCCTAGAGCAATTAAAAATGGCAAACCATAAGAGAGCACAATTAGGGGATCACAGATGACTAGAGAAGGTTACATGGTTATGAAGCAGCAAGCCTTAGTGGGATTTCAAAGTAATGGGGAGAACTTTATAACTGAGGTATTGCCATACAAGGAGCCAACAGACGTTAGCAAGCCTCTATATGACTAGTAAGAGAGATGGGACAAAATATAATGTGGCCTGTGGAGTTTTAGACACGATCTAATTTAAGGAGTGTGAGAAAAGGGAAAACAGCCAGGAGGGCTGTACAAGAGGGCATGGCTTTAAGGTTATGGGTGGGAGGTTCAGGGGAGTTGTCAGGGTGAGGTTTTTCACCCAGAGAGTGGTTGGTGCATGGAATGCACTGCCTGGGGTGGTAGTGGAGGCAGATACATTGGACAGGTTCAAGAGTTTGTTGGATAGGCATATGGAGGAATGTGAGATAGAGGGATATGCGGGAGGAAAGGGTTAGATAGTGTGAGGGTGGTTTGATGGACAGCACAACATGGTGGGCCAAAGGGCCTGTTTTGTGCTGTATGGTTCTATGGTTAAAGCACTGAAATAGTTAAGCCAGTAATCAACAAAAGGTAAAGGATTAGGGTTTCAGCAGCATGAGTGGAATAGAGCTAGAGAAAGGAATGTAACAGATGAAAGTGGATGATTTTGGTAAAGGCTAAATGTGTGGAAAGGAACTCTTCTCATACACCAAGATTGGGAACAGTTTGGGTTACCCTTGGCAAGTGGCCAGGGTGACAGGTGGAGTTACTTGACAAGGGAATGGAGGTTAACAAGTGCAATGAATCATAATGAGCATATATATTTGTGCTTCTAGGATGGAGAAACCTAATTT
This sequence comes from Pristis pectinata, assembly GCF_009764475.1. Classification (NCBI taxonomy): domain Eukaryota; kingdom Metazoa; phylum Chordata; class Chondrichthyes; order Rhinopristiformes; family Pristidae; genus Pristis; species Pristis pectinata. The sequence continues at coordinate 26,232,971 of NC_067406.1, forward strand.
AAACTGGAGAAAGAAAACTATTTGATAGCAAACTGTGTCAATACACAAACTTATTTCATGAGGAAAGCGGTTTGGAACATACCGAAGCATTTGCTGCTGTGATGGTGCCATTTTCCTTGAACACAGTTGGTAGCTTGGCCATCTGTTCTGCAGTGGTCTGTGGTCTAGGGTGCTCATCCTGTGCTAAAGATTCCTTTCCTTTCCTGGTTTTCACTTCAATGGGAGCCATCTCTTCATTGAAGTAACCGGCATCATGAGCTGGATTGCATCAACAGCAACACATTATGTATATTTTATCACAGTAAATGCACTCTCCTACTTATTTCTTGACTTTTGGTATTGCAGTTTTTTTCTAAACCTCCTTACTAACAAGCAAGAATGGATTACAAAACATTTTCAAAAGCAGACTTAAATACTACCAAAAATATATTGGGCATTAAATCATTGGAATTAGGGTTTCAGATGCTTATTGAGATCTTTGCATTGAAATGAGAGACATTCATCAATTTTTTTTTAAAGTGTGAAATCAGAGTTTGTTACTGTCTCCTGAAAAAGCAAATTGTTAAAGACTCCCCAAATAAATTATACATTTTCAATAATTCATACAAAGATAGGTTCATAATTGGACCTTTTCACAAATTCTAAAGTACCACATGAAAACCATAGTACTCATTGTTAAAATTGATTTCTCATTCAGGCTTTTAATTTTTTAAAACCCCATTTTAAACTTTACTTACAATTAACATGCTTAATTAGAACACAGAACAGTACAGCACAGAACAGGCCCTTTGGCCCACAATGTTGTGCCGACGTGGCTATTCTCTCCTATCTACAGGATGCCCATATCCCTTCATTTTCCTCTCATTCATGTGCCCATCCAAGCTCCTGTTAAAAGCCCCCAATGAATTTGCCTCCACCACCCTATCAGGCAATGCATTCCAGGCATCCAACACTCGAGTAAAAAACTTACCCCCCTCAGCCTAAACGCATGCCCTCTGGTATTGGATTGCTCAATAATGGGAAAAAGATATTGCTTGTCCACCCTGTCTATGCCCCTCATAATTTTATACACTTCCAACAGATGACCCCTCAGCCTCCGCCGCTCCAGAGAAAAGAGCCCAAGTTTATTCAGCCTCTCCTGATAGCACATGCCCTCTAATCCAGGCAGCATCCTAGTATACCTCCTCTGCACCCTCTCTAAAGCCTTGACATTCTTCCTATAGTGAGGTGACCAAAATTGCACGCAATACTCTAAATGCAGCCTAACCAGAGTTCTATAGAGATGCATCATAACTTCTTGACTCCTATACTCAATACCTCGATTAATGAAAGCAAGCATTCCATAAGCCTTCTTAACCACCCTATCTACCTGTGTAGCCACTTTCAATGAGCCATGGACTTGCACCCCAATGTCTCTCTGCTCTTCAATATTGTTAAGGGTCTTGCCCTTAAGAGTGTACTGCCTCTTGAATTATTAAAAGAAAAATACAAAGATGTACCAAGGACTGGTTTAACAGTCTCGTGACCTTCAGTTGCCTTTAGAGCTATACTTATAACTGATGCACTCAAGGGTCTAATGTTTAAGTATTTTATTTAGATTCTACTCACTAGATTCCTATTACAAAACCTGCAGAAAGATGTGTTTAATATGGTCTCAATTTACTTAACACTTAATGGTATTTGCAGTGAATTTATTTTAGTTTCAAATATTTAGTTTCCGTCATTTATAATAAAATCTCCACATAATCTAACACTCTTCCATACTCCATACTCTCCAAAGTATGTTTCAAAATATATATTCTGTATGCTAAATGCTTACCAGCTTGCCACCTCTGCTGTGACTTCAATGCATATGTATCGCATTCATCCCTGCTTATTTCATACTGATCGGCAAGATTTTCAGCTGTGAGACCCATGGGACTTTTAATGTGGAGGTCAGTCAGTCCTACCCATAAAGTGTCCTCCATCTGTAATGAAATTGGTTTAAATCTATTTCATGAAATAGTTTGATTCAAAGTTTTCTGAACGCCACTGGAGGTGAATAAGGTAAGCCCAATTTCCTGTCCCAAAGTAAATGGAAGCTACAGTCAGTCACCAGAAAGTTGGTTGTAGGCTGAAACAATGCACATCTACTTCAGTGCTTTAGACCTTAGTGTACTGCTTTGTCATTTTCAGTCAAAACATTTATTAGCTTTGCAGTGTCTCTAGTTGAGCCACCTTAGATGAATTGTTTCCAATTTAATGGCAGTACTTCATTTTCCACCTTGTACAAGGCCCAAGCCAAGATATGATTAAATATTTTCCACTCATCACTGGTTCAGCTTGAGATTTACTGGAATAGAACATTCCATTTGATATAAAACTCTGACCACAAAGCCCAGTTATTCATTTTCTCCTCTACGTGCAGTATACAGAATGCACCGCAGCAACTCAGTTTACTTTGACAGTGGTTCCATCCAGAACCTCAACCATCAAAGATAAGAGCAACAAGATCAAGATCCTAAGACTATCTAACCCCTTCCTCCCACATATCCCTCTATCTTAAATTCCTCCATATGCTTATCTAACAATTTTTTGAACTTGACCGACATATCAGCCTCCACTACCACCCCAGGCAGCGTATTCCATGCACCAACCACTCTCTGGGTGAAAAACCTCCCTCTGACGTCTCCCTTGAACTCCCCCCCCCCCCCCCCCCCCATTACCTTAAAGCCATGCCCTCTTGTATTGAGCATTGGTGCCCTGGGAAAGAGGCGCTGGCTGTCCACTCCATCTATTCCTCTTAATATTTTGTATACCTCTATCATGTCTCTCCTCATGCTCCTCCTCTCCAATGAGTAAAGCCCTAGCTCCTTTAGTCTCTCCTCATAATCCATACTCTCTAATCCAGGCAGTATCCTGGTACATCTCCTCTGCACCCTTTCCAATGCCTCCACATCCTTGCTATAATGAGGCGACCAGAACGGGACACATTACTCCAAGTGTGGTCTAACCAGAGTTTTATAAAGCTGCATCATTACTTCGCAGCTCTTAACTCGATCCCACGACTTATGAAAGCTAACATCCCATAAGCTTTCTTAACTACCCTATCCACCGGTGTGGCAACTTTCAGTGATCTGCGGACATGAACCCCCAGATCCCTCTGCTCCTCTACACTGCCCAGAATCCTGCCATTTACCTTGTACTCCGCCTTGGAGTTTGTCCTTCCAAAGTGTACCACCTCACACTTCTCTGGGTTGAACTCCATCTGCCACTTGTCAGCTCAGCTCTGCATCCTATCAATATCCCTCTGCAAGCTTCGACAGCCCTCCACACTATCCACAACACCACCAATCTTTGTGTCATCTGCAAACTTGCTAACCCACCCTTCCACCCCCTCATCCAAGTCATTAATAAATATCACGAAAAGTAGAGGTCCCAGAACCGATCCTTGTGGGACACCACTAGTCACAGCCCTCCAATCTGAATGTACTCCCTCCACCACAACCCTCTGCTTTCTACAGGCAAGCCAATTCTGAATCCTCATTTAAGCAATCCATCTTACTTCATAAAATTGCACTGGAACCTACTACATTAGGTTAGAAAATTTAATTACTTATAATTATAGAACAATATTTTTACCCAGGCAGATGAAGAATAGTTACTGGTTAGTCCAACCACCATTAACAACATTTGAAGTGCATTTTACCTTGACATCAATTCCGAACTTTATGCCAAATCGGATATTTCGAACAGCGTAAGGAGCTTGACTCATATTTTCTGATCCACCGCAAAGTACAATCTCAGCTTCTCGGAGGCAAATTTCCTGCAGCAAGATGCTTTATGTTAACATATACCATTCAGAATTTGAATTAATTTATCCAAAATGGATTGACATAGCATCAAAATAAAAGATGTGAATATGTTAACAATTCCATTGTATTTTATTCCAGTTAAGCTATCCACAGCACTACGCAGGGAAAACTACAGAGAGATAAAGCCTCCACTTGGGGCACAAGTGTTTCGAGGTTTTCCAGCCTCCACCTTCTTGATCCCAGAGAATCTCTGTTCAAACTTATTTGCATGTAGAAAAATGACAAAGATCTTCTGTAAACCAAGGCAGCAGTGCTTCAAAATGCAATTTTAAAATAACTGCTTAAAAAACCTTTGACATACAAGAATGCTAATGTAACCAGAAATGTGCAATCACAAAACAAAACTTCTAATCACAACATCAACCCACCACTTGAGTGATCTGATTCTACGAAAACAATAATCTCCTGTTCATCTGTACTTTAGAATTATGCAAGCGTTTAGTGGGTCAGATGAGGAGATATTTCCCCTGTGGGCAAGACTGGATCCAGGGTTGTAGACATAAAACAAACATTAATAAATAAAATTGGAAGTTTAGTTGTGCAGAATTTTAAGGTCATAACAATAAGTTATTAAGGTGAATAGCATGATGTATTTGAGAGAAAGCTAGATAATCTGATGAAGGAACATGAAATGGAAATGGTGTTGGGCTTAGAGACACATGTTGAAACAAACACCAGCAAAAACTTGCTGGGCTGAGAGGATTGTTTCTATTCCATTATTGTCACTTCAGCATCTCTTTTTGCACTGCTTCAGATTGCACTACAATCTTTGCACCATTCTGCTGTTTTGTGGCTTGTCATAGTAATAATAAATACAATGTATACTGTTTACCCTGTGAGCTTCATGTGAACAAGGAATTTCATTGCACCTGGTGTACATGACAATTTACTAATCTATTTAATGTAACGTCAGTCTTCCTGCTATTTGTTTGCATACTTGAGTATTTTTTCAATCCAGCAACTTGTGACCCTATTTAACTGGTTTGCAATAAGTGGAAATGTCTTATATCTATTACCAGGGGAATTTGCTGATGTAAAAGAAGCAGTCTTTAGATCAAACAGATCCTGAGCATATACATTTGACCACTAACCAATCACACTTGGCTCAATTATCTTCAGATCTCGATTCCAGATTGATTATCTTGTTTCGAAATGGAGACTGAAAGAGCTGCTGCCTTACAGCTCCAGGGGAATCTGCACGTTCTTCCTGTGACCATGTGGATCCCCTAGGCATTCTGGTTTCCTCCCATGTGCCAATGGTGTGCGGATTGGTAGGCTAACTGACCACTGTAAATTGCTTCTAGAAAGTAGCTGTGTGGTAGAATCTGGGGAATGTTGTTTGGAATGTGGGGAGATTAAAATGAGGTTAGTGTAGAATTAATATAATTGGGTACTTGATGGCCAGCACAGACTTGGTGGGCTGAAGGGCTTGTTTCTGTGCTGTATGCTCCATAACTGCAAGTTCAAAAAGAGATTTTGCAATCTTGTGAGAAATTGTTCTCATTTTCACCGATTCTGTGTCACAAAACCATTTTGCAGTCTCTTATCCCAGGTACAGTGTTAGTCTCTTATTGTCTAATAAAAGATCTATTTCCCACCATTCATTCAGTTCCTAGTCAACAGAAGTGCAAATAAGACAGTAATCAGAAACAAGGTTCTTCAGCAGTGGCAATGCAAGAGAGAAAGAAAAATCAGAAAAGTAACACTCCAGCTTTCCTACCAAGTTTGAGCAATACTGGTCCCAGTTCAACATCTTACCTTCACTGGTTAAAATCACAAAGGGAGCAAGGAATGGCCAAAATAAACTACTTCCCACACACACTCTAAGATTGTCTATAGCCTTACAAAGACTCTCATCAATGAAAATGCAGATTCAGTAATATTAGTTGTGTAAAATGCCACGATCAAATTCACTAATGCAGTGTACAGTACAACTTTTCAGTACCTGTGCTCCAGTTATAATTGACTGGAAGCCAGATCCACAAAGTCTGTTTACAGTTAAGGCCGGCACTGACATTGGAATTCCAACTTGTAGTCCAACATGTCTCGCAATGTAAACAGCATCTGGAGAACTCTTTCAAAAATAAAGGAAGATATTAATTTTACTCAGGATTGAATCCCACTAATTTTATCTAACCAAACGACAAGCAGACTCTCTGATGGAGAAGACTATACTTTGTCCAGGGAAACAAGTTGCCTGATTGGAAAAAAGATAATTCCCATCCACTACCATGTTTAACCCCTCCAACCAGCCTGAAAATCATCCTTTAAAACAACAGTAGAAAGTAGTCAATAAAATAACTAATACATCTTTTTTATAAATAGAAGAGGAAAATCTATAAATGTCGGTAGCTATAAGAAAAACCTTTTTTGCTTTTTTGATGCCAGTGTCTCAGTTTTCTACCTTGACTTTGAATGAGTTTTGAACCACTCAGGAATAGGACTTCCTAACAGTCTGCCAATCAAAATTTTGGTAAAAGTATCAGGAATGCAAAAGCTATTTTTAAATCAATATGATTTTTTTTAAAAGTGCACTTTAGACTGACCACTGTATTTTTTCTCTTGTCACATTGAGAGTCTGGCAGAGCCAGTTGTATGCTTGACTGTTAATGAAAAGTCAGTCTGAAGAAGAATAATCAGAGGAGCAAAATGAAACAAAGCATCAGCTTCAAGATTCTCCAAGCAGCTATTCTCAGGCCTCTTCTACTACCCAGCTCTTGACCCCATGATATCTCTTTGCTGGCTCTATTCTTGTTCAGTCACACAATCAAGATAAACAAACCTATATCAGAGACTGCGATGCTGGAATCTGGAGTGACAAACATTCTGCTGGAGGAACTCAGCAGTTTGAGCAGAATCTGTGGGAGGAAAGGAACTGTCGACATTTTGGGACAAAACCCTACATCAAGACTCAAGTCGGCAATTTCTTTCCTCATACAGGTGATGCTCGACCCGCTGAGTCTCTCCAGCAGTTTGTTTGTTGCTAAACAAATCTTTACATTTGACACCTTCTGCCTTCTTGTTAATGAAATATTTATCCCCTTTGTCACTTTCAACTCATATGTTCCAATATTCCTCTTTACTTTCCATAAATTCCAATTTATTCATGCTTCTGGAAATTCTGTTCCACATTTAGAATTAACTTTCTCATCATCTGCTTTGTTGACCTGATGTCAGCTTTGGCTTACAGATGCCCCTCTCATCCAAGTCAGAAGAGTCTGGGTCCATACCCCATTCTAGAGACTTGAGTACATAATATAGCTTGATTCTTGCCCAAAATGAGAAAGACAATTTACTGATAGGTAAAAGGTAAACGCATAAATTTCTTCGGTTTGATGTTGTTACATTAAAATAAGTACCAACTGAATCAGCTAAATCTGCTCATAACTGTGAGATAAATCAACTTAATAATTCACACTAACCTTATCTTAACTTGTTAAACAGTCACATATAAAAAAGGTACACATGCAAAAGACATAATTAACTAAATGAAGTCATGAGATAGAATTTTTGCACCTTTGTGTTGGTTTTGGTGTAGCATGATGAAAGACGGTGGAAGGTGAAAAGCTTGCTAATCCATCAGTTTGCCAATGTAGATCTGAATTTGTAGAAGACAACTACAGAGTAACTTGCTTTGTATCCATCTCAGAAGAGCACCACCTTCTGTATAAATGTGATAATTTTCCCCTTCTTATACCAACTGTCCTATAGCCTCTTTAGTGAGATTACCAATTGGGACAGTTTTGCATGGGGACCCATGAATTGAATTTACACTTTCAAACTTACTTTATACAGAAATAGAAATGTAGGAAAAACAGAACTCAGCCAGTCAAAGCAGCGACTCTGGAAAGAGAAACCTTTCAATATTTTGGCTCAACGATCCTTCCTCAGAACTGGTTGAAGAGTAGAGGATTTACAGTTTTAAAAATAGAGCTGGGAAGAGGAGTAGGAGTAAAACAAAATATTATATGGAGATTGGTTTAGACAGATCAGGTAATAAGGAGTATGAGTATTTACCATTAGAAAGGCATTAGAAGAAATGGGGTGAGAAATGAACATAATAATGGGAAGTGACAAGAGAGTAGTTTACCTGAAGTTGGAAAATTCACTGTTCATCCCAGAAGGTTGCATAGTGCCTAGACAGAAGATAAAATGTTGTTCTTCTAGTTTACGCTGGGCCTTGCTATGGCAGTGGAGGAAGCCACAGACAGAGAGACACACAACAGACTGCAGATTCTGGAATCTGGAGCAACAATCTGCTGGAAGAACTCAGCAGGTCAAGCAGCACCTGTGGGACAATTCCTTTCCTCCCACAGATGCTCTTGACCTGCTGAGTTCTTCTAGTTGATTGTTTGTTGCCATAGACAGACAAATTGGGATTGAGAATTAAAGTGGCATGCAACAGGAAGGTCAGGATCAATCCTGCAGAGTGATCAGCAAAGCAATCACCCAATTTGCATTTGGTTTCTCCAATAGAGAGGAGGACACATTGTTAACACAGAATGCAATTTAGTAGATTGGAAGTACAAGTGAATAGCTGCTTCACCTGATATGATTGTTTGGGTCCCTGGATAGTGGGAAGGGAGACGTGAATGGACGCTTGCATGGAAATGGTGGGTTGGGATGAAAGAGTGGACAGGGAATCATGAAGCGAGTGGTCCCTGTGAAATGTAGAAAGGGGAGGAGAGGGTAAGTGTGAATGGAGGTGGGATCACGTTGGAGCTAGCAGAATGCGAAGGCTGTTCAGGTGAAAGGCGAGTACCAGGGGAATTTAGGAATAAGAAAGCACCAATCACTTTGATGGGATTATACTATAGGCCTCCAATAGACAGCGGGAATTAGAACAGATATGTAGGCAGATTGTAGAAGGGTGTGAAAGCAATAGGGTTGTAGCAGTAGGGGATTTTAATTTGGTATGCTTGCCTTCATAGGCTGAGTCATTGAGTATAAAAGTTGGGAATCATGTTGCAGTTGTACAAAATATTGGTTTGACTGTATTTATGTACAGGTCTGGTCACCACACTACGGGAAATATATAGTAGCAATCAAGAGAATGGAGAAGAGATTTACCAGGATGTTGCCTGGAACGGAGGCCTCTAATCGGGGATGTAGCTCAGTGGGAGAGTGCAGGCTTTACTTGTATGAGGTACCAGGTTCAATCCCCGGCATCTCCACGCTGGTGACAGGAAATTTTAGGGCAGGCGTGGTAGTGAAGTAGGTTAGCGTAACACTATTACAATGCCAGCAACCCATGTTCAATCCTTGCTGCTGTCTGTAAGGAGTTTGTATGTTCTCCCTGTGTGTCTGCATGGGTTTCCTCCGGGTGCTCCGGTTTCCTTCCACATTCCAAAGACGTACAGGTTAGGAACTTGTGGGCATGCTGCGTTGGTGCCGGAAGCGTGGTGACACTTGCAGGCTGCCCCCAGAACACTCTACGCAAAAGATGCATTTCACTGTGTGTTTCAATGTACATGTGACTAATAAAGATATCTTAATTAAGGAGAGATTAGCTAAAGTAGCTTTTTTTCTCTCTGCTTTACCCCAGGGCAGGAGAATCTAGAACTAGAAGCGACAGGTCTAAGAAGAGAGGGGAGAAATTTAAAAGAGATCTGAGCAGTAAGTTTTTCCACACAGATGGTGGTGAATATTTGGACAGGTACTTGGATAGGAAAGGGGTAGAGGGATACAGGCCAAATGCAGGCAAATGGGATCAGCAGAGATAGGCATCACAGTCAGCATGGACAAGGTGGGCCCGAAGGGCCTGTTCCTTTGCTGTACCTTTCAATGATTCTATGAACTCTCTTTCTTCTGTCCCAGGGAGAGAGCAGATAGAATCAGATGTACAGGAAATAGAGGAAATACAGTTGAGTGCTCCATTCGAAGGAGGAACGGAGGGCCCTTAGACTTTTCTATTGTGCAGTGGAGGTGTAAAACGATTGAACATCCATGGTGATGCAATTTTTTTTTTACAGTCAGAGGGTAGTCCAACATACTGACAACCCTGGTTGAATTTGAAACCAGATCCCAAAAGGTAACATAAAATTCACCAACCTACTGTAATATCTAATTGATAAATATATATTTTATTTATCTGTTTATCTGTTCCAGATTAGTAATCTTAGCCAAAACAGTAGTGGGAATATTATTAAAGCTACACTAACATAATAGTTAAGTTACTGGACAGTGTCAGGATCCTAGACTACTTTAGCTAGAAACATGTTTGATGAACTCTGTCTATACCTTTAGCTGCCTTGGTGAAGCAGCCAGCATAATCAAAGACCCCACCCACTCTCTTCTCCCCTCTCCCAATAGGCAGAAGAAACAGGAACCTGAGGGCACATACCACCAGGCTTAAGGACAGCTTCTATCCCACCATGATAAGACTATTGAACAGTTCTCTTATATGATGAGATGGACTCTTGACCTCACAATCTACCTTGTTATGACCTGGCACTTATTGTCTACCTGAAATGCACTTCCCTGTAGCTGTGACACTTTGCTCTGTACTCTGTTATTGTTTTTACCCTGTACTACCTCAATGCACTGTGTAATGAATTGATCTGTACAAACGGTATGCAAGACAAGCTTTTCACTGTACCTTGGTACAAGTGACAATAATAAACCAATACCAATATCCTTTGGGAATGGAAATGTGCCTAATTTATCAGGTCTGGCCTGCATACAACTCCAAACCCATTAATATGATTGAAATGAGGAAGCAGTTAACAGTCAATGAAAAGAGTGGAAAATAAATGCCAGCCTTGTCAATGACATTCACAATCCATGGAAAAAAAGTCCTCTTTCAATGTGTCTGTTATAACTTACAATTCTTACCAAGTGATACCTGCTGTAGCACATCTACACAAGGGCATCAACGTGATGGAGCTCAGTTAACACCCTGCCTTTTTATTTCTCATATATTAATACCATACCTTAATATGTTGCTCAGTAATGTCCCAAAGCACTTCACATACAATGAATTATGTTTAATTAACTGATGTGAGCTCTCTAAGATTGAACAGACTGCTGCTGCTCACATTCAAGTGCACACAGTCAGAATTCTACTACACTAAGCATCAACCATGAAACTGTAGTTTTCTAGAGAAGAAAGTGGTGACAAAATGTAGCTAAACTAAATGATTTAACACTGAAAGTAACACATTCACCTGATTAGCACACCTCATTAATAAAAACTTGGCTATTAGCTCCCACTCAACAAAGCAAAATGCAAAAGTAACCTTTGGGATGTAGGTTTTCAACTAAGTCTGAGAATTAGTGAACTCACTTTAAAGCTATTTATTTTTTTGTGACCAAGTAAAAATATTAATAGAACCATAGAACAATACAGCACAATACAGGCCCTTCAGCCCACCATGTTGTGCCGACCTTTAAACCATGCCTAAGACTATCTAACCCCTTCCTCCCACATATCCCCCTATTTTAAATTCCTCCACATGCTTATCTAACAATCTCTTGAACTTGACCAACGTATCTACCTCTTGAAATTATGCCAATGTTTTCCTTTGGATGACTATACTACCTTTCAGATAGTAACACTTTACTCTGTATTGTCATTGTTTCTACCAGTACTACATCAATGCACTCTGTACTAACTCAATGTAACTGCACTGTGTAATGAATTGACCTGTATGATTGGTTTGCAAGACAAGTTTCTCACTGTACCTTGGTACAAGTGACAATAATAAACCAATACCAATGGTTGCAGGGGTCCTACACTGGTACAGAACGGTTTGAAACACTGGCTTAGAAGACAATAGCAGCTGCAATGTTCATAGATTCAGATTCTACAACATACTAACCTGCATTACACTGCCAACAACAATGCTGTCCACCAGTTCATGGCTGACCCGCCCAGCAGCTAATGCAGCCTTTGCAGCATGTGTAGCTAAATATGTGGCACTGTAGTCCTTTAGCTTTCCTCCATAGGTACCAAAAGGAGTCCGCTTGGCAGCAACAATAAATATACCTTTAAAAAAAATGCAAAAAAACTTGTTCCACTTTACTATGTACTGGAGACTCATCCAAAATTTTGCAGTAGTAATCTAACAACTATAAGAAGCATTCATGAATAATTATGTCATCATCAGAATTTCAATAAAGCATGTGGATGCACCATATCCCTGATAAATAGCTTACAATAAATCTGGAAATGCACATTTTTCTATTCATTTACAGAATACGTGTTTTGCTGCCAACAATCCGGTATTTTCATGGTCACCATTACTGGTGCTAACATTTTACTATGAATCAATTGACTGAATTTAAATTATCAGAAGCAGTAGGAGGCCATTTGGGCTTTACGTCTGCTCCACCATTCAACTCTAACCTAGCCCTACCTTCCTGCCAACCCTATATCTTCTGGTTCCCCTAAAATCCAATAACCCATGAGCCTCTGATTTGTGACTGAGACTCCACAGCCCTCTTGGGAATAGAATTCCAAAGATTCATTATCCTCCAGGTGAATAAATTTCTTCTCATTGTAGTGCTGAGTGGCCAGTACTTTGACACTGTGACCCCTGGTTCTAAAGACCTCTGCTAGCAGAAATATCATTCCTTCATCTACCTTGTCAGTTCCATAGAATTTTGTATATTTCAATTAGATCACTTCTCATTCTTCTAAATTAAAGAGAATATAGGGCTAACCTGCTTAATCTCTTCTCACAATTCAACAATACCCCCCAACCATGCACTCCCCCACCCCCCCCCACCCCCCATCCCTGCATCCCCACCACCCCCATCCCAACAACCAATCTGGTAAATTTGGAACTTAATTCCCCAGCTGCCCTATTCAGATCTGAATTCATTAGATAATATCTCAGAATTGCTAATCCAGTAACAAACCCATTAAACCACCATACCCAATGCAGACAGCATGAGTTAATGTTTCATCTATAAAAAGGCACCCTCATTAAGGCCACTGCTAAAGTGTGCACTGGAGGGTCAGTTTATAATGGAGCATAAATTCCTGTTTTGAGTTTCACATCTGCATAAGTATGGGTTCCATCAGTTGTAAGTCTATTTGTGATTATTTCTCAACACCATCAACTGTTCATTGATCCACTCTGGCTCCTAGTGCTTTGGCAGCTCAATTTTAAAGTGCTCATCTTTCAAATCCCTCCATGACCTTGCCCTCCAAACCTCCCAAATCTCTGCACTTCTTTTGATTCCTGCCTCCTGTTTCTTTGACAAAGCTTTTGCTTAGCTGTCTTAAAATCTCAGGCTGTTCAGTGTCAAATTTGTTGAGAATTGCTTCTGTGAAGCATCTTGAAAAATTTTACAGCATTGAAGTACTGCATAAGTGCAAGCTAGAGGAATGACCAAAGACCATATCTTATGGCAACCGGAACTTCACAGCTACTAAACACTGCTGACAGCTGTTTGAAAACAAAAGTTTGTGAATGTTCTGCAACAGGTGATACATGTGCATCAGTTACACTGAGAGAGGAGCTGAAATGAAAGGCTGGATTTTAGCTGGTAATGCTGCCAACATAAGTTTTGATGCCATTTCAAATGATGCCTTGCTGATATTTACTGTTTTACTTCTAATATTAGTTACATAACTTTAACATTTATACACAGACATTATACATAGAGGATAACAGTAACAGTAGCTCAATTTACCACAAGTCTAAAGCAGTTGGTTTTAATATCTCACTTTTTGTCAGCTACACACAGAAACAAATGCAAAATTTAAAAAAAACGAGAACAAACACTTTTGCTTCATGTCAATTATTTGTAAAAGGATTGGAAAATGGAGATAAAAAGAACTAGATATTCTTTGACACCTGGACAAGCTTATTAAATTGGCCAAGGAATATTTTGCACAAGGGCCCACCACTGCAAAACTGATGGCTCACAAGGCCCAAGACTAGAGTAGACCTTATGCATTTAATGTTTGTTACAGCCTTGCATTATCAGAGTGAATGGAAAAATCCAGGTAGATTGCAGATCCAATTTGCAGGGAGCAGGTCATCTGTTGATGGGCACAGTAGTAAATCATGACTCCAATGGAGACAAGAGTGGCTGTAATTGGCTGTTTGGGGACGGTGGGTAGGGGGAACATGGGGGATGGGTTCAGTCTGTCTGACGCAGAGCTCTCACCAGTTAACTTAAAGAGGACCTATCTAAATGAGGGTACAGCATCAGACTCCATAACCTGGTACCTGCTGATGAGGAAACAAGTTTTTAGATAATGAAGGCCTGTTTCTGCATGAGTGCCCCATGCTCTGTTATTGGACATCCAACCATCTCAGTGCTATATATGCCAGACACACAAAGAATCTGGAAAGGAAAAAAATCTAGGCTTTGCAATCCACATGGTAAGCCCTAGGTTTTCTTCTACTACAGTTTTTTATCCATAGATATTGTACCAAGTAGCACACACAAACATTGCTATAATTTCTAGACCATCAACTTTTAAGGTGCTGAGAATAGAGGGGAGGACAGAATAAAACAAAGTCTGCAAGGAAGTGGAAGACAGGAGTGGGTGGTAATGGGACATGCAAAGAAACAAAAGAATAGATATGGAGAAGGTGTAAATGATAATAGCAGGATTATTTTCTAAAATTGTTGAGGAACAATTTGATTATCAAGAATTTAAACTCATGGTGTGCAATGCAGTAGTAACCCGAACTATTGTGTTTTGGAGACTCAAAACACTTACATTACCTCTATAAATTGGAGAAGTACCACAAATGTTATCTTCACAAAATTATCAAAATTCGTTGACAAATGAGGCAAACAAATATCAGTATTCTCTCCCATGCCAATATTCCCAGCAATGAAGATCTGATTCCACTCAATCAAAATTTGCATGTCTAACTCTAGATTCCTGAAACAAGTACTCTGCTTCAAGCTTCATTATGCTAAGAGATTTGGCAGAGAAAATGCTTTCATGTTGTTCCCAGATCTTCCTTGAAAACATTTTACATTCTGATTCATGGGAATTCCATGGTCATTTAAAATAGAGAAAAGGAGCATTCAGGAAAGTTCTAGCACCTCAACTCTCTGAGGCAAGAGCACATGAAGGTTGTGTGCAAACAACAGCAGTAACATATAATATCCCAAACAACTCACCCTCCTGCCCTGACAGTTTCACCAGTGGAGGACACTTTAGCCACCTCAAAATAAAACACATTGTGGGCAGTACAGTGGTGCAGCAGGTAATGGTGCTGCCACACAGCTCCAGCAGGTTCAATCTCAATTTACGGTGCTGTCCCTGTGGAGTTTGTATGTTTTCCCTGGACCTTATAGATTTTCCCTATGTGCTTCAGTTTCCTCTCACATCCGGAAGATGTGGCAGCGGGTTAATTGGATACCGTAGATTACTCCTTATATATGTGGATGGTCCTTATATATCAGGGGGAGTTAATGGGCTTGTGGGAGGGAAAAGATTACAGGGAGGTCACTGGGACAAGGGAACTGATGCAATTGCTCTGAGAGCCAGCACAGATTTAATGGGCCAAATGGCCTCCTTCTATGTCATAAGGAACTACATAAATGGATTGGAAGCAAGTCAGCCTTGATCCTGATCAACTGCTTAAGCTGCTACTAAACCATAGGTAGTACAAGTACACTGCTATTTCAACAGGACAGTGTATTTGGTAAATAGAGGAGTTGTTGGTAGTGACTGAGGTGTAAATAATACTGAAAAGAATTTTGATCTCAGCAGAGCAAAAAAAGAGATAACAAATCAAACTGAAACGTTAATTCAGTTTTGCTCACACCACAGGTGCAGCTAGATCCGTTGACTTCTTTCCCCAAAATATTCTATTTCCGCTCTGCCCAAATTTGACTTGTTCTCTTGATGTAAAGAGTTAGCGTACTTTTCTGATAAGCATCCTTAAAAAAGATTACAACTCCTTCAAAATTTCTTTCCAAAATTTAAGTTGATGAATACATTTGAGAAGATGCTACATAATAGGCTCATTCTCAAGACTGAAGGGGCCAAGGCAATATAAACTAGAGAGCAAGAACAGAAAGGTCAGTGATAGATGTACATAGTCTGTTGGAAGTGGAATGGTTCCCTTGCATGATCAGATGGACTCTTGACCTCACAATCTACCTAGTTATGACCTGGCACCTTATTGTCTACCTGCAATGTACTTCCCTGTAGCTTTGGCACTTTACTCTGTATTCTGTTATTGTTTTTACCCTATACTACCTCAATGCACTGTGTAATGAATTAATCTGTACAAACGGTATGCACGACAATTTTTCACTGTACCTCAGTACAAGGGACAATAATAAACCAATACCAAATTAAGAAAATAGTTTCTTAATCTGTCCAGACTTTACAAATAGAAGCCTAGAATACAAAAACAAGGAAGTTAAGGTGACCACTTGTAAAACATCTGGTTGACCATCTGGGCCCTAAACTGTAGAAAAGATGTGATGCCATGTAGAGGGTACAGAAGAGATTTATCAAGAAACTTCAGGGAAGAAGGACTTTAGTTATGTGGTAAGACCAGGAAAGCTGGAGTTGTTCTCCTTAGAACAGAGCAGGTTGCAAGGGGATCTGCTGGTGTTTAAAAATCATGAAGCGTAGATTGAGGGAAACCATTCCCATTGGTGAAGGGGTCAAGAATTAGGTGACAAAGAATGAAGATAATTGGCAAATGAAGCAAAAGTGACCTGCAGATTTTTCCCCCTTTTTCTTTGTACTGTAGGTGGTTCAGGACAGGGTGGCAGTGGAGCTGAATAAGGAAAATAACATGCTGATACATGGGGGAAAGGCAGGCGAACTGGACTGGCTAAATTCTTCTTCTCGTAGACAAAACTAAAACATTGCTTTCTCTGTCCACAGATTTTGCCTCACCGAAGTATTTCCAGAAGTTTCTATTTTAAAATTGAAAAACAATAGACTTTGGAAATCTGATATTAAAACAGAAATTGCTGAGAATACTCAACGTCAGGCAGTACTTGTAGAGGAAGAAGCAGAGAGAAAGCAGGAGCAGAGAAACAAATTCTATTTCATCTCTATCCACATATGCTGCCTGATTTATTGAGTATATCCAGAATTTTTGTTTTTTTTCAGATTCCCAAACATCACAATTTTTTTTCTAATTATTCTGTTAAAGAACTTTAAGTTTTAGTAAAACTCAGTAAAGTCCTTGCTGACCACCCGTTTGGCTTAACACGTTCTCTCGTGACATACACAGTCCAATCTTCCTTCCTTCAATGAGTCACTCTGTCCACCCACACCACCTTAAGACGAGACTCCTAATATCCCCTATCTGCCAAACTGTCAACAGTATCAGAATTTCCGCAAACTGAATCAGGTTATAATTTCCATCCACCGCACAGAAGTTTGAATAGAGACCAGAACAAAACAGTTTAAAGTACAAGGTTTACACCCAGTGTTAACTTAACTCCGCCAAATGTTGTTCCAACTACTAGTTTATACAATAATGAAGAGTAGGTTATCTTGCTTATTCAACACCGAAGAAGTACATAAAGGTTAGAAAGAACATTTAGAGAGAGGGAGCAGTTGACAAACCTCTGAGCAGAGACATAGTCCAAATGCGTCTGCTGATCTCACTACCGCTCTCAGCTCAGGCTTCACATCAAGCTCTCCATTCCGGACTCAACATTCAATTCAACTTCTCACTCTCATTTTCAAATACCCCATTGCAGTGCAAAACAACATAGAAGATTTATAAACAGTAAATTAATGTTGTTGCAGAAGTCCGTTGAATAATTCAATTAATTTATGAGAAATGAAGTAAATGTTTTGACGAAAGTTCTGAGCAGATTGTAAATGATTATCTGCACCTGCGGATTGTGATTGACAACGCATCCGCCCTCCGTAAACCTGCCTGGGTATTGATTGACACTCGTGGAAACCAATAGATAGCGGCCTAAAGGGAGGGTCTTGTACGTCTGTCCCTCTGCACGCATGCGCGCGATTCAGCAGGGAGGCGGATGGTTTAGCGGCGGGGTCGGTGAGGTGATGGTGGTTGTACTTCGGAATTTTTAAATGTGGGTCAGTACCTGAGAGGAGCTCAGTCAAAGCTTCTCAATGAAGAAATGGATTCATACTGAAAAGGATCAGTCCCGATCTGGGGAGTTGATTGAAGGAGGTTAGAATCCTTGCCCAGGTGAACGTGGTCATTTTCCTTATATGATCGGGCCCCGTGTCGGGGAGCCTGAGATGATTCAATTCACTTCTGGCGATGGGACATGTGTGTTCAGTTTCTGCAAGTCTTTGCTTTAACTGACATCCTTTCTTTATCATTGCTAATTAGCTTTCACGTTTTACATTAGAAACTTTACACTAGTTTGGGGGAGGGAGGGAGGGAGGGGGGAACGACCAGATCTCTGGGACGTGTGTAAAGCGCCAGCTTCTGGGTTTGTGCACTGTGTTTCTTTGCAAAGGACCATGGTCTCTGGCCTTTACAAGCAAGGTGCATTCATTTGTTAATGAACTTCTCTCTAAATGAAATCTTTATCCGTTCTTTTAATTTAAAATTATCTATATTTTGACAGGGCATTGTTTTAATTAGTACGGAAAGGGAGAGTAGCTGTTAGGGTATTTTATGTTTATCTTTAAACAAGGTAGGTGTGTTAACCTGTGCAAATGGTCAATGATGACTAGCCCACTGCGCAATCTGAGTTCCAGAATGAACTTTACTGATGGAATCAGTGCTGGAAAGAAGTCTGAGGCCATGCAATGAAACATATGAGGCTAAACGTAAAACATGCAGATATTGGAAATCTGGCATAAATACAGAAAGTGCTGGCAGTATTCAGCAGCTCAGTTGAGATTGATAACAGTTCGAAAGAATTAGGAAAAGTTTGAAACTGAATGTGTTCTAAAGTTGCAGAGGAGGGGAAGAGTAGAAAAAACAAGGAGAATGCCTGTGATGGAGTGGGATGAGGAAAAGAGGGCACGATAGAGGGTGTGGTGGCGGTGTTGCCATCTGCGTGATTGCTGGAGTCTTGTCAATTGCAGCTGATCTGTTTGGAGGAGGCGGACATAGATGATGAATAAGGACAGATAAGAAAGGGAAAGGGATGCTGGTCCCTTGTAATGCAAAACACTAGTTGATGGAAATTTGTAATACCCAGCAGGCCAGGCAGCATCCATGGAGGGAGGAAAGACTGAGTTAGCGTTATAAATTGATAGTTCCGAGATGCACTGCAAAGGCTGAAATTGTTGAATTGACTGTTCAGTCCTGAGGGCTGTAATGTGGATAGGTAGAAAATAAGGTGCTGTTCATCAAGCTTGCAATGGATTTAATGCACTTGTACTTCCAATTTAGTGGATTGCATTTGGTGCTCACAATGCGCTCTCTATAATGGAGAAACCAAATGAGGCCTGAGAACGTAATACATCCAGCTCTTTAAGCCCGCTCTGCTGATCGTGACTGATCTACCTCTGCTCCATTTTCATGTACTATCCTCATATTCCTTGATTTCCTTAATATTCAGAAATCTGTTGTTTTGAATGAACTCAATGACTGAGCTACCACAGCTCACTGGATTAGAGATTTCCAAACATTTACCACCCTCTGGGTAAAGAAATTTTGCCAATCCTAGATGACCTTTACCTTATTCTGAGACCTATTCCTAACTCTTTACTCACACAAGAGACTGCAGATGCTGGAATATGGAGCAACAAACAGTCTGCTGGAGGAACTCAGCAGCATCTGTGGGAGGAAAGAAATTGTCGATATCTCGGGTCGAAACCCTGAGTTTCCTCCAGCAGATTGTTGCTCCTAGCTCTATGCTCCTCAGCCAGTGGCAACATCCTTCCTGCATCCAACCCTGTCAAACTGTAAGAATTTTTTAAATTTCGATGAGTGAGTGGAAGAATCTTGATAATTGTAGGTGATCAGTCTGGAGCACGTGGATATAGAAGGAGGCATAGACTTGGAAAAAATAAGGGCATTGCTTACCCTATCTCTCCTACATGAAGAGCCAACTTGAAATCACAGAAGTGACTCTCATGAATCTTATGAATCTTTGCACCCCCGTCTATAGCAAATATTTAATTCTCTTACGTAATGAATCAAAATCATAGACACCATGTCTCACTGTGGCCCTTTAAAATTGCTTTAAAACATCTTTACTCCAACATGTAGGCCAACATACTATTCAACTTCCTAATAGAAACACAAAACCTACAGCACAATTCAGGCCTTTCAGCCCATAAAGCTGTGTCGAACAAGTCCCTACCTTAGAAATTACTAGGCTTACCCATAGCCCTCTATTTTTCCAAGCTCCATGTACCTATCCAAAAGACCCTATCGTATCCGCCTCCACCGTTGCCGGCAGCCCAGTCCACGCACTCATCACTCTCTAAGTAAAAAAAAAACTTACCCCTGACATCTCCTCTATACCTACTCCCCAGCACCTTAAACCTATGTCCTCTTGTAGCAACCATTTCAGCCCTGGGAAAAAGCCTCTGACTATCCACACAATCAATGCCTCTCATCATCTTATACACCTCTATCAGATACCCCCTCATCCTCCGTCGCTCCAAGGAGAAAAGGCCAAGTTCCCTCAACATGTTTTCATAAGGCATGCTTCCCAATCCAGGCAGCATTCTTGTAAACCTCCTCTGCACCCTTTCTATGGCTTCCAATTTCTTCCTGTAGTGAGGTGACCAGAACTGAGCACAGTACTCCAAGTGGGGTCTGACCAGGGTCCTATATACCTGCAACATTACCTCTCCGCTCCTAAATTCAATTCCACGATTGATGAAGGACAATACACCATATGCCTTCTTAACCACAGAGTCAACCTGTGCAGCTGCTTTGAGTGTCCTATTGTCTTGAACTCCAAGATCCCTCTGATCCTCCACACTGCCAAGAGTCCTACCATTAATACTATATTCTGCCATCATATTTGACCTACCAAAATGAACCACTTCACACTTATCTGGGTTGAACTCCATCTGCCACTTCTCAGCCCAGTTTTGCATCCTATCTATGTCCTGCTGTAACCTCAGACAGCCCTCCACACTATCCACAACACCTCCAACCTTTGCGTCATCAGCATACCTACTAACTGCTTGCTATTCCTGCATGTTAACTTTCAGTGATATCTATGACAACACCCAGGTCTCTTCTGAACATTGGAATTTCCCAATCTCTTGCCATTTTAAAAAGAAATTTTCTCCGTTTTGTGCATCAGATTGGATGAGTTGCATTTTTCCACTTTATATTTCATTTGCCTTTTTATTGATAGAGAATCAGCAAGGTTGTGGAGGGTGAAATTGGGTGATTGCCGAACATCTCCATTCAGTCAGCAAGGGTGCCCCTGAGCTTTCAGTTACCTGTCACTTTCATTCTTCAACCCACTTCCATCTGAGGTCTTTGGCCTCTTGCAGCGCTACAACTACATTGTTTTATATTTCACAATTCCATCGTTTTTTTAATTTGTCCTAATTCGCTTCCTTTTAGACCTTTTTCAGATAGTCACCACGTCACTCAGCTGGCACCACCACCTTTTGTGTCATTCAATCAAGACGTGCCCTCCACCAATCACAGATGCTTTCTTTGTTCTCTCTACCTTTCTCTGCAACTTAAAACGTGTTTTGATTTTTGGTTCTGATGCAAGGACATCAAACAAACTCTCTTCACAAGTACTACCTGACGTGCGGTATTTCCAGCATTTTCTGTTTTTTATATTGGACAGAAAGATGGATCTAGTGAACAGGGCTTTAGGGCTGTACATCAAGGAGAACCACGTATTATGTATAAAAAATAGTTTCAGTAAAATTTCCAAATTTTTATGCCATTGGAAAAACAAAAATGGCACCTTGTGAGCAGAGGGCCCATATTGGGGTTTTCATAGAGTTATAGAACAGTACAGCACAATACAGACCCTTCAGCCCACAATGTTGTGCTGAGCTTTAAACCTCGCCTAAGACTATCTAACCTCTTCCTCCCACATATCCCTCTATTTGAAATTCCTCCATATGCTTATCTCTTGAATTTGACCAATGTTTTGTTTTGCATATTTCTCCTAGTAAGTGTGTCTGCCATTGTGCATATGGATTTCAAATGTATTTAAAATGTTGGTAAGAACACCAATAGAAAGCATCCTATCAGGATGCATCACGGTTTGGTATGGCAATTGCTCTGCCCGAGACCGCAAGAAACTGCAGAGAGTTGTGGACACAGCTCAGCACATCATGGAAACCAGCCTCCCCCCTGTGGACTCTGTCTACACTTCTCGCTGCCTTGATAAAACAGCTAATGTAATTAAAGACCCCACCCACCCTGGACATTCTCTCTTCTCCCACCTCCCATCAGGCAGAAGATACAAAAGCCTGAAAGTACGTACCACCAGGCTCAAGGACAGCTTCTATCCCATCGTTAAACCCCTTGCACAATAAGATGCACTCTTATCTCACAATCTACCTCGTCATGGCCTTGCACCTTATTGTCTGGCTGCACTGCATTTTCTCTGTAACTCTAACACTTTATACACTCGGTACATGTGACAATAACAAACTTTAACAATTTAATTTACAAAAATATTGGGTGGCGACAGGGAGTTAGTTTATTTCTGATGATCATCCTCCAAATTTCCTGTTCATGATGAGTGGAAAAACGTTGAATGACGTGGACACATCACTGGCACTTCGAACAGAACCCCAGCTTGCGCAGTGTTTTGGGGTTGAGGAGTGGAGCTCCATCTCCACCTCATAATTTTTTTTCACTTCTGAATCTGAAAATTCATGATATTCATTTGCTCTCTATATTCTGGCTCTTCAGCCCGTTGGTGATCCCTAAAAATCAGCACTGAAAGCTGGCAATCAAAATCAAAAAAACATATGATGGAAATTTAAAATGAAAACAGAAAATACTTACCAGTTCTGCTGATAGGTCTTCCAGCTGAAAGGTTAACTCTGCTTCTTCTACAGATGCTGACTGAATGTTGATGGCCTGGTTGATGAGGATTTGAGTGTGTACAACAGATAGAAACCTGAATATGCGCTTTGCAGCAGATAATACGGGTTTTCATCAGTAGGAACCTTCCCCACCTCCAACTGCCCACATTTCTAACACACAGATTCTGAGGACAGCTGTAGCACCTCCATTTGCAGCAGTCAATGAATGATAATTTAAGCAGGCTGTATTGAATGCAATCCTGTAAAGTACATTTATTCCTTACTAATATATTCAGAGCTCAATAGAATTATTTTTCACAAATGACAAGTATCACCTTATTTGCTTGGGATTGAAAATATACTAAAGCAAACATTTCACCTGTAATTAATTACATGGATCAAATAGTCGCATACAAAATTTCCATAAACTAATTAATCATTTCTTGTGTTTTGAGAAAAAGTGGACTTTTGTGGCTTGAGTTTACGTTGCTTAAAAGACAATCCAGGCAAGTGTGAGCTGGAGTTTAAAGTGGACAATTGTGAGGTGTTGTATTTTGGGAGGTCAAATGCAAGAGGTAAGTATACAGTAAATGGTAGGACCCTTAGGAGCATTAATGTACAGAGGGATCTTGGAGTGCAAATCCATAGCTCCTTGAAAGGCAACACAAGTAGGTAGGGTGGTAAAGAAGGCGAATGGCATACTTGCCTTCATTGGTCAGGGGATCAAAAGTCAGGAGATCATGTTGCAGCTGTATAAAATTTTGGTTAGGTCACATTCAAGTACTGTGTCCAGTTTTGGTCACCGCATTACAGGAAGGATGTGGAGGCTTTGGAGAAGGTGCAGAAGAAGTTCACCAGAATGTTGCCTGGATTAGAGAATATTAGCTATAAATAGAGATTGGACGAACCTGGATTGTTTTCTCCTGAGCATTCTGTTATTCCCTATAATTTAGGCCATCTAGTCGTGGCAGCATCCTCATAAATCTTTACTGCATTCTTTCCAGTTTAACCATGTCTTTCCTATAACAGGGTGACCAAAACGGTACACAGTACTCCAATTCCCAGTAGTCAGTGGAAAGATTGCTTTTCTTCAAGGAAGCTTTGAGCACATCCTTGAATCTTTTCCTCTGTTGACTTGGTAATCTCTTCACTTGATTGAGCTCGAAACAGAGAGTCTGCTTTAGGAGTCTGTGAATGACAAAGCTTGCCCTACCCAGTTGACTGAGAATAACTAGGACCTCAATACTGGAGAGGACACTGATGCTTGCTTATTCTTCAAGTCAATTCAGAGGATTTTACAGAGACAATGTTGGTATTTTTCCAGGGCCTCGTGATGCCTGCTGTAGGTCATCCAGGTGTCAGAAGCATATAGGGTGCAGGGATCATTGCATCCCAATAGACTATGTGTTTTATACCAGTTCTAACGTCTTAAGGTCTTAATCTTCAGCTATCCTTATCCTCAATGGACCAAAGGCTCTGCTAGCACATAGTAGATGGTAATGAATTTTTATTATTGACATCTGCCTTCACTAAAGGGTGACTCCTGAGCAATGAATCTGTTTCCATGGACTTGCCATGAGCCATTATTATTGGAGGGTAATGTGATGCAGCAGGGACAAGTTGGTAAGGGACCTTTGTCTTGGGAATGTTGAGTGTAAAGTCCATCCTCCCATACGCTTCAGTGAAAACACTGCTGATGGCATATAGCTCAGCCTGCTTAACTGCTGAGGTTTGGGCAACCTTGGCTCTGGAATGTAGTTGCCGAAGGTTAACAGCATCCTGTTCTGAAGATTAGCTCCACTCCTGAAGGGAAGTTTGCTAGAGTCAAAATGCAAAAGAATCAAAAGGAAGTTGATGAGCATGTGAGAGAGAATAAGCTACGGGGTAACAGAGAAACAAGAGGGGTAACCAGATGGATGGGATTGCTTTGCTGGGGGCTGGCTTGGACACAATGGCCTCCTCCTGTGTTGAAAGTAAGTTGAAAGAACAAGTAGAAACATCGGGTTCTTGGCAGGGTGTATGTGGAGGGGATGTTCTGAACTGCCATCAGGTTCATGAACCGACCTGAAAAACCCTAATTCTACCTCAAACTTTATTTCCCTCAACTTGCACTAATGTTGTTATGTTTAATTTTGTTTATTTTGTCATGTTAAGTTATGTATCATTTATGCTAGTTTAAGTTAATGTAATTTATATTTGTCATGTTTGTAATGTACTGTGCTGCTGCTGCAAAAAGCTAATTTTCATGGCATTTATACCGTGGGTGTCTTTGCCCATGACAATAAACTTGAACTTGTTACCTCGTGAGAGAATCGAGAACCAAGGATCACTGCTTAAAAATAAGGGATGGCAGAGATGTGATTTTTTTTTTCTCAATGGTTTGTGAGTCTTTGGGATCCTCTTTCTCAAAGGGTGATGAAAATATTTAAATAATCTGCTTCCAAGGTAATGAGAGAGAGTTTCATGATAAGCAAGAGGATGAAAAGTTCTCAGGTTAGAGGGAAATGTGAAGTGAGTTTACAGTCGGAGTTCTGATCTTTTTAAATGACAGAGTAAGTCTAGGGTTCAAGTAGTCACCTCTTCTAATTCATTTTCTTGTACGGATGAAACAGATACTTGTGTGAAAAGAGATTTAGCAGAATCTAAAGAAGGGTGACTGTCAGGGGAGAGAAGAAGAAAAAGAAAGGGAACAGGCAGATAGTGCAGAGGACCCCAGAGGCTATTCCCCTCAGTAATAGGTATTGGATGCTGTTGAGGGGGATGACCTGCAGGGATCAAGCAGCAGTAGCCAGGTCTCTGGCACTGGGACTGGTCCTGCTGCTCAGAAGGGAAGGGAGGAGAAGAGGAGGGTAGTAGTGATAGGGGACTCGATAGTCAGGGAAACAGATAGGAGGTTCTTTGGCAGTGAGCATGAATCCTGGATGGTATGTTGCCTCCCAGTGGCCAAGGTCAGGGACGTCTCTGATCGGGTCCACAGCATTCTGGAGCAGGAGGGAGAACAGCCAGAAGTCGTGGTTCATGTTGGTACCAACGACATAGGTAGGAAGAAGGATGAAGTCCTGAAAATTGAATTTAGGGAGCTAGGCAGAAGGCTGAAGAACAGGGCCTCAAGCGTAGCAAACTCAGGATTGCTGCCAGTGCCACATGATAGTGAAGGTAAGAATAGGAGGAGATGGCAGATCAATGCGTGGCTGAGGAGTTGGTGCAGGAGGGAAAGTTTTAGATTTTTGGATCATTGGGATCTCTTCTGGGGAAGGTGGGACCCGTACAGAGAGGACGGGTTACACCTGAACCCGAGGAGGACCGATATCCTTGCAGGCAGGTTTGCTAGGGTGGTTCGGGAGGGTTTAAACTAGTCTGCGAGGGGGATGGGAACCAGAGGGGTAGGTCAGAGGAAGAATTGGATGTGCAAAAGTCAGATCTAACATGTAGAGAGGCTTTGAGGAAGGAGAAGCAGAGTACAGGGTATAAAAGCAGAAAGGTGGATAGGCTAAAGTGCATTTACTTAAATGCAAGAAGTATCAGGAATAAGGTTGATGAACTGAAAGCTTGGATAAGTACATGGGACTATGATATTGTGGCCCTTGCAGAGACTTGGCTGTCACCAGGGCAGGAATGGATATTGAATATTCCTGGATTTCAGTGTTTTAAAAGGGATCGGGAGGAGGGGAGAAGAGGAGGAGGGGTAGCGTTACTGGTCAGGGATACTATTACAGCTGCAGAAAGGGTGGATAATGTAGAAGGATCCTCTCTAGAGTCAGTATGGGTGAAAGTTAGGAACAAGAAAGGAGCAGTTACTCTACTGGGAGTATTCTATAGGCCCCTCGGTAGCAGCAGTGATACTGAAGAGCAGATTGGGAGGCAGATTTTGGAAAGGTGCAAGAATAACAGGGTTGTTATCATGGGAGACTTCAACTTCCCAAATACTGATTGGCACCTGCTTAGTACCAAAGGTTTAGACGGGGTGGAGTTTGTTAAGTGTGTCCATGACGGACTCCTGTCACAGTATGTTGACAGGCCAACTAGAGGGAATGCCATATTAGATCTAGTATTAGGTAATGAACAGGGTCAGGTGACAGATCTCCCAGTGAGTGAACATTTGGGGGACAAAGACCACTGCTCCCTAACCTTTAGCATTGTCATGGACAAGGATAGGAGCAGAGAGGACAGGAAGATATTTAATTGGGGAAGGGCAAATAATGAAGCTATAAGGCTAGAACCTGTGAGAGTAAATTGGGATGACAGTTTTGAAGGGAAATGTACTATGGGGATGTGGTCGTTGTTCAGGGATCTCTTGCAGGATGTTAGGGATAAATTTGTCCTGGTGAGGCAGAGAAAGAATGGCAAGGTGAGGGAACCATCGGTGACAAGTGAGGTGGAACAACTAATTAGGAGGAAGGAGGCAGCATACATAAGGTGTAGGCAGCAAGGATCAGACAGGGCTCATGAAGAATATAGGGTAGCAAGGAAGGAACTTAAGAAGGGGCTGAGGAGAGCAAGAAAGGGACATGAAAAGGCTTTGGCGAGTAGGGTTAAGGAAAATCCCAAGGCTTTTTTCATGTATGTGAAGAGCAGAAGGTTGACAAGAGTACAGGTAGGACCAATTAGAGACAAAGGTAGGAGGATGTGCCTGAAAGCTGTGGAAGTGGGTGAGGTTCTCAGTGAATACTTCTCTTCAGTATTCACCAAGGAGAGGGGCCTTGATGATGCTGAGGACAGTGTTGGTAAGGTTAGTGTTCTAATGCATGTAGCTATCAAGAGAGAGGATGTGTTGGAGCTGTTAGAGAATATTAGGACAGATAAGTCCCTGGGGCTTGACGGAGTATTCCCCAGGCTGCTCCGCGAGGCGAGGGAGGAGATTGCTGAACCATTGGCTAGGATCTTTGAGTCCTCGTTGTCCACGGGAATGGTACTGGAAGATTGGAGGGTGGCAAATGTTGTCCCCTTATTCAAAAAATGTAGTAGGGATAGTCCAGGGAATTACAGACCAGTGAGCCTTACGTCTGTGGTGAGCAAGCTGTTGAAAAGGATTCTTAGAGATAGGATCTATGATCATTTAGAGAACCATGGACTGTTTAGGGACAGCCATCATAGCTTTGTGAAGGGAAGATCATGTCTCACAAGCCTGATAGGGTTCTTTGAGGAGGTGACCAGGCAGATTGATGGGGGTAGTGCAGTAGATGTGGTCTACATGGATTTTTTAGTAAGGTGTTTGACAAGATTCTACATGATAGGCTTCTTCAGAAAGTCAGAAGGCATGCGATCCAGGGAGGCTTGGCCATGTGGATTCAGAATTGGCTTGCCTGTAGAAAGCAGTGGGTTGTGGTGGAGGGAGTGCATTCGGATTGGAGGGCTGTGACTAGCGGTGTCCCCCAAGGATCGGTTTTGGGACCTCTACTTTTCGTGATGTTTATTAATGACTTGGATGAGGGGGTAGAAGGGTGGGTTAGCAAGTTTGCAGATGACACAAAGGTCGGTGGTGTTGTGGATAGTGTGGAGGACTGTCGAACCTTGCAGAGGGATATTGATAGGATGCAGAGCTGGGCTGAGAAGTGGCAGATCGAGTTCAATCCGGAGAAGTGTGAGGTGGTACACTTTAGAAGGACAAACTCCAAGGCAGACTACAAGGTTAATGGCAGGATTCTGGGGAATGTGGAGGAGCAGAGGGATCTGGGGGTTCATATCCACAGATCACTGAAAGTTGCCTCACAGGTGGATAGGGTAATTAAGAAAGCTTACGGGATGTTAGCTTTCATAAGTTGTGGGATCGAGTTTAAGAGCCACGAAGTGATGATGCAGCTTTACAAAACTCTGATTAGACCACAGTGAGAGTACTGTGTCCAGTTCTGGTCGCCTCATTATAGGAAGGATGTGGAGGTGTTGGAAAGGGTGCAGAGGGAATGGGTGGGAAGTTATCAGAGGGAGGTTTTTCACACAGAGAGTGTTTGGTGCATAGAATGTGCTGCCTGGGGTAGTGATGGAGGCAGGTACGTTGGTCAAGTTCAAGAGATTGTTAGATAAGCATATGAAGGAATTTAAAATAGGGGGATATGTGGGAGGGGGGTTAGGTAGTCTAAGGTGAGGTTTGAAGGTCAGCACAACATTGTGGGCCGAAGGGCCTGTATTGTGCTGTATTGTTCTATGGTTCTATGGTTTTTTTAAAGAATAAATCTGATGATTGAATAAACCTTTTCTGTGGTATAACGATCTGATTAAAAGCCATGTTTACATATTGTAATTTTTGAAAGTCTAACTGGGAGAAGCCAAGTCAGGGTTAAACAAATAAACTCTGTACTTGTTTATGAACATGTTTGTGTTCAAAGGACAAAGGTTAGTTTAGGAAAGCAAACTGTTTCACAAACTGCTGTGCACATAATCACAGGAATTGGGCAAAAGGTCAGTGTGATTTTCAAGAGTATGTAAATTTTATTGATTGGCAGAGAGATGGAATGTAAATCTCCACTAAATAATTGTGAACTATGGAGTGAAAGGATATATGGTTCTTCATACCAACTTCATCAACATATGCTGTTCACCTATTTGTTCACTCAAAGGGAAAATTCTTTAACTGCTCCTTGGTCCCCAAAGATAAATGTGTAAAAGGTTAGAATCAACCATATTCAGATTTCCAGTATTCAGTCCTCTGTTGCTATCTCTGCATCATAATAAACATTGATCTGATATGATGCTTTGGATCCTTATCCAGCAACTTGTAAGCTTCCAGTCCAATTCCCAACTAAGAATCAGAATCCTGTCTATTGAAAGAAGCCACTAATCCACTCATATAACAACAGAAAATGCTTGAAGCATTCAGCAATTCAGGGAGCTTCTGTGAAAAGAGAAATAGAGTTAACAGTTCAGTTTAAAGACTTTATCAGAACTGGCAAAGAGAGAAAATGAGTTAATTTTAAGTTGGGATAAGGTGGGAGAAGATTGCATAGGACAAAGAGCTTCGCCTCACACTATCAAGCGGCCTAGATAGGACGAGGCCAAGGTTGCCAACGGGTAAATTGTAGGGGTCATCTGGCCAATGTGTAATGGGAGCAGTCACAGGAAAATAATGAACAAGGGCTATGAGATGAGGGCAGTTGAGGAGTGAGAATACAAACAAAAAGACTAGTGCAAAATACAAGCTCAGCAGATCTGACTATGCTAATGAGAGGGAAAAACTGAGCCAGTATCACATATGGATAACTTAGAGCAGAAATAGTTAATTCTGAAAGAAAGAAAGTGAGTTACCTTAAGTTCTTGAACTCAGAATCAGGTTTATTATCACTGACATGTGTCGTGAAATTTGTTGTTTTGCGGTACATAAAGACATAAAAATTACTATAAGTTACAAGAACAAAATAGTGCAAAAGGGGAATAACAAGGTAGTGTTCATGGACCATTCAGAAATCTGATGGCGGAGGGGAAGAAGCTGTTCCTGAATCACTGAGTGTGAGTCTTCAGGCTCCTGTACCTCCTCCCCAAAGGTTGTAATATGAAGAGGGCATGTCCCAGGGGGTGAGGGTCCTTAGGAGGCACTGCCTCTTGAAGATGTCCTCGATGGTTGGGAGGGTTGTGTCCATGATGGAGTTGGCTGAGTCTACAATCCTCTGCAGCCTCTTTCGATGCTGTGCATTGGAGCCTCCATACCAGGCGGTGATGCAACCAGTCAGAATGCTCTCCACTATACACCTGTAGAAAGTTGCAAGAGTCTTTGGTGACATACCAAATCTCCTCAAACTCGTAATGAACTAGAGCCGCTGGCGTGCCTTCTTCGTAATTGCATCAGTGTGTTGGACCCATGTCTAGAAGACTACAAAGTGCCAAGATGGAAGATGAGCCACTTGCCTATTTAGTCACAAACCCCAGACTCTTCTTCCTAACCCTAAGAATTAGTCTTTGTGTACATGTTGAATTAGCTTTTGAAATTTCTTTTGAAAGCTGATTCCATAACCCTTCTAAGTAGTGAGTTCCAGATCTTGAACCTCTGGAAGAATATATTTTGCCGTTTCCTCTCCAGGGTTTCTGGCAGTTATTTTAAATCTATGACCCTTGGTTTGCTGAACCATAGAACCATACGGCACAATACAGGCCTTTCGGCCCACCATGTTGTGCCGCCCTTCAAACCACACCTAAGACTATCTAACCCCTTCCTCCCACATATCCCTCTAACTTAAATTCCTCCATATGCTTATCTAACAATCTCTTGAACTTGTCCAATGTATCAGCCTCCACCACCACCTCAGGCAGCGCATTCCATGCACCAACCACTCTGAGTGAAAAACCTCCCTCTGACATCACCCTTGAACGTCCCACCCAATACCTTAAAGCCACGTCCTCTTGAGCATTGGCACCTTGGGAAAGAGGCGCTGGCTGTCCACTCTATCTGTTCCTCTCAATATCTTGTATACCTCTATCATGTCTCCCCTTATCCTCCTCCTCTCCAATGAGTACAGTCCAGGCAGCATCCTGGTAAATCTCCTCTGCACCCTTTCCAACACCTCCACATCCTTCCTATAATGAGTCGACCAGAACTGGACACAATACTCTCAGTGTGGCCTAACCAGAGTTTTGTAAAGCTGCATCATCACTTCGCAGCTCTTAAACGCGATCCCCCGACTTATGAAAGCTAACACCCCATAAGCTTTCTTAACTACCCTATCCACCTGCGAGGCAACTTTCAGTGATCTGTGGATATGAACCCCCAGATCCCTCTGCTCCTCTACACTGCCCAGAATCCTGCCATTTACCTTATACTCTGCCTTGGAGTTTGTCCTTCCAAAGTGTACTACCTCACACTTCTCTGGATTGAACTCCATTTGCCACTTGTCAGCCCAGCTCTGCATCCTATCAATATCCCCCTGCAAGCTTCTACAGCCCTCCACACTATCCACACCACCACCAATCTTTGTGTTATCTGCAAACTTGCTAACCCACCCTTCCACCCCCTCATCTAAGTCGTTAATAAATGTCACAAAAAGTAGAGGTCCCAGAACCGATCCCTGTGGGACACCACTAGTCACAGCCCTCCAATCTGAATGTACTCCCTCCACCACAACCCTCTGCTTTCTACAGGCAACCCAATTTTGAATCCACACGGCCAAGCTTACCCGGATCCCTTGGCCTCTGACCTTCCGAAGAAGCCTACCATGCGGAACCTTGTCAAACGCCTTACTAAAATCCATGTAGACCACATCCACTGCACTACCCTCATCAATCTTCCTGATCACCTCATCAAAGAACCCTATCAGGCTTGTGAGGCAAGATCTTCCCTTCACAAATCCATGCTGGCTGTCCCTAATCAGTCCATGTTTCTCCAAATGTTCTTAGATCCTATCTCTTAGAATCCTTTCCAACAGCTTACCCACCACAGACGTAAGGCTCACTGGTCTGTAATTCCCTGGACTATCCCTACTACCTTTTTTGAATAAGGGGACAACATTTTCCACTCTCCAATCCTCCAGTACCATCCCCGTTGACAACGAGGCCGCAAAGATCCTAACCAATGGTTCAGCAATCTCCTCCCTCGCCTTACAAAGCAGGCTGGGGAATATTCCATCAGGCCCTGGGGACTTATCTGTCCTAATATTTTCTAACAACTCCATCCTTTCTCTTAATATCTACATACTCTAGAACATTACCCTCACCTACACTGTTCTCAGCCTCATCAAGACCCCTCTCCTTGGTGAATACTGAAGAGAAGTATTCATTGAGAACCTAAGACACTTCCACAGCTTCCAGGCACATCCTCCCACCTTTGTCTTTAATCGGACCTACCTTTACCCTAGCCATCCCTCTGCTCTTTACATACAAGAAAAAAGCCTCGAGATTCTCCTTAACTCTACTCGCCAAAGCCTTTTCATGTCCCTTCTCACTCTCCTCAGCCCTTTCTTAAGTTCCTTCCTTGCTACTCTATATTCCTCATGAGCCCTGTCCGATCCTTGCTGCTTACACCTGATGTATGCTGCCCTCTTCTTCCTAACTAGTTGTTGCACCTCTCTCGTCACCCACGGTTCCTTCACCCTACCATTCCTTATGTGCCTCACCGGAACAAATTTATCCCTAACATCCTGCAAAAGATCCCTGAACATTGACCACATCTCCATAGTACATTTCCCTTCAAAAATGTCACCCCAATTTACACTCCCAAGTTCTCACCTTATAGCCTCATAATTCGCCTTCCCCCAATTAAATATCTTCCCGTCCTCTTTGCTCCTATCCCTGTCCATGACAATTCTAAAGGTTATGGAGCAATGGTCACTGTCCCCCAAATGCTCACCCACCGATAGATCTGTCACCTGACCTAATGATGTGCCACTTATCAGGTGAAACATTAACTTTGTTACTTGCAACTTCATAGTTTTAAAAACTATTCATGATTTTGAATATCCCTATTCAGCCTTCTTGCTCTAAGGAGAACAATCCTTGATTCTCCAACCTTTCCATGAGACTGAACACCCTTTTAACTGATATTATCCAAGTAAACCTCTCCTTGACATCATTCTTAAAGTGTGATGCCCAAAACTAGATAAAACACCATCTGATGCTTAACTAATTGGTAAATATTTCATGGGTATTTCCATTTATTTTTGTTCAAAGAAATACACGATGATGCTGGAGGAATTCAGCAGGCCAGGCAGCATCCGTGGAGAAAAGCAGGCGGTCAGTGTTTTGGGTCAGGACCCTTAAGGACTGAAGATAGGAAAAGGAGAACCCAAGCAGAGCAGTGATAGGTAGACAAAATAGGGGAGGTGGGGTGGGCACAAGGTGGTGATAGGTAGATGCAGTGAGAGATAGTGATATGCAGGTGCGGGGGAGGTGGGGAGAGCAGATCCACCAGGGGATGAGTCAAAGGTAAGGAGAGAGAAGAAAAGAAGGGTGGGGTAGAAAAAAGAGAGAGAGGCTAGGAGAGGGATGAAAAGAAGAAGCATGGTTGGTGGATGTGTGTGGGGTAAGGGTGTGGGGATTACTTAAAGTGGGAGAATTCAATGTTCATGCCATTAAGCTGCAAGGTTCCAAGATGGAAAATGAGGCGTTGTTCCTCCAGTTTGCGCTTGGAATTCTCCTGGCAGTGGAGGACGCCAAGCACTGACATATCAGTGATAGTGTGGGAGGGGGAGTTGAAGTGACTGGCAATGGGGTGATGCAGATTACAATTACGGACAGAGCGTAGGTATTCTGCGAAACGGTCACCTAGTCTGCGTTTGGTCTCACCAATATAGAGGAGGCCACACTTGGAGCACCAAATGCAGTAGATGATATTAAGGGAGGTGCAGGTGAATCTCTGTCTCACCTGAAAGGACTGTTTGTGGCCCTGGGTGGAAGTGATGGAGGTGGTGTAGGGGCAGGAGTTGCACCTATGGCGGGGGCAGTGGAAAGTTCACGGTGGGAGCAGGATGGATTGGGGGGCGCGGTGGAGGAGTGAACTAGGGAGTTGTGGAGAGAGCTGTCCCTTCGAAAGGCAGAAAGGGGTGGGGAGGGGACGATATGCTTGGTGGTGGGGTCCTGTTGGAGTTGGTGGAAATGGCGGAGAATGATGTGTTGGATCCGTAGGCTGGTGGGATGAAATGAGAGGACAAGGGGGACCCTATCCCTGTTGGGTCCGGGAGGGGTGGGGGTGAGAGCGGAGGTGCGGGAAATGGGAGAGATACGGGTGCAAGCTCTCTCGGCAACAGTTGGGGTAAGCCCTGGTTAGAAAAGAAGTTGGACATCTCTGATGTCCTGGAATGGAAAGCCTCATCATGGGAGCAGATGCAGTGGAGACGGAGAAATTGAGAAAAAGGGATCACGTCCTTGCAAGAGACAGGGTGGGAGGAGCTGTAATTGAGGTAGCTGTGGGCGTCAGTGGATTTGTAGAATATGTTGGTGGATAAGGAATCTCCTGAGATGGAGCTGGAAAGATCGAGGAAGGAGCAAGAGGTGTTAGAGATAGTCCAAGTGAATTGGAGAGCAGGGTGAAAATTTGTGGCGAAATTTATGAAACTGTCGAGTTCTGCACTGGTATTTTTGTTCAGTGGCCATTTTTATAAAGCCAGGTACCTATTATGCTTTCTTGACAGCCTTCTGAATTTCCTTATACCTTCACAGAATATACCCCAATGTCTCAGTACTTCACTTCCCCTAAAATTAGTACCATTTAGTCTATTGTGCATGTCCCTGTCATATCCCCCCAAAAAACATAACTGCAAGTTGCATTAAATTGCGTCTGCCATGTCTTCCCATGTCAGTGGTTCTCAATCCATGAGCCACGTGCGTTCGTTCCGACTTATTCCAGCAGTTCATGTACTTTGCTCATATAAAATGTGCTTGGCAGACATTTGACATTATGGAAATGGATACTACAGAATATGTATTTGTTTTGCATTACAGTTTGATACCACATGCAAAACAATTTTTAAAATAGATACACAGGAAGTAATTGGTTTATTATTGTCACATGTACTGAAGTACAGTGAAAAACTTTGTTTTGCATGCCATCCATGCAGATCATTTCACCACATCAGAACACCAAGGTAGTACAAGGGAAAAGGAATAACAGAATGCAGTGGGATAGAAGTAGAAGTTGTTGTTGAGCTTGGCGGTACATGCTTTCAGTCTTTTGTATCTTCTGCCCGGTGGGAAGGGCAAGAAGAGGGAATGTCTGAGGTGGGAGGGGGCTTTGATTATGTTGGCTGCTTTTCTGAGGCAGCAAGAAATGTAGACCATGGAGGGGAGGCTGGTTTTCGTGATGTGCTGAGCTGTGTCCATAACTCTCTGCAGTTACTTGTCATCTTGGCAGAGCAGTTGCCATACCAAGCCATGATGCAACTATATCACTTGGCAAATATTGACATTTGTTCTCTACATCCAAATCCAGTCATTCATATATGTCAGCAGAAATAACAACATTAATACTTAACCTGAGGCCATCCTGGTTTTCAGTCACAAGTCTCATTTGAAGTTTATTGATTTTAAACTGTTGCGTATAGTGAACAAGCAGATGAATGCAAAAATAAAAACAGCTTATTTTTTTATTCATGTTCTGTCTGGCTAATTAGTCTATACTATTCTGGGTTTTTTCAATCCCTCCTTTTCTGAATGGTGGGCTTAGGCTTGTTACTTTCCAACTCTCAGAGAATATTCTGAAATGTAGAGAATCCTGGATGATTAAAGTCTGTGCAACCCTGTACCAACATTTTGTTTTAAAGAAAAACCCTACAGTGTAGGCACCAGGTCCAGAGACACTATAACATTTCCAGAGATTTTCAGTCTCCCTCCATAACCCAGATGTATCTGCAGAGAAATACATGGAGTTGCTTCTCCAGGGTTTCATAAAAATGCACCAAGGTTACGCTTGGGAGAATCCAGATCAAAAATTCTAGACCAATCTTGCTGCTGTAGTTTCCTAACTAACCAGGGGTGTCACTGTAGGACAGATATTGAAGAAGCAAATTTTTTTACAGTGACAAGAATACTTTTGAGTTCAGATAAGAAAAGAGAGTCAAGAAGAAAAGAAAAACCACAAAAATGTGTGAAATTTAGGTCATCATATTATGTCACAAAGGGAAATAAATGGGTATGATCTAATAGCCATTACAAAGAGTGGCAAAGTGATCAAGATTGTGAATTAAATATTTCAGGATACTTAATGTTTAGAAAATGGAAAAGTAGTCCTGATCTTAATTAATAAGATGACAGTAATAGAGTGTAAGGATATTGGTTTAGAAAGTTAAGGTACAGAATTAGTTGGGATCTAAGAAACAATAACAGGCAGAAACCGTTAGTGGGAGCAGCAAACAATCTGCTGGAGGAACTCAGTAGGTTGAGCAACATCTGTGGGGGTGGGGGGGGTGCGAAACGAAAGGAGTTGTCGGGTCAAAACCCTGCATCAGGACTAAGAGTAGAGAGGGAAGATGGCTAGTATATAAAGGACAGGGGGAGTGGTGAGACGGGCCAGTTTGGGGGGGGGGGGAAGGATGAGAGGCAAATTGAGCCAATTAGGGGAGGGGGAGGGATAGAGTTGGGAGAAAGAGGCAGGTAGATGATAGATGGAAGTCGATTTAAAAAAAAGGCAGGTGGAACCAGGTTGGGGTGGGGAGGTGGCATGTGGGTAGGTGGAGACAACTGCTAGAGGGTGATAAACAGGAACACAAAATGTTACCAGTGCTAGAATCTGATAAGTAAGGAAGGTGGTAATGGGAACAATTAGAACATAGAACACTATAACACAGTACAGACCCTTCAGCCCACAATGTTGTGCCAACATGTTATCCTGCTCTACGATGTATCTTACCCTTCCCTCCCACATAGCTCCCCATTTCTCTATCATTCATATGTCTATCTAAGAGTCTCTTAAATGTCCCTAATGTGAAGGGGAGATGGATCAAGGACCATATGGGAGAGGGGAGGAAGCTGGTGGGTGAAAAGATGGGTGGTAGGTGGATGGAATCGAGGGGGAGGGGGATGAAAATGAATGATGGGCTGGGGGAGGTATGGGAAAGGGAACAAAAATGGGAGGATTGGGAGGGGGGCTGGAAAACATACTGGAAGCAAGAGTTACCTGAAATTGGAAAACTCGATGTTCATAAGATAAGATATCTTTATTAGTCACATGTACATCGAAACATACAGTAAAATGCATCTTTTGCGTAGAGGGTTCTGCAGGCAGCCTGCAAGTGTCACCACGCTTCCGGTGCCAACGTAGCATGCCCACAACTTCCTAACCTGTACGTCTTTGGAATGTGGGAGGAAACCGGAGCACCCGGAGGAAACCCATGCAGACACGGGGAAAACATACAAATTTCTTACAGACAGTGGCCAGAATTGAACCTGGATCGCTGGCGCTGTAATAGCGTTATGCTAACCGCTACACTACCGTGCCTGCCCTACCATTGGGTTGTAGACTACCCAGGCGGAATGTGCGGTGTTGTTTTCTAATTTGTGTTGGGCCTCATCCTGGCAGTGGAGAAGGCTGAGGATGGACAGGTTGGTCTGGGAATGGGAATTGAAACAGCATGCAACTGAAAGCTCGGGATGGCCATTGCAGACAGAGCACAGGTGTTTCGCAAACTGATGGCCTAGTCTGTGCTTGGTCTCGCCAATGGACAGCATTGGCAGTACCAAGTACAGTAGATGAGGTTGGAGGAGGTGCACCTGCATCTGTGCCTCACCTAAAAGGGCCATTTAGGTCCCAGGATGGTGGTGTGGATGAGGTGTAAGAAGTGTTGTATCTCCTGTGATTATAGGGGGAAGTTTCTGGCATCTGCAGTCCCTTCTGCAACCATTACTGGGAATTGTATTTAAGGCCATAAACCAAAATGTAGGGCATGGTATAAATCAGGAAATTAGGGGGGGCTTGAATTATAGCTAATACAATAATTATGGATGAGGTACGTTCATGTTCAGTACATTCTTCCTCCCTTTCTCTGGAGTTTGTACCTCGTGTCTCTGTGGATATGATACACTTTGAATCTCTAGACACAGTGGGTGACTGCTGCAATGCAGGAGCAGGGTATGGGCCACATCTATGGCATGATCAGTCTAGAGCCCCATGCACCAGGATCTTTCCTGCACTCGAGTGCCAACCCCACAATCCCATTTTCAGCTCCTTCCCTGCTTTATCAAATACCTACACAGATTTATTTAGCTCTTGGGTTTGTTTGCTGGTGATCAACACTGGAAACTCAGCATTGGTTTCATTTGCCCCTTTTGAAGTCATTGAGATTTGATGGTATTCCAGGTCACTATTCTGTAACCTATTACATAACCTACATTTTTGGTCTATTTGATTTTTATGCACATTATAGGAATGGGAGGCTTTCTGCAAGATCTTTGCGAATTATTTTCCCTTCAGTTGAGATGACTTTTTATCTCTTTTGTAAAGCTTGACAGATATGCAATTAACTTGCTGTTTATGCAATTAAC
This sequence comes from Pristis pectinata, assembly GCF_009764475.1. NCBI lineage: Eukaryota > Metazoa > Chordata > Chondrichthyes > Rhinopristiformes > Pristidae > Pristis > Pristis pectinata. Next base: position 26,271,581 of record NC_067406.1, read on the forward strand.
TCACATTTAACTTTCCTGAAAAGGGATTTTGCAGTTCCCTTTGCTTCAGCTTCCTTGTAATTAGGGTGTTCAGTAAATAACAAGATTATTTCTTCTTTCTATCACAGCATGATTGTATAAATAAGCATTTAATATCTCCTGCTTACATCTTCAAATGGGCAGGCTGTGGGTTGTAATGAAACCAAGGGATTATTCTCCTAGATGCACTCATCTATTGATCCACAAGTTTCCAACCGACTCAGTATGTTCTTTCTTCTGTTCCTGTTCAGTTAAGCATCAAGTTTGAAATAGAACCAGCAGCCAGCTAGGGCAATTGCTCTCTTATTCCCAGATGCGTTTAAAAGCAAATGACTTTTCATGTTTACTGCATTGATGAAAGCAGATCCATGATTATGAGCCATGCAAAATTATTAATTGAAAAGGACCTCCACTGCTTAGGGACTCTTATCAGTTCACCAACTCTATTTTCTTCATCATTACACATATAAAAACGATGTTTAGGGTGAGGAAAGTCAATTTGCTGCTGTCAAGGTAGCTCCCACCTATAAGCCATGTACGATTTACAGTCGCAGACTGTCCAGTTTATTCATTGTTTTCCTATTTCCTTAGGAAATGAATAACGAGGAGCAGAAATTTGAAATTAGTTCAGTACACTGTCAAGTTAAAATTTCAGGATCTTTGAATTTTAGTTGATTGCTTTCCATATTTGATGTGGTCCCATGGAAACAACATTTCAATGGAAATTAATGGGAGAGTGACTTGGTACCAAGATTTAATCTTTAAACACAAATAATGGAATTACAAGCCTTATTAAAATCTTTGCTCAGAAATTACAACTTGATGAAGTTACAAAATAAAAAAGCCTTTTAAACTTACTGCCATCGGAGGTGCTTGCAATCACTGAAGAAAAGGTTTGAAAAAGGAAGTGATCCTTTGCTGCTTCACCTTAGAACATCAAACAGTACAGCACAGAAACAGGCCCTTTGGCCCATGATGTTGTGCCGGCACCAATTAAGCTAATGACCCCTGTCAGCACATGGTCCATAACCCTCCATTCTGTGTATATTCGTGTGCTTATCAAAGAGCTTCTTATCTGCTTCCATCACCACCCATGGCAGTGTATTCCAGGCTCAGTGGCATTCCAGAATATTCCAGTGTATTCCAGAATACACGTGGCAGTGTATTCCATCACTCTCTGTGTAAAAAAAATCTTGCCCCACACATCTTGTTTGAACTCACCTTAAGTGCATGCCCTCTAGTATTAGATATTTCAACCCTGGGGAAACGATACCAGCTGTCCACCCTATCTATGCCTCTCATCATTTTATAAACTTTTATCAGGTTTCCCCTCAGCCACCGACACTTCAGAGAAAACAACCCTTGTTTGTCCAGCCTCTCTTTATAGCATATGCCCTCTAATCCAGGCAGCATCCTCATAAACCCCTTCAGAATCCATGAGCACTAGCTCATTATACCTTTTTTTTTGCATTATTTATTTATTTTTGTGATTAATAGATGTTTATGTCTTTGCACTGCACTGCTGCCACAAAACAACAAATTTCACGTCAAATGTCAGTGATAATAAATCTGATTCTGATTCTCCATATCCTCCTGGTCAGTTCCTTGTAGAGCTCCTTGTAACATGAAAGAAATTGGTCTATGATGAGATGCCTTTCTATAATGAGATCCACAATCTCTTCACCCAAGTTTTGAGCCTGACACAGGAATCCTTGAATGGCTGTAGCAATGGGGCTCAGCCTTTTCCTGTTCTTCAATGTCGCTGCTGAATGCAGTAAGTTGCGCAATTTCTTTGTTTTTTTGGTTCCTGTTGGTATAAATCGATCATTTCACCTCCACATCTTCAATGTCTTCAAATCCATCTTCTCCCAGCTGTCTGGTCAGCCTCACAATATTAGTGGAGGGACAAGAGACTGCAGATGCTGGAATCTAGAGCAAAAAATCAAACTGCTAGAGGAACTCAGTAGGTCGAGCAGCATCTGTGATGCGCGGTGTCAACCTGAAACATCGACAGTTCCTTTCCCCTACAGATGCTGTTTAATCCGCTGAATTCCTCCAGTAGTTTGTTTTTTGCTCACAAGGTCAGTAACTTCATTATTGACGGTGGGGAAGCCTCTGACATCGTTGATGATTTCAGGTCAGAGTTCCTGCAAAAAGGCATTCTAACCCCCTCCCAGGCCTCCTGGATGATGCTGGTGCATCCAAAATGTATTAGAGCATAGAACATAGAACATTACAGCACAGTACAGGCCCTTCGGCCCACGATGTTGTGCTGACATCTTATCCTGCTCTAAGATCCATCTAACCCTTCCCTCCCACATAGCCCTCCATTTTTCTATCATTCAGATGTCTATCTAAGAGTCCCTAATGTATCTGCCTCCACCACCCCTGCCGGCAGTGCATTCCATGCACCCACCACTCTCTGTGTAAAAAAAAAACTTACCTCTGACTTCCCCCCCATACCTTCCCCCGATCACCTTAAAATTATGCCCCCTCGTGCTAGCCATTTTCACCCTGGGAAAAAGATCTCTGACTGTCCACTCGATCTATGCCTCTTATCATCTTGTACACCTCTATCAAGTCACCTCTCATCCTCCTTCACTCCAAAGAGAAAAGCCCCGGCTCGCTCAACCTATCTTCATAAGACATGCTCTCCAATCCAGGCAGCATCCTGGTAAAATCTCGTCTGCACCCTCTCTAAAGCTTCCACATCCTTCCTATAATGAGGCGACCAGAACTGAACACAATACTCCAAGTGTGGTCTGACCAGAGTTCTATAGAGCTGCAACATTACCTTGTGGCTCTTGAACTCAATACCCTGACTAATGAAGGCCAACACACCATACGCCTTCTGAACAACCCTATCGAGCTGTGTGGCAACCTTGAGGGATCTATGCACGTGGACCCCAAGATCCCTCTGTCCCTCCACACTGCTAAGAGTTCTGCCATTAACCTTGTATTCTGCCTTCAAATTCGATCTTCTAAAGTGCATCACTTCAAACTTTTCTGGGTTGAACTCCATCTGCCACTTCTCAGCCCAGCTTTGCATCCTATCAGTGTCCTGTTGTAATCTACAGCAACCTTCTATCCACAACACCACCAACCTTCGTGTCATCTGCAAACTTACTAACCCACCCTTCTACTTCCTCATCCAAGTCATTTTTAAAAATCACAAAGAGCAGGGGTCCCAGAACAGATCCCTGCGGAAGACCACTGGTCAGCGATTTCCAGGCAGAATACGCTCTATCTACAACCACCCTCTGTCTTCTATGGGCGAGCCAATTGTGAATCCACACAGCCAAGTTATCCCTGGATCCCATGCCTCGGACTTTCTTGTAAAACTGCATCAGATTTTCTAGTCTCCTTTCCTCAATAGCATCCAGAGTTTGTATGTAGGAGCTGCCAGAATAATATGACGTAAAAGTCTTAATAATAGCCTGGTTTATTGGTTGAACAATAAACATTGTGTTGGAAGGCAAAACCATGATAGCAACGTGGGGATCAAGGAAGCACAATAACTACAACATGTGACATGGTGCATTGTAAAATATAAGAAAGGTTCATTCCCGCAAGGAATTCCTTCACTTTTGTTACAAACAAGTTCAACAGCCAGTCCTCAAAAACATGTGACTCAGAGAATGTCAAATAAACTGCAGATGCTGGAACTCTAAAATAGAAACAGAAAATGTTCGAATACTCAGCAGGTCAGGCTGCAGCTGTGAGAAGAGAAACAGAGTTAATGTTTCAGGTCGAAGACTCAGAACTGTGTCAGTGTAACCCAGACTTCTGGCAAACATTTCAGGTCCTCTGGATCACTTGCACAAAACAGAAGGGTTAATCTACCTTAAAGATTTCTTAAAACCACAGGCTACACTTTGTTCATTTTCTTGTTTAAAAAAAGCCATTAGCAAGGAGTTATTCAGTGACAAAGTCTTTGAAACGTTAAATCATAAAGTAAAACAGGATATGCAGAGGATGTTAACAATCTTCAGCTGGAATCATTATAATTTATTGAGAAAAGCTACAGCTACACTTTGTTCATTTTCTTGTTTAAAAAAAAGCCATGTTTCATCACAGTTAAAAACTTGAGGCAGTTTGTAGCTTTTCTCAATAAATTATAATGATTCCAGCTGAAGATTGTTAACATCCTCTGCATATCCTGTTTTACTTTATGATTTAACGTTTCAAAGACTTTGTCACTGAATAACTCCTTGCTAATGGTGCCATTGCTGTTGATTGGCTGAACAGAGGCCCAGTGTGTATTGGTTGAGAGTGACCTACTGATGATGTGGGAGGTTGAAGCCACGTGGGCTAGCAGTGGAGAGCAATGAGGAACTGGTTGGCAATGGATGTAAGATGCTACTCATCCTCAACAGGTTGTATCCTCTGCTGTGGTCTGACATCACAGTCTTGACCACAATGGATGTCCTTTTAAAATTCATCAGTTGTTAGGTTAAAATGTCATTGAGCAATGATAAGTTTGGGTTCCCATGTACCTGGCATTACCAAGCAGCTTGCAGTCTCCCTCTAAATTGAAAGAGTGCATTATTTCTCAAAATGAGTCAAGAGGAGATGGTGAGAGAATCGCTGAGATGATGCACATTGTGGAGCTGAATTCTGCGCATTTGTACATGAAGAATCCTGATACCAACACTGCTAAAAACTCTCTGATAACACCACTGTTGTTGGCAGAATATCAGATGGCAAGGAGGAGGCGTGCAGGAGTGAGATAGATTGGCTGGTTGAGTGGTGTCGCAACAACACCCTCACACTCTACATCAGCAAGACCAAGGAATTGATTGTGGACTTCAGGAAGGGGAAGTCAGGAGAACACAAGTCAGCGGTGGAAAGGGTGAGCAGCTTTAAGTTCCTGGGCGTCAACATCTCAAAGGATCTATTCTGGGCCCGGCACATTGATGCAATCACGAAGAAGGCATGCCAGTCGCTTTACTTCGTTGGGAGTTTGAGGAGATTTGGTATGTCACCAAAGACCCTTGCACATTTCTAAAGATGTACGGTACAGAGCATTCTGACTGGTTGCATCACCACCTGGTATAGAGGCTCCAATGTGCTGGATCAAAAGAGGCTGCAGAAGGTTGTAGACTCAGCCAGCTCCATCACGGGCACAACCCTCCCCACCAATGAGGACATTTTCATGAGGCGATGCCTCAAGAAGGTGGCATCCATCATTAAGGACCCTCACCATCCAGGACATGCCATCTTCACATTACTACCATCAGGGAGGAGATCCAGGAGCCCGAAGATCCACATTCAACGTTTCAGGAACAGCTTCTTCCCCTCCACCATCAGATTTCTGAACAGTCCATGAACACTACCTCATTATTCCTCTTTTGCACTATTTATTTATTTTTGTAATTTATAGTAATTTTTATGTCTTTATGTTTTGCACTGTACTGCTGCTGCAAAACAACAAATTTCACGACATATGTCAGTGATAATAAACCTGATTCTGATTCATCCAATATTCAATTCCTTAAAGAGCCTGGCAATCCCTTTCCATCGCCCCCATGAGGACTGCTTAGCACCAAGCTGGAGCCAAACCCTATTATCTGTTGTCACAGTGGGTTGGATTGGTCCTTTCACTCCCACACTTTGTTGTAGTAGAGAGTAAGGGATTGCGACAACCTCTTGTTTACCATCAATGTACGTATTAAAAAAATGCATTAATTAGCAATTGTCTCGTGATTAATTGACAGTATCAATTTGAAAGTAAAGGGGTGTGTGAAAGCTTTTCAGCAATGAGTGTGGGCATCGCCACCCTGCTCAGCAACGCCCAGGCCAAACTATTGTCATTCTTGTTTTTGGATGATTGCCCATCCAGCTACCAGCTTCCAGTATCGGTCTTCCAATGTAAGTTACATGAACTCAGAGCACTAATAAAATATCACAAACTTCCGTAGATCTGTTTTCACTTGTGCAGTTCCACATTATAATGGGTTACCAGTTTTGTTATTAAACTCTTAGAGCATTGGTTTCAACTGTTTACATACTTCAACTATTGCAAATCATTACGTGTGTAGTAGTGGCTGCTACCGTGATATGAAAGCAAGACACTAGTCGGTGGGCTGCAGAACAAAGACTGATTTATTTTCCTGCCTTGTGCGGGCCTTTTAAGCGGAACGGTTCCTGCCCACCAAAAACGGAAATGACGTATGCGCTATGTCATCAAACTTTTCCCGCGCACGAGTTCTCCCCGTTGCTCAGGGAAGACGAAGGCCCAACGCCATCTTGGTCCTCGCCACTCCAACGACGCGTGACCCGACCGCCGAGCCGGTTCGCTTGCTCGGACGGTGAGTCGCTACACAACCCCCCAGAACCGGCGATGTGGTCCCCAAGCTTCGTGGGCTGTGCTAGCAGTTGCTTAGGAGATCGGCCTCTGCGTCGCAGTGTTGGGACCTCAACCAGTTGTTGTAGATCTAAATAGGCTGGTTTGAGGCGGTCCATTGTGAAAACCTCTTCCTTGCCCCTAATGTCCAAAATAAAGGTGGACCCATTATTCCTGATGACACGGAACGGCCCCTCGTATGATCGTTGCAACGGTGCCCGGCGTTTGCCCCTGCGAACGAAAACGAACTTACAGTCTCGTAGTTCCTTGGGCTCACAGGATGGGGCTTGACCATGCCGCGAAGTGGCAATCAGTGCCAAGTTGCCGAGCCTCTCGCGCAGTCTTTCCAGGACTGCCGTGGGTTGTTCCTCTTGGCCCCGAAGGGCGGGTATGAAATCCCTTGGGACGACCAGGGGCGCACCGTACACGAGTTCAGCTGACGAAGCGTGGAGATCTTCCTTGGGGGCAGTGCGTATGCCGAGCAGGACCCAAGGCAGTTCGTCGACCCAGTTAGGACCTTTCAGGCGGGCCATCAGGGCTGATTTCAGATGGCGGTGGAAACGTTCCACTAACCCATTTGATTGAGGGTGGTAGGCCGTAGTGGTGTGCAGCTGCGTCCCTAGCATGTTCGCTAATGCAGACCAGAGGCTGGAGGTAAACTGGGTGCCCCTGTCTGAAGTGATGTGGGCCGGAACACCAAAACGTGAGATCCAAGTTGTGAGCAGCGCCCGGGCACAGGAATCAGTCATGATGTCGGATAGAGGGGTTGCCTCTGGCCACCTCGTGAACCGGTCCACGGTGGTTAGGAGGTACCGGGCTCCTGTTGAAACTGGCAGAGGACCAACGAGGTCGATGTGGATGTGGTCGAACCTTCTATGGATGGGCTCGAACTGCTGTGGCGGGACCTTGGTGTGTCGTTGGATTTTAGATGTCTGGCAGTGCTGACAAGTCCTGGCCCACTCACTGACCTGTTTGCGCAGGCCATGCCAGACGAACTTGCTGGCGACCAGTCAAACAGTTGATCTGATGGACGGGTGCGCCAACCCGTGTACCAAGTCGAAAATGCATTTCCGCCGGGCTGCAGAAACTATAGGGTGGGGTTGACCTGTTGCGATGTCACAAAGGAGGGTCTGCTGACCTGGACCGACTAAGAAATCTTGGAGCTGCAGGCCCGAGACTGCGGTTCTGTAGCTGGGCAGCTCGTCGTCGGCTTGCTGTGCGTCAGCCAGGGCCGTGTAGTCAACACCCAGGGACAGGCTGTGGATGGTCAGTCTGGAAAGCGCGTCAGCAACGACATTGTCCTTTCCAGAGACATGTTGGATATCCGTTGTGAATTCGGAAATGTAGGACAAATGTCACTGCTGATGAGCTGACCAGGGACTGGAGACTTTGGAGAAGACGAAGGACAAAGGCTTATGGTCAGTGAAGGCGGTGAAAGGCCTGCCTTCTAAAAAGTACCCGAAATGCCAGACCACCAGGTACAGCACTAGAAGTTCCTGATCAAAAGCACTGTATTTCAGTTTGGGTGGTCCAAGGTGCCTGCTGAAAAATGCCAAGGGTTGCCAACGGCCTTCGATTAGTTGTTCCAGTACTCCACCAACTGCGGTGTTGGATGCGTCCACCGTGAGGGCGGTTTGGACGTCTGTCCTAGGGTGTACCAGCATCGCGGCGTCTGCCAGGGCGTCCTTGGCCTTAATGAAGGCAGCCGCAGCCTCGTCATTCCAGGCAACGTCCTTGCCCTTGCCAGACATCAGCGAGAACAAAGGGCGCATGATACGGGCTGCTGCAGGGATGAACCGATGGTAAAAGTTGACTGTCCCCAGGAATTCCTGTAGGCCTTTGACCGTGTTGGGACGGGCAGAATGGCGGATAGCGTCTACCTTGGTGGGTAGTGGTGTTGCTCTGTCGCTGGTGATTCTGTGGCGGAAGAAATCGAAAGAGTCAAGTCCGAATTGGCACGTGGCCGGATTGATAGTGAGGCCGAAATCACGGAGACGGTAGTACAGTTGGCGGAGGTGGGAAAGGTGTTCTTGGCGGTCACGGCTGGTGATTAGTATGTCATCTAAGTAAATGAACACGAAGTCCAGGTCTCGGCCTACCGCATCCATCAGCCACTGGAAAGTCTGCACGGTGTTAAGGCCGAACGGCATTCGAAGGAATTCGAAAAGGCCGAATGGAGTGATAAGCGCAGTTTTGGGGACGTCGTCAGGGTGGACCGGGATTTGATGGTATCCCCAGACGAGGTCCACCTTGGAGGAGATGTGGGCCCCGTGTAGGTTTGCCGCAAAGTCCTGGATGTGAGGGATGGGGTAGCGGTCCGGCGTGGTGGCGTCATTCAGCTTGCGGTAGTCGCCGCAGGGCCTCCACCTGCTGGTGGCTTTGGGGACCACGTGCAAGGGGGAGGCCCAGGGGCTGTCTGAGCTGTGAACGATCCCCAGCTCCTCCATGCGGCGGAACTCTTCCTTTGCCAGGCGGAGCTTGTCTGGAGGTAGTCGTTGTGCTTGGGCATGAAGGGGTGATCCTATGGTAATGATGTGGTGCTGCACCCCGTGTTTGGGCATCGAATTTGTAAACTGAGGTGCCAAAACCGATGGGAACTCAGCTAGGAGCTTGGTGAACTCATTGCCAGATGGGGAAACGGAGTCCAGGTGCGGGGCTGGTAGTCTGGCTTCTCCCAGGGGGTAGGTTTGGAACGTTCTGGAGTGCACTGGCCGCTTCTGTCGCAGGTCGACTAACAGGCTGTGGGCCCAAAGGAAATTGGCTCCCAGGAGTGGCCGGGCGACTGCAGCAAGGGTAAAGTTCCAGGTAAAACGGCTGTCGCCGAATTGTAATTGAAGCGTACGGGTACCGAAAGTCCGTATTGTTGTGCCGTTTGCGGCATTGAGTACAGGACCTTGTTGCCTGTTACAAGTGTCGCAGCCGGTCGGGGGCAAAATACTGACCTCTGCTCCAGTATCGACGAGGAAACGATGCCCGAACTGCTTGTCCTGAACGAATAGGAGGCTGTGTTGGCGGCCAGCCATCATAGCCATCAGCGGCGGCTGGCCCTGGCGTTTTCCTGAAACTTGCAGGGTGAGCGGCATCGATGGGCCTCTGCCCCCCACCTCTGATGGTAGAAATACAGTTGGTTGCCAGTGTCGTCGTCTGTGTTTCTGGGGTGTGGTCGCTCAGTTGCTGGGACTGGTTTAGGTAGGCGTTGGGCTTGCGGCCTGGTGATTTGGCCGACGGATGACCCGCTTTCGCGTTTGGCCTTCCACAGGACATCTGCCCGGGCAGCTACCTCATGTGCGTTGCTGAAATCGGCGTCGGCCAACAGCAGGTGAATGTCATCGGGTAGTTGTTCAAGGAAGGCCTGTTCGAACATTAGGCAAGGCTTCTATCTCTCAGCCAAGGCCAGCATCTCGTTCATTAGGGCCGATGGGGATCTGCCCCCCAGGCCGTCGAGATGAAGCAGGCTCTTGACGGGAGAGGCCGAAGGTCCAAATAAGAAGGTCTTTGAAAGCTGGGTACTTATCCTCCTCCAGAGGAGACTGGATGAAGTCTCCAACCTGGGCGGCTGTCTCCTGGTCCAGAGAGCTGACCACATGGTAGTACTTTGTGGAGTCGGAGGTGATCTGCCAAAGTTGGAATTGTGCTTCAGCCTGGTCGAACCAGATGCTGGGCCGAAATGTCCATAAGGTGGGCAGCTTGAGTGCCACTGTGTTGGCTGCTGCATTGTCGTCCATTGTGCGGGTCCAAAATCCATTTGGACCCTTCGGGTGACCAATGTAGTGGCTGCTACCACGATGTGAAAGCAAGACACTAGTCGGGCTGCAGAACAAAAACTGATTTATTTTCCCGCCTTGCGCGGGCCTTTTAAGAGGAACGGTTCCCGCCCACCGAAAACGGAAATGACGTATGCGCTACGTCATCAAACTTTTCCCGCGCGCGGATTCTCCCCTTCACTCAGGGAAGACGAAGGCCCAACGCCATCTTGGGCCTCGCAGCTCCGACGACGCGCAACCCGACCGTGAAGCCGGTTCACTTGCTTGGACAGTGAGTCGCTACACATGGAAACGTTTGCTTGGGAGCTGGAATCAATGGAAACTGAGTACAGGAGACAGGAGTGGGTGGCATTCTGAATACAATAGTAGAGGAGTGAACTGATTGTCAGGATATTGTGACATTACTCTTAATAGGCCATCATATTCTGTGACTCACGTGTGACTCACAAGTCAGTGCTATTTCTTAATCACTTTGGTTAGCATCAGTGTTTCTTGAAGGAATAAATGTGAGGTAAAATTACAATGAGGTTTCCATGTGTATTGGTATTGGTTTATTGTCAATTGTACAGAGGTACAGTGAAAAACTTGTCTTGCATACCGATCGTACAGGTCAATTCATTACACAGTGCAGTTACATTGAGTTAGTACAGAGTGCATTGATGTAGTGCAGGTAAAAACAATAACAGTACAGAGTAAAGTGTCACATCTACAGAGAAAGGGCAGTGCAATAAGGTGCAAGGTCACAACAAGGTAGATCGTGAGGTCATAGTCCATCTCATCGTATAAGGGAACTGTTCAATAGTCTTATCACAGTGGGGTAGAAGCTGTCCTTAAGTCTAGTGGTACGTGCCCTCAAGCTCCAACCTGATGGAAGAGGAGAGAAGAGGGAATGACCTGGGTGGGTGGGGTCTTCGATTATGCTGGCTGCTTCACTAAGATAGTGAGAGGTAAAGACAGAGTCCAAGGAGGGGTGTTCGTGATGTGCTGGGCTGTGTACACAACTCTTTGCAGCTTCTTGTGGTCCTGGGCAGAGCAGTTGCCGTACCAAGCCGTGATGCATCCAGATAGGATGCTTTCTATGGTGCATCAATAAAAGTCGGTGAGAGTCAAAGGGGACAACCTGAATTTCTTTAGCCTCCTGAGGAAGTAGAGGCATTGGTGAGCTTTCTTGGCCGTGGCATCTACGTGATTTGACCAGGACAGGTTGTTGGTGATGTTCACTCCTAGGAACTTGAAGCTCTCAATCCTCTCGACCTCAGCACCATTGATGTAGACAGGTGCATGTACACCGCCCCCTTTCCTGAAGTCAATGACCAGCTCTTTAGTTTTGTTGACATTGAGGGAAAGGTTGTTGTCATGACACCATGTCACTAAGCTCTCTATCTCCTTCCTGTACTCCGACTCATCACTGTTTGAGATACAGCCTACAACGGTGATATCATCTGCAAACTTGTAGATGGAGTTAGAGCAGAATCTGGCCACACAGTCGTGAGTGTATAGGGAGTAGAGGGCTGAGGACACAGCCTTGTGGGGCACCAGTGTTGAGAGTAATCGTGCCGGAGGTATTGCTGCCTACCATCACTGATTGTGGTCTGTTGTTTAGAAAGTCAAGGATCCAGTTACAGAGGACAATTACAGAGGGAGTACACATGTACTCCATGGAGTTGATAGTTTTGATGCAATCACTCTTTCCAACAAGTTCCTTCTGGTCCACCCTATCTCTCTGGATCTTTCCCTACACACTCACCCTGAATGAATCACAATAAGCAAGGCTCTTTAGCCAGCTCTATGAACAGCTGTGATCAAATTATGTGATTTGTAGACCGTCTTCCCCTTCTACATAGACTGAGCTGCTGCAAAGCTAAGTGGAGGTTAATGAGAGAGGTAAAAGCCAGAAAGTTTTACATTAACATCACTAAAACTATTTTTTGAAATGTCCTGGGTCTGATTTTTCTGTTAAGTAGTTTGTGCTGGTTTGTGCATCTTCCATCTGCTTTCAGCCTTATCCACGTTAACACCTAATGTTGTGCCCGAAACTAGGGAATCCTTGTAACTCCTACTGCACTTGGCATTGTGCAGAATTGCTCTGTGATATTCAATATTGAAGGTGGTAAATCCCAAGTTCAAGTTTATTGTCATGGGCAGGCACACCCAGGATATAAATGCCATGAAAATTAGCTTTTTGAAGCAGCAGCACAGTACATTACAAACATAAATTATATTAACTTAAATTAACATTAATTATACATAACTTACATGACAAAAGATATGTATAATTACATAAAAGTTCTGCACAATCTCCTCCCTTGCTTGGAGTATGCGATCTAAATTTCACAGCCAAGGATGCCAAGGATAGATAAACATCTGTCAGTGTTAACAGATCACTATTGCGTACTTGCAAGAAAAATTTTCCAGAAGTGATGAGCATTGCTTATTTTTATGTCAAATTGTCTATCAAGAGTAAGAGAGTTGGAAAGAATTGATCCAAGGTAGATCCTTCTTGTATGGAGCTTCAGTATTGTTGTAGACTTTGGTATCCTGTAATATGACATCTGTTTTCTTAATAAGATACGATGAGATATCTTCATTAGTCACATGTACATCGAAACACACAGTGAAATGTGTCTTTTTGCATCAAGTGTTCTGGGAGCAGCCCGCAAGTGTCGCTACACTTCTGGTGCCAACATAGCACTGCTCACAACTTCCTAACCTGTACATCTTTGGAATGTGGGAGGAATCCCACGCAGACACAGGGAGAACGTACAAACTCCTTACAGACAGCAGCTGGAATTGAACCCGGGTCGCTGGCGCTGTAGTAGCGTTACGCTAACCGCTACACTACGCGCCTGCCCTACTATGCCAAACCTGATGCAGGATCAGAAAACTGGTTCAATAGAATCTGCAAATCATTATAGACTAAAGAGAGATGGAGCATCATCTGTAAAGGTGATGTGAGCTTCATGTCTTTTTTTTCAATATTCAAGGGATGTGTGCTTCACAGGCTGAGATAGCATTTAATTGCCCAGCCCCAGTTGCCCTTGAGAAGGTGGTGATGAGCTGCCTTCTTGAAGTGCTGCAGTCTTTGAGGTGTGGGTATGCCTGAAGAACTGCTCTGAAACCATCTGATGTTGAGCAAGCTGCCATCCATAGATTCAATTAGTATGCTAGATTGATAGTTTCAAAAAGTTTCCATGAGAATAAACCAAAGCCAATAGACAGTAAAACAGCCTTGGTTCATATCACTATCAACAACAAACTTGGATGATATAAAATAAAAACAGCATACGACACGCAGGGAATATTCAGCAGGTCAGACTACATCTAGAACATAGAACATAGAACACTACAGCACAGAAACAGACCCTTTGGCCCTCTCTGTTGTGCTGAACTAATTAAACTAGTCATTAAATGCCTAACTAAACTAATCCCTTAGACCTAAACAATGTCCATATCCATCCAGTCTCTGCACATTCATAGAATGTAGAACATCGAACAGTACAGCACAGAACAGGCCCTTCTGCCCACAATGTTGTGCTGACATAGCTAATCCCTCTTACTTACAGGATGCCCATATCCCTCTATTTTCCTCTCATTCATGTGCCCATCCAAGCCCCTCTTAAAAGCCCCCAAAGAAGTTGCATCCACCACCTTATCAGGCAATGCATTCCAGACATCCACCACTCTCTCAGTAAAAAACGTACCCCTCTCGTATGTTCTGAACCTACCCCCTCTCCCTTAAATGCATGCCCTCTGGTATTGGATCGCTCAATAATGGGAAAAAGATATTGCTTGTCCACCCTATCTATGCCCCTCATAATTTTATACACTTCCAACAGATCACCCCTCAGTCTCCGCTGCTCCAGAGAAAAGAGCCCAAGTTTGCCCAGCCTCTCCTGATAGCATATGCTCTTTAATCCAGGCAGAATCCTAGTAAACTTCCTCTGCACCCTCTCTAAAGCCTCAACATCCTTCCTATAGTGAGGTGACCAGACTTGCATGCAATACTCTAAATGTGGCATACCCAAAGTTCTATAGAGATGCATCATAACTTCTTGACTCCTATACATCATTTAATAAATGCAAGCATTCCATAAGCCTTCTTAACTATCCTGTCTACCTGTGTAGCCACTTTCAATGAGTCATGGACTTGTACCCCAAGGTCTCTTTGGTCTTCCACACTGTGAAGGGTCTTACCCTGAAGAGTTTACACCTCTTTGACATTAGTCCTACCAAGGTGCAACACCTCACATTTATCCGGGTTAAACTCCATCTGCCATTTCTCTGCCCACATCTGCAACTGATCTATAGCATGCTAATCTATAGCATGGATAATCTATAGCAGGATAATCTGCTGAACAATAGAAGTACAATAAAATCAATAGCAGATACCAGTCTAAACGTACTATATTTAAATGCACGTAGCATCAGGAATAAAGTAGATGACCTAGTGGCACAACTACAGGTTAATAAATATGACATCGTTGCAATCGCTGAGTCATGGCTTCATGATGGGTGTGATTGGGAACTGAATGTCAAGGGGTATACAGTGTATAGGAAGGATAGGCGGGTAGGCAGAGGGGGAGGTGTGGTCATGATGGTTAGTAGCGATATAAAATCAATAGAAAGGAAGGACATTGGGTCAGAGGAGGTGGAATCCTTATGGGTGGAGCTAAGAAATAGCAAGGGTAAAAGGACAATAGTAGCAGTCATATATAGGCCCCCGAACAGCAGTCAGGAAGTGGACCATAAGTTGCAGATTGAGATAGAAAAAGCGTGCCAGAGTGACAATGTGAAGATAATTATGGGGGATTTTAACATGAAGGTGGACTGGGAAATCCAGCAAGGCGGTAGTACTCAGGAGAGTGAGTTTGTGGAATGTCTAAGGGATGTTTTTCTGGAGCAACTTATTGAGGAGCCCACCAGGGGATCGGCTATTTTGGATTGGGTGCTGTGTAGTGAACCCGAGGTGATTAGGGAACTAAAGGTAAAGGAACCACTGGGAACAAGTGATCACAATATGATTGAGTTTAGTTTCAAGTTTGAGAAGGAGAAGCTGATAACTGGTGTATCAATATTTCAGTGGAATAAGGGAAATTACAAAGGTATGAGAGAAGAGTTGGCCCAAGTTGATTGGAGGAGTAAGTTAGCTGGAGGGACGGCAGAGGAGAAATGGAAGAAATTTCTACAGGAAATAAGGACAATGCAGGACAGATATATTCCAAGAAAAAAGGTTTTGAATGGAAAAAAGGCACAGATGTGGATAACGAGGGAGGTGAAGGATAAAATAAAAGCAAAAGGGGCGGCGTACAAAGTAGCAAAAATTAGTGGGAAAACAGAAGATTGGAAAGTTTTTAAAAATCTGCAGAGAGAAACTAAGAAGGTCATTAGGAAAGCAAAGATGAGTTACGAAAGGAAGCTGGCGGACAACATTCGGAAGGATTCTAAGAGTTTTTTTAAATACATAAGGAATAAAAGAGAGACACGGGTTGACATAGGACCAATTGATAACGGTGCAGGAGGTATTATAATGGACGATAGTGAGATGGCAAGGGAATTGAATGGATATTTTGCATTGGTCTTCACCGTGGAGGACATAAGCAATGTGCCCGTTAGGAGTCTCACGAATTGGAACTGAGTTCAGTTGAGATTAATAGGGAGAAGGTGCTAGGAAAACTAAAGGGGCTTAAGACTGATAAGTCTCCCGGACCGGATGAGGTGCATCCCCGGGTTCTGAAGGAGGTGGCTGTAGAGATAGCGGAGGCATTGGCGATTATTTTTCAGGAATCGATAGATTCTGGCATGGTTCCGGAGGACTGGAGGGTAGCGAATGTAGTTCCGTTGTATAAGAAAGGTGGGAGGCAGCACAAAGGCAATTACAGACCTATTAGTCTGACGTCAGTGGTGGGAAAATTATTGGAATCTATCCTCAAGGAGGAGGTTACCGAATACCTAGAGGCGCAAGGCAAGATAGGACCTAGTCAACATGGTTTTGTGAAGGGGAGGTCCTGTCTGACCAACCTATTGGAGTTTTTTGAAGAAATCACAGGTAGGGTGGATAAGGGAGAGGCGGTAGACGTTGTGTATTTAGACTTTCAAAAGGCCTTCGATAAGGTGCCTCACAAGAGACTGATTAATAAGATGAGAGGTCATGGAATTATGGGTAGGGTAGCAAAATGGGTGGAGCATTGGCTGGTTGGCAGGAAGCAAAGGGTGGAAATAAAAGGATCTCGTTCTGGTTGGTTACCGGTTACTAGTGGTGTGCCGCAGGGGTCGGTGTTGGGGCCGGTCCTTTTTACCTTGTACATCAATGATTTGGATGATGGAATAAATGGTTGTGTGGCTAAGTTTGCGGATGACACCAAGATAAGTGGAGGAGTAGGGAGCATAGAGGAAATAGAAAGAATGCAGAGTGACCTAGACAGTTTAGGAGAATGGGCAAGGAAATGGCAGATGAGATTCAATGTTGAGAAATGTGCAGTTGTACACTTTGGAAGCAGAAATAAGTGGGTAGATTATTATCTAGAAGGAGAGAAGATTGATAGTACGGTAGTACAAAGGGACTTGGGGGTACTCATACAAGATACCTTAAAAGTTAACCACCAGGTTGGATCGGTGGTTAAGAAAGCGAATGCTATGTTGGCATTCATCTCGAGAGGTATAGTGTATAAAAGTAAGGAAGTGTTGATGAGGGTCTACGGGGCACTAGTGAGGCCTCATTTGGAATACTGTGCGCAGTTTTGGGCCCCACATCTTAGGAAGGATGTGCTGACGTTGGAGAGGGTTCAGAGGAGATTTACGAGAATGATTCCGGGAATGAAAGGGCTTAAGTATGATGAGCGTTTGTCGGCTCTTGGACTGTACTCACTGGAGTACAGAAGGATGAGAGGGGACCTCGTAGCGACATTTAAAATGTTGACAGGTAAGGATAGAGTAGATGTGGCTAGGCTGTTTCCCTTGGTGGGCGAGTCCAGGACCAGAGGGCACAATCTTAGAATTAGAGGGTACAGTTTCAAGACAGAGATGAGGAGAAATTTCTTTACCCAGAGGGTGGTGAAATTGTGGAACTCCTTGCCACGTACAGCAGTGGAAGCCAGATCAGTGGGGGTGTTCAAGGAGGAGATAGACAGATATCTAAATAGTCAGGGTATCAAGGGATATGGGGATAAGGCTGGAAAATGGGATTAGAATAGTTTTTTTTTCTCTTTTCTTTTTTCTTTTTTTCCCACCCCATTTCTTTTTCCCTTTTCCTTGGAGCAGACTCGATGGGCCGAATGGCCTTTTTCTGCTCCCTTGTCTTGTGATCTTGTGTCCTTCGCCAGTCTTCTACACTATTCACAACTCCATCAATCTTAGTATGGTCTGCAAACTTGCTAACCCATCCATCAACATACTCATCCAGGTCATTTATGTGCATCACAAACAGCAAAGGTCCCAGTACAGATCCCTGCAGAACACCACTACTCACAGGCCTCCAGCCCGAATAAGTCCCTTCAACCACCACCTTCTGTCTTCTACAGGCAAGCCAGTTCTGGATCCACACAGCCAATTCTCCACTGACTCCATGCATCTGAACTTTCTTGATTAACTGATTATATGGGACCTTGTCAAATGCCTGACTGAAGTCCATATAGATGATATCCACAGCTCTGCCTTCATCAATCTATCTCGTTACCTTGTCAAAAAACTCAACCAGGTGCCTATCCTGGAGCCTATTAAACACCACTATCGTATCTGCCTCCACCACCACCCCGGCAGCATATTCCAGGCATCCACCACTCTCTGTGTAAAAAAAAATTGCCCTGCACATCTCCTTTGAACTTACCCCCTATCACCTTATATGCATGCCCTCTGGTACTAGACATTTCAACCCTGGGAAAAAGATACTGGCTATCTACTCTATCTATGCCTCTCATAATCTTATAAACCTCTATCAGATTTGCCTCAGCCTCCACTGCTCTAGAGAAAACAACCCAAGTTTGTCCAACCTCTCCTCTAATCTAGACAGCATCCTGGTAAACTTCTTCTGTCCCTCTCCAAAGCCTCCTCATGCTTCCTATAACTGAATGCAGTACTCCAAATGTTGCCTAACTAGAGTTTCATAAAGCTGCAACATAACTTCCCAACTCTTGAACTTAATGCCTCGATGAATAAAGGCAAGCATGCCATATGCCTTCTTTACAACCCTATCAACCTCTGCAGCTACTTTCAGGGAGCTATGGACTTGGACTTGGACCTCAAGACCTCAAGACTTGGACGGCACAACATGGTGGGCCGAAGGGCCTGTTTTGTGCTGTATGGTTCTATGATCCCTCTATACATCAACACTGTTAAGGGTATGCCATTAACAGTGTACTGTCCCTTCACATTAGATGTCCCAAAGTGCAACACCTCACATTTGGCCAGACTAAACTCCATCTGCCATTTCTCCGCCCATAGCTGAAACTGATCTATATACCGTTTTCCAAATGCTCATAAATCCTGTCCCTAAGAATTCTCTCCAGTAGCTTCCCTACCACTGACATGAGACTCACTGGTATACAGTTTTCAGGATTATCCTTATTTCCCTTCTTGAATAATGGAACAAAATTAGCTACTTGCCGGTCTTCCAGGACTTTGCCTGTGGCTAGACAGGACATGAAGATCTTGGTCAAGGCTCCAGAAATCTCATCTCTTGCCTCTCTCAATAACCTGGGGTATATCCCATCCAGCCCTGGAGACTTATCCACCTTAATGTTCTTTAAGAGACCCAACACTACCTCCTTCTTTATCTCAAAATGCCCGAGCATATTAGCACACCCCACACTGACCTCCCTATCCGCCACATCCTTCTCCTTGGTAAATACTGATGCAACATTCTCATTTAAGACCTCTCCTGCATCCTCTGCATCCAAGCACATGTTCCCTCCTTTATCCTTGAGTGGTCTACCCTTTCTATAGTTAACCTCTTGCTTTAAGTGTATGTATAGAATACCTTAGGGTTCTCTTTAATCCTACTTGCTAAGGATTTTTCATGGCCTCTCCTAATTCCCTTGAGTTCTTTTCTAGCTTTTATATAATCCTCAAGGGCTCCATTTGATTTTAGCTTCCCAAACTTTACTAACACTTCCTTTTTCTTCTTGACTAAATTCATCAACTCTCTTGACATCCAAGGTTCCCTTAACTTGCCATCCTTGTCCTTCCTTCTTACTGGAACATATATGTCCTGTACTCTGTGCAGATGGTCTTTAAACACCCTCCACATGTCAGATGTGGACTTACCCAAAAACAGCTGTTCCCAACCAACTCTCCCTAGTTCTTGCCTAATACTCCTGTAATTTTCCCTGCTCCAATTTAATGCCCCCTGCAAGGTCCATGCTTATCCTTGTCTATAGCTGTCTTAAAACTTGTGGTCACTGTTCCCTAACTCTTCTCCCACGGAAAGGTCAGTCACCTGACTAGACATTACCCAACACCAGCTCCAGTATGGCCTCTCTTCTTGTTGGACTATCTACATACCAATTTAAGAGACCCTCCTGGATGCATGTAATGAATTCTGCCCTGTGTAAACCTCTTGCACTAAGGAGGTCCCATTCTATATTAGGGAAGTTGAAGTCATCGATGATAACAACCCTGTTGTTTTGACACCTTTCCCTAACCTGCCTACATATCTGTTCTTCAATGTCCTGGTGGCTACTGGGGGGTCTGTAGTATAATCCCATCAGCGTGATTGCACCCTCCCTCTTGAGAATGTTCTGCAGCCACTCTGAGACATGCTTGATCTTGGAACCCGGGAAGCAACACACCATTCCTGGCATCTCTTTCGTGGCCACAGAACCTCCCGTCTGTCCCCCTAACTATCAAGACTCTTATCACTTTGCTTTGCCTGACTTTACCATTCCCTGCTGAGCCTCAGAGGCTCAAGGAATGTTTTTGAGAGAATAAAACCAGTTGGTGACCATGGGGATAAGCTGTAAACAAGGTTATCTGGTCAATGTATGAATGGAAGCAGTTAGATAATTAAAGCATAGACAGAAGAACATAGGAGCTGAGAAATGCAGAGCAGGAAGATATGCCCAGCAGGTCAGGCTGGACATGTCCTCCACTTCCAGAGAAATAAAAGAGAAAAAGGGGAAAACAAACAAGCTGAGCCAAGATCACAGATGGACAACTGAGACAGACCGCAAAATCAAGTTACCTGAATTCAATATTGAACCTAGAAGGCTGCAATTTACCCAAACATTGCAGCCTGCTGGACTCAGTATTGAATTCTACAACTTCAGGTACCTTGATTTCTCTGTCTGCAAGCGCAGAGAAGTGTTTAGATGTCACTTGCAAACTTCCACCACTCTACTTTTCAAATGTCTTAAGACATCTGATCATTGCTACTTTCCCAGATATAACCTCTTTTTTAGCTTTTTTGACATCTGTTTGGTCCTGGTCCTGCATTGCAGGCAGTGGGGAAGCAACTATTTTACAGCAGTTGAATCTAACTTGATAGTAGAATAAAGCAGCACATTCTTTTAGGTCTGTGCTATCACTTCAAGGAGCAATTCAGTTAGTCCTATTTTCCTAGCTATAATTCTTTCTCCTTTGAGTATTTAACCCTTTCCCCTTTGAAAGAAATTATTACATCTGTTTCTATTACCTTATCAGAGAGTGTGTTCAAAATCCTAGCCACTTACTGCTCAGTATTATTTTTTTCTCATCACATTGTCACCTATGTTCAAATTGGCTCCTGTATTTCTTTCATTATAAGAGTGACAATAATTCAAAATGCAAAATGTGTTGGTACATTCTGAAAGGGATGTGAAAACTGTTATGTAAATACAAGTGTTTCTTTTTGTCATATTATCTGTGACTCTTTAGCGAATCACCTTTAGACTATGCAGCGGCTGGAAATGTTTTTCCATTACTTACTCTATTCTACAGCTTACATGATTATAACTTCTTCTAGCAAATTTCCTCAGCCGAAGAACGATCCTATTTTCTCCATTCCATCCATGCATCTCCTAAATCTCTTCTGTCAGCCTCACCAAAAACAATGAAGCAGAAAAATCAAGGTACTCTCATGTTGGATTGAACATTATCAGGATAGATACAACGAATTTTTATATTCAAAATTCTTTAAATAGAGAATATTTTTAGAGAGAGTAACATTTGTATAATTTACTTTTTTCAAAATGTAAAAGATACACAATATTCATTAATCTTTTTTATATTTTACTAATCAATAGTTACTAATTACATATAATTTGATAGAGTCTTGACCATGATTACAATGAATAAGTATTTCACTTTGAATTATTGTAATGTTCCTTTGTTAATGACTAAGAAGCAGCCAACAGTATCTTATGTTACCAATACTCATGATAGATGACCCCTTTCCTTCCTCTAAATTTAATTTCTTTCTTTTACAGAAGTAGTGGTGAGAACAGAATGACCAATTCATGCGTCACTGCACATATTTTCTTTCTCATGCATTCTATTTTTAAGTGAAATGGGTCCCAATCTCAATCTACTTACTTAATTCTGAATAACCTACATATCTGATGAATTCAGGATTCCTAGTGTCTAATGGATCCAAATCACAGGAATAAAATGATATCAAATTATTACTTGCAGAAGCCAAACTCGTTTTTTGTTGTTTTACTGAAATTATATGAGAATAAATAGAGACAGAGTGGAGACACAAGAAACTGCAGACGATGAAATCTGGAGCGGCACACGGTTTCTTAGAAAAACTCAGCAGGTCAGGCAGCATCTATGGACGGACATGTTCAGTGGACATTTCAGGTCAAAAACCTCCATCTGGACTGAAAGATAGAGGGGAAATAGCCAGTATGAAAAGGTGGAGGGGTGGGGTACAGCAAGAGCTGGCCAGCAATAAGTAGCTCCACGTGAGGACAGATGATAGGCAGACAGAGGAGGGGAGATGGAAATAGCGACAGGAGCTGGGAGGTGATAGGTGGAAGCAACACAGGGCTGGAGATGATGGAATCTGATAGGAGAGGAAGGTGGAGCGTGGAATCAAGTGAGGGAGCGGGTGAGCACAGATGGGAATAGCGGGGTGGGGGGGGGGGAGGTGATAATGGAACCGGTGGGAGGATGTGTGTGGGTGATGGGCAGATTGAGTGGGTGGGGGGGGTAAAGATGTGAGGTGGGATGAGTGTAGAAAGAAATGAGTAGATAAGGAGGAGAGAGAAAAGGGACAGAGGGGGAAACAGTTTACTGGAAGTTGGAGAATTCAATGTTCATGCCGACAGGTTGTAGACTACCCAGGTGCAATACAAGTTGCTGTTCCTCTAGTTTGCATTTAGCCTCACCCTGGCAGTAGAGGCGGCAGAGGACAGACGTAATTCCCCATATAGACATAATTTTGTATGCTTCATTTACATCATTTCTTGTTGCGTATGCTTTAATGCTGTGGTGTCAGTTCATTATGTACTAATCTAGAGCTATATTGTACCGTTTCTGAATATTGAAGAGTGCAATTCTGGTTTAAGTAGATTAGGAAACAAATACATCCAATTAAAATCAAGTAAACTTCCAGTGACTAATCTACAATTTCAGGTTATGAGTGAACATGTCATCAATTATTAATAGAACCTTTAGGTCATGATGTCCGTTATCACATCCATTGTGCAAACAACAAAATCAAACAACAGACAAAGTAAACAATAATTAATGAAAATGTTTAATCTTTGAAGGGAAAATGGTCTTCATTTGTCACCAGACCGTGGAAAGTACATCCAAAAGATCCTTAAACGTTTTGATCTTCAGTGATACTTCACCACAGCTAGCCATGCTTGGGAGTGTATGACAATTTGGTATGTCTTATTATTACAATAAACATCCAAGACAGCAACACCATACATTTGTTTCAAGTCTCACTGTATAACAATGATGCATTCAATTAAGCACATTCCTGGAAATATGGTGATAGTTGGGATAAATGAAATTAAAGTATTTCAAAACAGATGGAATTGTTCTGTGCATCTTTGTTCAAAAAATTATAGTTTGGCATTTTCTTAACCTCCCATAAAATCTTACAGCACAGAAGCAAGTTTGTCAGCCCATCAAGCCTGTGCTGCTGCTTTGAATGACAAATCCAATTTCCTTACTTTCCCCAACAGACCTTTACATTTAAGTATATCCCTTTTGATTATTAAATGATCTTGCCCTTACAAGCAGCAAATTTCAGATCTTGTTATAGAACAATTACAGCACAATTCAGGCCTTTTGGCCCACAAAGCTGTGCCGAACATGTCCCTACCCTAGAAATTACTAGGCTTACCCATAGCCCTCTATTTTACTCAGCTCCATGTACCTATCTAACAGTCTCTTGAAAGACCCTATCGTATCAGCCTCCACCACCGGTTACGTTAATCAAATTCTCCTCATCTCCTCTGTTTTGTTTTGTCACTTAAATCTATGTCCTTTAGGTGAAGTCCAACCTGCCAGCTGAATCAGTTTTTCTTTTATTTACTCCAAGATCTTTTATGGTTTTAATACTGGTGTAAAGTTTTCCCTCAACACAATCAGCTTCCCTAATCTCCTCACAACAATCTTCATCCCTGTAATCATTTGAGTATATCTTACGTCCTCATTAAGACCTTGGCATTCTTCTGAAAGAGTGTTGTCCATATTTTATTTTACAATTAACTTGGATATTACAAGTAATCTTTTAAAAGAGGAAGACTTTAAAGATGTATGACTAAAGGTACCAGATAGGATAAAAAGTGATTGATACTCAAGGAAGCAATGGCTTTAAAATCTAAATACTTTGAGGCACCTGCACAACAACAACTTTCATCTATTCAATATAAAATTATCAGACCAATACATTATGTGCCACATCCTGTCCTCCTCCTCTGTAACTTGATCTCAATTACTAAATGTTGTCCTATCAAATGCAAAGTGCAATTTTCCTCCAATCTTAACCCCTTAATATTTGTTCTATTATGATACAGTTCAACAAGTGTCTGTGGTTCGAGAATCTCTTTTTTTGACATAGGAGGCCACTTGGCCCAAGTCTACGCTGACTTTCAGAGCAATTCCGTCAATCCTATTCCCAACTATTTCCCCGTAACACATTCTCTCTCAACTCCATGCTGATTTTCCTACCCTTAGTGTGGGTGGGTGGTGATTTACAGCAGCCAATTAATTTAATGACTGACATATCATTGGGATGAAAAGGGAAACCCATGGAGTCATGGGAAGCTGGTGCACACTTTACACAGGTACTGTGAGGCATCAGCATTATCTGCTGTGCCACTGTGCCACCCAATCCTGTGTGTATGATCTTACATCATGTGTCTGTTTATGGTGTGAAAGTCCTCAGTCTACTTAACAAGGACATCACATAAACATGAACTCATCTTCTGTGAGTACTCACTTTCTGACTGCAACTGCTGTTCATTTCCTTTTTCTTCATTGTACATGCTGTGGTATCTCCTTAACTATCTGAAATCACTTATCTCCATAGAGCAGAGATTGAATAGACATTATCTTGCTGATTTAGGATAGCAGGTGGTATATTTTCCCACCCAATAATCAGGACAAGTGATATGTTCTATGATGAGCCCATTTGAATAAGTGAGTCACTTTACTCCTCAGGCATACAGATATGAGTCAGATTTAAACAGTACAACAGTCTGTGAAAAATGGTCTTTAATTACATCTTTTGTGCTTAATTCTTCTTTCCCAACAATATCTGAACATAATGCTGTATCACTTTCTCATGCAACTTAATAAAGTCATCATTGTTATATACTTAGACCATTGTTTTTCTTTCATAAATCTAAATTAAAAATAAATGACCATTTTAAACTATGAAAAAACCAAAACACACCTAACTTAAAATATTACAAAGAAAAGTTTTCTCACTCTATCTAAGGTATGCAATTTGTAAATATTTGAACACAGCATTTTAATATCATCTTTTGTAACCACAGATACTTTACTATTTTACCCACTTCAATTAGCAAGTGCTGTATTCATTGGACAGCTTGAAGGGAATGGTATAATCTTTGACACTTCCATGCTTCCATTTTATTGCTCCAATGTAAAGGTAGGAAGGGCAGCTGAGAAGTAGGAACAGGAAGATGATGTATGAGGATCAAGCATTTTGTTTGCAGCTGTGTGCATACGTGGATTTTATGGGATTTTTATTGGAACTGTGCACTTGGATTCATGGAATGGGGACCAACAGTTAACGACAAAGTTCTAGATTCAAAGTTCTGCCCCCATCACAGACTATTGTGTGCAATATGAGTAAACATCATATGACTCCAACTGTATTTGTGGGCAACAATAATCAATTCTCTCGCAAAGAATTCAAAATGCATCAGGAATATGCAATTGAAAAAAAATACCATTTCAATTCAGGACCAGGTGGTGGAGTGGTTCAGTCAGAGGTGTAAAGGGCGCATGCTTCCTACACGTTGAAAACTGTTGTGCGATAGAACAGGGAATTTAAATGAAATATACAGTAAGTCACTATCAAGCAGCAGCAAACTATATTCAATTTATAAAAGTTTGCTGGTTTAAATATCAAGGCACTGACTTTGCCAATGCAGTTTTGCTGCCTCAGAACAGGAGGCATCTCTCAGGTGTAGATGTTGCAAAATCTATATAATTAATGATTGGCAACATCCTGATTTTTAACATAATGTGGTCATTTCTGCAAATTACAATTGGCCAATAAATAAATCTATTTACCAAGAGTATTGTGCTGTCACCATCTCAAAAGCTGTAAACCTTTTTGGTCCTTACTTAATGCATCACAGCAATGACTCCATCTGAAATGGCTATTGCTTCTCGGGGTTATGCATGACACAGTCAGATTGATCCCTCTGTTGAGTGAAGTACAATCACAAAGCCAAGCCGTTTGTCATTTCAGAGTCAAGCTTATAATGGAAACTTACAGCAAACTGCTCAATATCTTTTTGTCC
Source organism: Pristis pectinata (assembly GCF_009764475.1). Lineage (NCBI taxonomy): Eukaryota > Metazoa > Chordata > Chondrichthyes > Rhinopristiformes > Pristidae > Pristis > Pristis pectinata. The sequence continues at coordinate 26,297,641 of NC_067406.1, forward strand.
AAGCTTCAAACAAGCAGTTACAGAAGCATGGTTTTTAATAGCTCAAATAACAAAGCGATAAAATATGTCCACACTGCAGAAATATGGTCACTGCAGAAATGAGGGGAAAAATATTAGACTAGTAGAAAGGTGATATTAACTCTAATTTGGCTGTATATTTGACCAGACCCAAAGCCCATCCCTACTTTACATTTCCTTTTCTCTAAAAATTCATTGCATCTGTATAGATTACTCTGTCATGGACTAGGAATGCAAAATGGGCAATTCCATTTCATGCCTGAACTGTGACAGGAAGCCAAAAAGATGAGTTGCAAAACACGCAGAAATCACATTATGAATCCAACTGCTGTTTTTGTTTGGTTATAAACTTTACATGGTTCATAAATATCAAAATCTGTGGCACAGTCTTCTTTGCTTTTTTTAATATTCTACTCAATAAATGGTCATTGCTTTGTTAATTACAAAAATAAATCATAGTCTATCACTGAAAATGCCAGATGTTCCTTCTGAATGCATCGCAAATGGTTTGTTGTGGATGTCTATTAGTAGTGATGATGGGTTATTTTGGCTTCCAATCAGGTTTTGATATGGTCTTGTGTGATTAATTGTTCCATAATCATTCTTCATTGAGATGCAGCAACATTCAGCTTTTTTCTCTTTCCATACTTTCTTCCGTAAATGTACACAGAAACCTTTGTTCTACACTCTAATGAGGAAAGTCAAGTTCAAATTTGCTGGGATGTGTATGGTGTCCAGGTTGAGTGCAGAAGGGTTGAATGGAAACATAACAGGAAATGTGTGCTTGAAGTCCATTAGCAGTTGAGGAGGTTCATTGCGGTCTTGTAAACAGGACTGCGTGGAGAGAAAACACCATGATAAATTCTACTGCACAGGTATGTACTTATAATTTTCTTTCATATACATAAGTAGTTATATTTTTCTTTTTTTCCTCAACTGAGGATTTACGCTGTATCTCCACTATATAAAACATAAAACAGAACAGTACAGCACAACAACAGGCTCTTCAGCCAAAGCTGAACATGATGCCAAATTAAACTAACTGCTTGTACATGATCCATATCACTCCTTTCCCTGCATATTCATGTGTCTAACAGCCTCAAATGCCTCTATAATATCTGCTTCCACCACTACCTCTGTCAGCCCAATCCAGACACCTATCACCCTGTATAAAAGAAACTAGCCATGCACATTAAACTTTAAACTTTCCCCATCTCACCTTGATCATGTCAATCCAATTTCCCTTGCTTCTCTCACCTGTTCTTCCACAACCAAGGGTCATTATAGGAATGCACTCCTACACCACCCACCTCCACATACAACAAATCCTACAGACATTTCTGGCACTCATCGACCCCCCTCCTTTTCTGTTTTAGTACTCCAGTGGGGCCTTTCCACGCACAACACCTTGGTTCACTCCAATCACCACCAATACTTCCTTCCCTTCTTGCATCTCTTGCGTCTGTCCATTCACCTTTCAACTATACACAACCTCAAACACACTTTCCAGATGAAACAGTGATTTGTACTTCATTCGGTTTCATATACTTCAGTTGCAGCTATCAACACAGTGTCTTCGATGCTGGAAAAGCCAAATGCAGATTGGATATCTAGTTTACAGAGCACTGCTGTTCATTCCCAGCTTCCAGCACCTGCCACTTTAATTCACCATCTCTCTCTTCCTCTGCCTTCCACAGTGTTCCAACAAAGTTCAAGATCAGCACAAGGAACCCTACCTCATCCTTCCGTTAAATGCATTACAGCCTATTTCAAGAACTTCAGATGATGATTTTGCTATGGAGAGGGTGTAAACGGTTCTCACTTACATCTAAGACTACATTGTTTTTTCAATTGCACCATACTTTCTTATCATTTGAACTCTCCTGCTTTACACCCCATCACATATTTCCATTTGTTTTTTCCTCACCACCATCCCTTCCAGCTTCTTTGTACCTTAACATTTGCTGTGTCTCTAACTTTTCCCATTTCTGGCGAATGGTCTCAGATTCTGTTCAGTCAGCTTCTCTCTCCATAGATGTTGCCTACCCAACTGATTATTTCCAACTTTATCTATTTTTCAGGATTTGCAGTATCCATAGAATTTTGATCTTTTAAATTGAATATGCTGATATACAAATCCTCAGTTTGCAAATTTGAATTAATTTTTTTATTTAAAAGTTGACATCGGCAAAATTGACCACGAAACTATCAGACTGGTATTGATATCGGTTTATTATTGTCACATGTACCAAGATACAGTGAAAAGCTTTTCTTTTGCATATCGGGCAGACTGATCATGCCATACATAATTACATTGAGGTAGTAAAGAGAAAACAGAATGCAGAATATAGTGTTGCATTTACAGAAAAGTGCAGTGCAGGTAGACAAATAAAGTGCTGCGAAAACCCAATTAATTCATTAATGCCCTTGAGGGAAATAAACTAATCCCTAGGGATGGGCAGGACTGGCAGCTCAATGTTCCAGGGTACAAATGCTACTGGCAGACATGGAGACAACAGAGGAGGGGATTAGGGAGAACATCACAGCAGAATTTCGAGACGTTATTCTTGGGGGGAATGTCCAGTGAGGCTATGTGGGTAGAACTTAGAAATAAGAGTGGGTGATCACCTTGATGGGATTGTACTATAAGTCTCCCAATAGTCAGCAGGAATTGGAGGGGCAAATACGTAGGGAGATCGTAGATAGGTATAGGAATAATAGGGTTGTAATAGGAGGTGATTTTAGCTTCCCTAATATTGACTGGGACTGCCATAGTCCTTAGGGATTAGATGGGACAGAATTTGTTAGGTGCGTCCATGAAAGTTTTCTCAAGCAATATGTAGATGGCCCTTCTAGAGAAGGCGCAATATTTGACCCCCTCTTGGGAAATGAGGTTGGTGAATTGGCTGTTACATCAGTGGGGAACACCTTGGGATAGGGAACCTTGGTTGACGAGAGATATTGAGGGTCTGGTCAGGAAAAAGGAGGCAAATGTCAGGTATAGGCAGCTGTGATCAAACATGCCCGAGGGGTACAAGGAATGTAGGAATACACTTAAGGAGGAAATCAGGAGTACAAAAAGAGGGTATGAGATATCCTTGGCGGACAAGGTAAAGGAGAATTCTGAAATATCCTATAAGTATATTAAGAGCAAAAGGGTAAATAGGGAGAGAATAGGTCCCCTTAAGGACCAGTGTGGTCATCTATGTATGAAGCCCCCCTTATTTACCAGTGTGGTCATCTATGTATGGAGCCACAGGAGTTCTTAAATGAATACTTCTCATCAGTATTTACAGCGGAGAAGGTCAAGAAAGCTAGGAAGTTCAGGGAAGAGAACAGCGATGTCCTGAAACATATTTGACATTACAAAAATGAAGATGTTGGCAGTCTTGAGGTACATAAAGGTGAATAGATCCCCGGGACCTGACCAAGTGTATCCTAGGACATTGTGGGAGGCAAGAAATTGCTAGGATAAAGGCAAAAATATTTGTATCATTCTTAGCCATGGGAGAGGCACTGGAAGACTGGAGGGTGGCTAATGTGTTGCCTTTATTTAAGAAGGGCTGCAAGGGGAATCCAGGCAACTACAGGCCTGTGATCCTTACATCAGTGATTACTGGAGGGGCTTCTGAGATACAGGATCTACCTGCATTTGGAAAGGCAAGGGCTGATTAGGGATAGTCAGCATGGCTTTTAGCGTGGGAAATCGTGTCTCAGGAATTTGACTAAGTTTTTTGAAGAGGTAACCGAGAGGACTGAGGAGGGCAGGGTGGTAGGTGTTGTCTCTGTGGACTTCAGCAAGGCCTTTGACAAGATCCCACATGGTAGGCTGGTCTGAAAGGTGAGACCACATGGGATCCTGAGTGAGCTAGCCAATTGGATACAACATTAGCTTGGTGGATAGAGTCAGAGGAGGGCAGTGGAAGGTTGTTTTTCAGATTGGAAGCCTGTGAGCAGTGGTGTGCTGCAGGGATCAGTGCTGGCTCCCCTGTTGTTTGTCAAATATGTTCACGATTCGGAGGAGAACGTAGGTGGCATGATTATTAATTTTGCAGATGAAACCAAAATTGGTGGTGTAATGAAGAACATTGTCTCAGGTGGACAAAGAAATAGCAGGTAGAATCTAACTCAGATAAGTGTGAAGTGATGCATTTTGCGAAGTTAAACCAGGCAAGACATACAAGTTAAATGACAAGGCCTTGGGGACAGGGAGATCCAAGGGTACAAGTACATAGTTTCCTGAGAGTAGTGACATAGGTAAACAGGGTGGTAAAGGCGGCATATAGCACGTTTGCTTTCATCATTCGGGGCACTGAGTATAAGAGTTGGGATGTCACGTTAAGCTGTGCAAGATGTTGGTGAGACTGCACCTGGAGTATTGTGTGCAGTTCTGGTCACCATGCTATAGGAAGGATGTGATTAAATGAGAGAGGATGTAGAAAATATTCACAAGGATGTTGCTGGGACTGGAGGTCTTGCTTTATAAGGAGAGACTGGATAGGCTGGGACTGTTTTCCATGGGGTGAAGGAGGCTGAGGATGACGGTATAGAGATTTATAAGATTGTAAGGAGAACAGATAAGATGGATTGTCACAGTATTTTTACCAGGGTAGGGGCGTCTAAAATTAGGGGGCATAGGTTTACAGTGAGAGGGGAAAGATTTAAAGTGGACCTGAGGGGCAAGTCTTTCCCCACACAGAGGATGGTGGTTATATGGAATGAGCTGCCAGATGAAGTGGTGGAGGTGGTTACAATTCCAAAGTTCTAAAATCATTTGGACAGGTACGTGGATCAGAAAGGTTTAGAGGGATGTGGGCCAAATACAGGCAAATGGGACCAGCTCAGATAGGTACCTTGGTTGGCAATGGACAAGCCCAAAGTGACGGATAACTCCATGGTCTTGCCCATTCAATTCTCATTCATACCTATGTCTTAATTGCTGTTTGGTTATGACAGAAGAAGGGTCAATGAAGGACAGTTCTGACCAAGGGTCTTTGACCTGAAACATTAACTCTATTTCTCAGCACATAGATGTGCCTGATCTGCCACTATCTTTCCATACATTTCCAGCATTTTCTGTTTTTATTTTAAATTTGCAGCATCTGTATTTTTTTTGATTTTCGATCAATGACAGCTTTGTTTTTATGCATCTAAGTTTTCTTATTTAGGAAGAAATTAGAAGCAAGTTTCTCTGAAGCATTCCTTTATATATTGAATAAGAGGATCAAAAGGTGCAAAATGAGTTATTGGTGGTTAGATGCAGAATGGTGGAATACCTAATATTGGTAAAAAGTAGCAAAAAAATATATAAATGTTTCATACAATTATTGCTAATGTCAGCGATTAACACAATTCCAAATGTGTCTATTAATTATTTTTAACATTAATAGGAAAAGATTTAACTGGATTTTTCAAAAATCTCTTTGACAATACCTTGCCATACCATTCCCAAACCATCAGCACCATGTCTCAGAACTCAGAGCATACACCTTACTGATCCATGAAATACTTACCTGAATATTTCTAATGAAGGATACGGTTACACGTTCTTCAAACTCATTTACTGGCGTGTATAGGTTTAAAATTTTGACAATCTGGTGTGGAAAGAAACAATAGAAAATGTAGAATTTAATACACAATGATCAGATAATCATGACACACCCAAGGTCTGAGGATCAGATGGGTACAGTTAGTGCAGATACATGAGGCTAGGGAGACTAACGATCAGCCATCCAAATTCATCTGTACACTAACACTTACAGGCTTTTCACCATTTGAACTATGTCCTGATTTTCTGTTCTTCCTCACATTTTCTCACTTTACTGACTACATGTCACTTTCTTATTCATTCACTTGTCTGGTCTGAAATTCTTTGCAGACACTTCCTTTCCCTTCTCACAGTTCACTTTGCCACCTACTCTTGTATATGAGCAAAATTGGATCTCTTGCACTCCATGACTATATCATTAGTACCCAGCTTGCAGACTGAAAAATACTCATTAATTTTTGCATTGTCTTATGTCCTTTAACCAACCCAACGTATTACTCCCAATCCCAAGCCCTTGTTTTATGTTATGTCACATCACATGACTTTGAAAACCCAGGTAGACTATATCTACAAGTTTCTTCTTTTCCATCCTACTATATACATCCTTAAAAGCCTCCATCAGGCTACTGGTCCATTTTCTTTTCATTTGTCTGTTCTTGAATAATAGCGTTATACATTCTGCATTCCAATCTACAGGAATGGTTCCAGAATTTGTTTTTTTTGGAAGATCAATATTAACATATCTACCATCTCTACAGGCATTTTTCTCCAGTACTTTCTGTTCATTAATATTAATGGAAGTTTCTCACTTCTCACTGTTATTGACATAATTGTTGGGAGCTCTGGAGGTTATAGAGTCAGTATAAGACATTAACACATCTGACACTTAATAGTTCTTGAATTGGCCCAAGGCTGACTGCTCGGCCAGGAACCACATAAATAGTTAAAGTCCATTCACCTGTTGTGTGGACAGAGCTTTACACATTGAACAGATTGCTGCAGCATCGTCAGTGGTTTTCTTCTTTACTTGGAGAAGTTGTGCAGCTTGGATTAGAGGCTCCATTGTCTTCACAGCCCCACTTTGTTGTAAATTCTTTCCTCGCAGCCACTCTTCTAACTGGCTGATGTTGTATCTACAAAAACAAATATAGCAGTCAGAAAACCAAGAGCTGCAGATTATTTGTTGGAAACATCCTATTAAATGTCCCTTCTTTTTCTTCTCTGATTTCTTTCCTCCCCCGCCGCCCCCCTCCCCAGATGACAGGCCAACTCATCATGCAATAAAAACAAACATTCTTCACAACTCAGTAGTGGGACAAGCAGCAATGACATTTGACAACACTTACTCCTTCTAGTGAGATAACACTTGGAGAAAGTGGTATATCAAGTACAAGATAACATATTCTGCACCATCAACCAGCTTGGTGAAAATGAATATGGATGCACATGTGAAGTAGAGAAATAAATGATAATATTTGATGATAATTTCTGCTCAGAAGAAGAGTACTGGCAGCAAATAAAGGAATGGTAATAAAGGCAAAATGAATGTTGATAAAGGGCATGTATGGAAAGACCAAAACAGATGCAGGGCTGATTTTTTTCATGATTCTTTGATGTCCATTTGGCTATTCCCAATTGAGTTATTTCTTCTTCCTCATCTATAGGCTCAACTTGAACCTCAGATAGACAATGGAAAACCTGCACAGAACATCACGGGTGCTAAAAATCTTCAATGTCTTCTTAAAACTGTTCAGTAGGATACCAGCCAATCCATATAATCGTCACAACTTTAGGTTCCAACAGAATTTAGAGAATGCATGGGTCTCAATACCAGTTCTTTTGAACTGGTTGTAGGAGTTTTGGATTGAAGACAAATCCTGGGATAACAAGAGTAATCTTGGTCTTCATTCAGGAAGTCATTTTGCAGCTATATAAAACTTTAGTTAGGAAACATTTGGAGTATTGGTTGCTACACAGTAGGAAGGATGTGAAGGCTTTGGAAGGGGTGCAGAAGAGAGTCAACAGGATGTTGCCTAGATTAGAATGTCTTACCCAAAAGGAGCTGTTGGACAAACTCGGATTGTTTTTTTCTGGAGCATTGGAGTCTGAAGGGCGACCTGATAGAAGTATGTAAAATTACGAGAGGCATAGACAGGGGAGATAATCAAAGTTTTTTCCCAGGGTGGAAATGTCAAATACTAGGAGTCATGGATTTAAGGTGAGAAGGGGAAAGTTTAAAGGAGCAACAAACAATCTGCTAGAGGAACTCAGCGGATCGAGCAGCATTCATGGGAGGACACTGCTCGACCTGCTGATTCCTTTTCCCCCAGATGCTGTTTGACCCGCTTGAGTTCCTCCAGCAGATTGTTTATTGCTACAGATTCCAGTATCTGCAGTCTCTTGTGACTCCAAAGTGTAAAGGAGACTTGCAAGGCAAGTTATTTTGCTTTTAAAACACAGAGAGTGATTGGTGTGTGGAACATGCTGCCATGGGAGGTGGTAGAAGCAGATATGATAGCAATGTTTAAGAGGCAATTAGACAGATATGTGAACAGGCAGAAAATTGTTGTGGATAGTTTCGACGATTGCTGAAGGTTGCAGAGGGACATAGATAGGATGCAGAGCTGCGCTGAGAAGTGGTAGATGGAGTTCAATCCAGAGAAGTGTAAGGTGGTACACTTTGGAAGGACAAACTCCAAGGCAGAGTACAAAGTTAATGGCAGGATTCTTGGTAGTTTGGTAGTGTGGAGGAGCAGAGGGATCTGTGGGGTGGTGGTGGTTGGGTGGTGGGGGTCCATATCCACAGATCCCTGAAAGTTGCCTCACAGGTGGATAAGGGTAGTTAAGAAAGCTCATGGGGTGTTAGCTTTCATAAGTCGAGGGATCGCAGTTAAGGGCTGCGAGGTAATGATGCAGTTCTGTAAAACTCTGGTTAGACCACACTTGGAGTACTGTGTCCAGTTCTGGTCGCCGCATTATAGGAAGGATGTGGAAGCATTGGAAAGGGTGCAGAGGAGATTTACCTGGATGCTGCCTGGTTTAGAGAGTATGGATTATGAGGAGAGACGAAGGGAGCTAGGGCTTTACTCTTTGGAGAGAAGGAGGATGAGAGGAGACATGATTGAAGTGTACAAAATATTAAGAGGAATAGATAGAGTGGACAGCCAGCGCCTCTTTCCCAGGGCACCAATGCTCAATACAAGAGGGCATGGCTTTAAAGTTCAAGGGAGATATCAGAGGAAGGTTTTTTACCCAGAGAGTGGTTGGGGCATCGAGGCAGGTACATTGGTCAAATTCAAGAGATTACTAGATAGGCATATGGAGGAATTTTAAATAGAGGGATATGTGGAAGGGGTTAGATAGTTTTAGGCGAGGTTTAAAGGTCAGTACAACATTGTGGGCTGAAGGGCCTGTATCGTGCTGTACTGTTCTATGTTAAATAGAGGGATACGGACTATGTGCAGGCAGATGGGATTAGTTAAATTGGCATTATAGTCAACATGGTAGGCTAAAAAGCCTGTTACTCTGCTGTACTGTTGTATGATCATGGAAGGCTACAGACTAAGCGCTGGAGACATAAGAGATTCTGCAGAGTCTCCCACCCCCCAATGAAAAGGCAGGGATAGCTGGGGTCGATGGAAAGGCAGGCTAGTATTGATCTCCAACAACCACAATCATCTTCCTTTGTGTGAGGTATGGTTCCAGCCATTGGAGTGCTTTTCCTTTGATACCCATCGACTTCAATTTTACCAGACAGTTGCTATCTTGATGTCAAGGGTAGCCGCTCTTACCTCAAGAATTCATGCTAGTTATTGATGAGATCCTGCATTTTTAGGAACCAATAACAAACCAACTTCTTCACCAACACTTTTTGTCTCTTGACAATTGGGCATGGGGATCTTCAAGAGCCATGGGGTGGGAGGAAATAATTCTGCAGAGCCTCGGCATGGGAATGGATCATTCTGCACTAATCGTACCTGATCTGCATTCCTGTACTCCACGAGCATACGTCCTTTCTCAGTAGCAGATTGTTAAGTGTTACAGCATTGATGACGTAGAAGAGCTGCCGAAAGACCTGCTGAATAATCTCAGGATCCAGTCCATGTTCACACATGGTGTGGTTTAACATGTTAAGTTGGCGCAACATGGCATCTAGGGTGTAGCTGTCGTCTCCATCCACCCGGCTTGAAGAACGCTTCCTGTAGCCCATGGGTTTCACGCTTGACAGACCCTGGATGCTCTCATTCTCCAGCATTGCAGACACTTTATATGAAAGCAACAGTATTAATGCAAACTTACACACCTATGCTGAGACAGGGAACAAAACTGAACTACTTGCAGAACATAACACAATAATGAGCCATTTTATATTTACATTTAAATGACTAATGTAAATATTGCATGACATGTAGTTAAGAAAAAGTCTTCTTTACTACAAGATGTTCCCCAATGATCATAATGACTTTCTCAGCTGAAGCAGTGAACGGCCTTGCCAATTGTGTCCACAAACTGGAAGGCTTTAGCAGAGCAGCAGTTCTTGTCAAGGACTTTTGTCAAGAGACTTTTTCCCAGGGCGAAATGGCTAACACAAGGGGGCATAATTTTAAGGTGATTGGAGGAAGATATAAGGGGGATGTCAGGGGTAAGTTTTTGTTTTACAAAGAGAGTGGTGGGTGCATGGAACACACTGCCGGCAGAGGTTGTAGGGGCAGATATTAGGGACATTTAAGAGACTCTTAGATAGCCACATGAATGACAGAGAAATGGGAGGGAAAGATTAACATTTTGGAGGGAAGGGTTAGATAGATATTAGAGCAGGATAAAATGTTGGCACAACATTGTGGGCTGAAGGGCCTGTACTATGCTGTAGTGTTCCATGTTCGATGTTCTAAGACAAGACTGCAGATGCCAGAATCTGGAACAACAAACAGAAAGCTGGAAGAACCCAATGGGTCAAGCAGCATCTGTAGCCTGCACAACTGTAATCTCTTTTGTCTTGAATTTTTGGCCATTCCTGGTTAAATTCCAACTTTTTGTTCTGCACATGGTTATATGCCCAATGGAGGGAAGGGTACCATTAAGATCAATGGAGAAACTTCCATGACAGATTCACAGTGCAAGGATTGAGCACACCCAGCTCAGGTGAAACATAACTTAGTACAGATGAAACTGTTGTGGTCAATGTTAGACAGCCTGCACAAGTTAGAGCTGAGTTTGTTGTCTGCTTCGGTGATGTGCTTTCTTAGCAATGGACACAATATTATTAATTCTGAATAAAACAAAACAAATGAGTAATAAAATTTGTCCCTTGGTTGGGACTCTGTCACAATTAAGAATAAGACAGTACCAGCTGAATGCAGCTCATCCAGCTTTATCTTTTCTAATAAAGTCTTCAGAATCTATGATCAACTCCCTTAACCTTCAGTAGTTTCTTGGTCAGTTTTCCCATTGGTAACATTAGTGCATAGACATTAATACTCAAAAACAATATCAGAAAACAATAGAAGGATACGAAATCGTATATAAAAATGTCTTGACCCATATGCCAAAAGATAAGCTAGCCCGTTTTTATCACCATATAAATGCTATATGTGACAGATGTAAATCGAATGTGGCTTCTCTGACAGGACCAAAAGAGGTCCTGTCCTCTTTTGGAAAAATATTGGAAAGACATTTTTAATATTATCTCAACTGTATTGAATATTGATTTACAACCCCACCCTATCACTGCAATTTTTGGATTACCAAGGATAGAATCTGGCCATTTATCTGCTTCCGCCTACCGTATGATTGCCTTTATTACATTAATGGCCAAATGATCCATTTTGCTTTAATGGAAGGATCCAATATCCCCTACTACTTTTCAATGGTTCTCTCAAACTATATCATGTTTAAACTTGGGAAAAAATTAGGAGTGGTACTGTCGATCCTTCACTTAAATTTGAAGATATTTGGAGTCCATTTATTTAATACTTTCATATGATATAGATCCCCTTTCAATAACTTTTCAATTTAGAGGAACGGAGTTGACGACATAATATTGCTCTGTTTCTATTGAGAAATTTCAGTCCAGTTTTTTTTCTTTTTATTGTCTTTTTTTAAAATTTTCTTTTTAGTTTGGCTTGTTATATTATTTACAATTTTTTTTATTGATTTGGGGATTTTTTTTCTTTTCTTTTATATACACAATAAATCTTTTTCTTTCCTTTCTTTTATATTATATTCATCTACTAAGAGATCGTGAGATCTAAAGATTTTTTTTATATTTTATTATTCTTTATGATTATATATGCCATGATTGTTCTCTTCTTTATTTTTCAATCTTTTTATTAGTTTTCAAATTAATACAGATTGATATATAGCATCAATATTTATACATGTAATACAGAGAGATCAGGATAACAATCATAGCATAGATAATCATAAAGAACAATAAAATATAAAAAAACTGTAGATCCAACGATCTCTTAGTAAATGAATATAATATAAAAGAAAGGAAAGAAAAAGGTTTATTATATAAATTAAAAAAAACCAAATCAATAAAAAAAATTATGAACAATATAAACTAAACAAAAAAAAAACATTTTTAAACAAAAACAAACAACAAAAAAAAGAAAAAAAAACTGGGCTAACGTTTCTCAGTAGAAACAGAGCAATATTATGTCGTCAAGTCCGTTCCTCCAAGTTGGGAAGTTATTGAAAGGGGATCTATATCATGTGAAAATATTGAATAAATGGACTCCAAATATCTTCAAATTTAAGCAAAGGATCGACAGTACCACTCCTAATTTTTTCCAAGTTTAAACATGATATAGTTTGAGAAAACCATTGAAAAGTAGTAGGGGGTATTGGATCCTTCTATTTAAACAAAATGGATCATTTGGCCATTAATGTAACAAAAGCAATCATACGGTTAGCGGAAGCAGATAAATGGCCAGACTCTATCCTTGGTAATCCAAAAATTGCAGTGATAGGGTGAGGTTGTAAATCAATCTTCAATACATTTGAAATAATGTTAAAAATGTCTTTCCAATATTTTTCCAGAAGAGGACAGGACCAAAACATATGTGTCAAAGAAGCCACATTCGATTTACATCTATCACATATAGTTATAAAAACGAGCTAACTTATCTTTGGACATATGGGTCCTGCATGATTGTTCTCTTGATCTCTTTGTATTACATGTACAATCATCAATGTTATATATTAATCTGTATTAATTTGGAAACTAATAAAATTGAAGAAAGAAAGAACAATTTCTTGCTTGTATTAAGTATTCATGGAGCTTTTCTCTCCCTCCCTCTTCCTGAGTGTATTTACCACACCAGCGTTCAATATGATCCAGATTAAGAAAGTTGCTGATTCCATCCCTGATCCACGTGGAGTTAGCCAATTTCACATCCATTGCTCCTCAATAGCTTTAGCAACCTTATTCCCAAAGGATAGGATTGCCAGGAGATGAGGGTGGGGGATGGTGTTGGAGGGTTTATGAGTGGAAAGTAGAATTTAATAATAAAACCATGATGACAAGACTTACCTATCATTGGCTGAAGGAGACCTTCTGCAACCTTAACCATTTGCTGATATATCTGAATAGAGAGGTCACTTAGAACTTGGCGGTACTCTGTGAGGTCAAAGTTCTTCAGGCTGTGTTCGTTCTGCCGTGGGTTATTCTGCTTCATGAAATCCTAAAGGAATTGAGAAGGAACATGTGAAAATGTAACTTTGCAAATGTTTTTAATGGCAAAAATTGCTTGAAATGTGGAATAATTATTAATTGATAGGTCAGGCATGAGAACACAAGAAAATAGGAGTAGGGTCAGGGCCCTCAACCCTGTCTGCCATTCAATAGGATCACAACTGTTCTGCCCAGTGCCTCAACTCCTCTTCTGTGCAAGTTTCACATGGCCCTCAGCTCCCTGATCTTTTAAAAGTTTATCCACATCCTCTTTAAATACCTCTTGTAAGTGAGTGGAGAATTCCAAGTTTCACCACCCTCTATGAGAAAGAAGAAATTCCTATGCAATTAGTTTTAAATGACCACCCCCTTATCTTATAACAATATTCCCTTGTTTGGGACTCTTCCATTAATGGAAACAACTCGAGGTTTATCTGAAATGCCTCATTAAGATCTCAAGTGCTTTAATAAAATCATGCCTCATTCTTCTAAATTCCGAAGAATACAGATTTAACATTTTTTTTAAAGCCGTTTAAGACTGGACAATCCTCTCACTCCAGGAACTGGTCTTGTGAATCTCTTCTGGGCCACCTTGAAAGATAGTACATCTTTTGTTAAATAAGGAGACAAAAACTGTACACAGTGTTCCAAGTGCAGCCTCACCAGCACACTTGCAACTGGAGCAAAACTCCTCTATTTTTAAATTCCAATCCCCTAGCAATGAAAGCCAAAATACTGTTTCCCTTCTTAATTACTTGCTGCATCTGCATGCAAACTTTTGCTGCTTCACATGCAAGAACACCTTTTTCTCAGTTCTGATGAAGGGTCTCAGTGCTGAAACCCTAATTGCTTCTCTTTTCCAGCATTTTCAGTTTTTATTTTAAATCCCTCTGTACTCCACTCATTTGCAGTCTCTCTCCATTTAGATAACAGTCTGCATTTTGATTTCTGCTTGACCCGACACTTTACTACAAGTTCCGCAGGTTATGACAGGGTTTTATTCCCGTGAATTGTTCGTAACCCAAACAGTTTGCAAGTCGGAAATGTGGCTGCGAACGGACAGCAGAAGATGCCTGCAGCCCCACAGCAGCCAGCAAATCCATACCATTAGTATCCTAAATATTAATATGTATGGGCTGTACATAGGTTGGGCATTTGTAAACTGGAGAGGACCTGTACATTAAAATCCATTTGCCATGTTTTCTCACCACTCACTCAACTGGTCTATATCCTGTTGCATAGTTCAAATATCTTCATTGCAACTGGCCCTCCCACCCATTTTCATGACATCAGCAAACTTGGATACCTCACACTCTACCCTCTCCTCCAAGCCATTAGATGCAAATCTCATTTGATAAATGACTGAATTCATTGATAAAATAGTAGTCTGCCACTGATAATGTACAAATGGATTTTTAAAAGGCACTTGAAGTATTGCAGAATTGTAAGCTAAATTAAAGCCCATGGGGAATAAAGGGAAGAAACTGTTTAAGGGACAGAAAACAGATAATTGTGAATATTTTTTCAGACTTGCGGGAAATATCCAATTGAGTTCACAAGCATTTGATATTAGGACCGTTACTCTTTATGTTGTGCATTAATGGTGTCAACTTGGGCGAGTACTGGACTTAATTTCAAAGTTTGCACTTGATATGAAATTCAGATAAGTAGTAAGTAATGAGGAGACAGCAGTTTGCACTGGGAAGATACAGATGGATGAAATAGTCAGATACATGATGATAGGAAGAATAATGAGTAGCAATTTAAACTGTAAAGGGAGTGCAGGAACAGCTAGACCTGTGGTGATATGTACAGAAATCTTTGAAGTGACAGGAAAAGTTAAACATGTTGCTGAAAAAGGAATGTAGCTTTAAACAAAGGTTAGGTTTCAAATAGATTCAATTCTACAGCAGAGAAAAAATTTCTTGTAAACCTATGTAATTCTCAACCCCAGTAAGATGCAGATGCTCAGCTATTGAATACATTCAAGACTGAGACCTGGGGAATTCAAGGGATCGATTACAAAGGTGGAGTTAAGATTCATTAGTCATGATCTTACTTAATGAGTAAGTGATCTCGTCACCTTTCTTATATTCTTATAAATGTTTTTTTCCTTCCTCAGAGCAACGTTGAAGAGAACATTTGTGGAATTTCAAAATCATAAACAATTTTGGTAAAAGTTTAAGACAAACCATTTGTTTCCAGTGCTAATTTGTTCCAAAATCATGGGACATAAATTTAAGGTGCAACACAAAAGGAAGTAATGCCAGGTGGCTTTATTGAAAAAAAAAACTCACAATGGATGTTTTCAATCTAGAATGCATTTTGTAAAAGAACAGAGCAAGCAGATTTAATAGTAATGTCCAAAGCAGAAAAGGATAAACACTTGAAGAGAAAAGTTTACACATACAGGGATCAAAGTCAAGGTTGAGTATATTGTCATATGCACAACATTCATGAGAAGAACATAAACGGAACATAAATTATACAAAATTATACAAGAAAGAATACAATTAGAACAAAAAAAAATTCCACTCTAGTGCAAAATGGTCATAGTGTTGCTATACTGAGGTAGAGATCGAGGTTGTGCAGGTTGGTTCAAGAATCAAATGATGGTGGATAGGGTAGTTAAGTAAACTTATGGGGTGTTAGCTTTCATAAGTCGAGGGATCGCGTTTAAGAGCCACAAGGTAATGATGCAGCTCTATAAAACTCTGGTTAGACCATACTTAGAGTACT
The DNA here is from genome assembly GCF_009764475.1 of Pristis pectinata. NCBI lineage: Eukaryota > Metazoa > Chordata > Chondrichthyes > Rhinopristiformes > Pristidae > Pristis > Pristis pectinata. Next base: position 26,313,624 of record NC_067406.1, read on the forward strand.
GTATCCAGTTCTGGTCACCTCATTATAGGAAGGATGTGGAAGTGTTGGAAAGGGTGCAGAGAAGATTTACCAGGATGCTGCCCGGTTTAGAGAGTATGCATTATGAGGAGAGACTAAGGGAGCTAAGGCTTTACTCTGGAGAGAAGGAGGACGAGAGGAGACATGATAGAGGTGTACAAAATATTAAGAGGAATAGATAGAGTGGACAGCCAGTGCCTCTTTCCCAGGGCACCAATGCTCAATACAAGAGGGCATGGCTTTAGAGTAATAGGTGGGAAATTCAAGGGAGATATCAGAGGGAGGTTTTTTACCCAGAGAGTGCTTGGGGCATGGAATGCACTGCCTGGGGCAGTGGTGGAGGCAGGTACAATGGTCAAATTCAAGAGATTACTAGATAAACATATGGAGGAATTTAAAATAGAGGGTAATGTGGGAGGAAGGGGTTAGATAGTCTTAGGCGAGGTTTAAAGTTTGGCACAACATTGTGGGCCGAAGGGCCTGTATTGTGCTGGACTGTTCTATGTTCTTTGATGGCAGGGTTGTGTGCAACCAAATGAATGAATTAGGTTTTATTTTGAAAAGCTAATGCAAGTGGAAAGGACTAAATGGCCTCTTCTGTGGTGAATTATTCTGACTCTAAGTATTAACACTTTTAGTTCCAAAACTGGGTGGCACGGCTAGTAGATCTACTGCCTCCCAGCTCCAGTACCTGGGTTCAATCCTAACATCTGGTGCTGTCTTTGTGGAGCTTTCCACTTCCCTTCAACCATTCAGTTCTTGAGCCAACCAGTACAACCATATTCACCACAGTAATATCAACACTATGACCACTTTGATCACTTTGCACTAAAATGGACTTTGTTCTTTTTTTGTTCCAATTGTGTTCTCTCTGGTAAAAATTCAGTATAATTTGTGTTCAATTTATGTTTTTATTGTGAATGCTGCTTATCTGATACTATGTACCCGTGATGCTCTGGAAGCAAGTTTTTCATTGCACCTGTACATACATGTACTCATGTACATGACAATAAACTCAACTTTGACTTTGCACATACTCTCTGTGACCATACGAGTTTCCTCCTAAATCCCAAAGTTGGTAGGTTAATTGGCCATGTTAAATTGCCCATAATGTGTAGGTGAGTGGTAGAATTTGGGGGATGGGAATGTGGCAAGAATCAAATGGGATTAGTGTGGGATTAGTGTCAATGGGTGGTTGATGATTGGTGCAAACTCAGTAGGCAGAAGGGCCTGTTTTTGTCTATGACTCTATGAGCAAGACTTAAAATATAGGACAAATGGGATTTCATCACATTCCTGATTTGGTTTAATTGTATTAAAGAATTGTAACTGAAATTTAAAAGAACCATTCATTTATGTTAAGTGTCATCTATTTGGCATAGTGCAAGTTAAAGACTAGTGTGGGAAGAAGAACAGGATTTTATCAATATTTAAGAAATGTTTATGTCAAGAATTTTTTAAATATTCTTTCATCAAATGAAATGCATTAATTATGCCTTTATTTTCAATTCAGATAGAACCAGCAGGTATACAGTAATAAGAATGAAAGTGGAAATATTTGTCAGTACCTAAATAAGTAGCTAACTGGAAGGTTCTACCAGTCTGTATAGGCATGATACAGAAATTTTTTCATGTATTACTCTATGATTATATTCAGCAAAATAAAGCATTGTTTAAGCATCTCCAGAAATTCAGAGAAAAGTTCCTCTCTAAATTTTCTAGCAGCCATGATAATATTCATCAGTTAAGCCCACAAAGATTTACAGTTCACAGTAATAACTGGGGGAGTTGTGCTTTGGGCCCTCCAATTTTTGATTTCAAAACATAAAACTGCCCTGAGTACACCTTGCTATTGGCAATCTCTCATTCAGAGGTTGACATAGAAGGAAGCCATTTGGCCCATCGAGTTTATGCTGGTTTTCAGAGCAATCCCATTACCCCACTTATTTCCCTGTTACCTATTCTATCACACATACCCATCAAATCCACTCACATTTTCCTATCACTCACCTACACTAGAGGTAAATTAACCTATCAGCTCCTCAACTTTGGGATGTGGGAGGAAACAGGATCATCTGGCAGAAGAACATGCAAACTATGTACATAAAGCACTGGATTTACTGGAATGTGGAAAGTGAAAAAAAACACAGTTGTTATGTTCAGGTGGAGAATATTATTCCAAATTAGAGTCATGGCATATTATTCAGCATTACCAGAGGAACTTGTGCTACAAGTGAGAAGTGCTTTTGGCAAAATAATGTCCTGCTTTCTCCAACAATGATGCCCTACATTTTAATGAGTAAACAATGCCTTTTTTTAAAAGAATGAACAAGAGAACATAATCTGCCCCTGAATGGAAGTAATAAACCAGATTTACCTCATCTCCACTGTATTGTTTTAAACAATGTAAAAGGCGGCAACTATTGGACAACCAAAATGATGTCATTTCAAAGTCATCATTGTGTTTCTGTAAAAGAAAATAGAAAAAATTAAACATCAGAGCAGTTTAATATACAGCAAAAACCACTGGCATATTGGAATATTTTAAAAACAAAATACTTTTGGTTTCCTTCTTGGTTCATTGTGAAACTTAACTGCTGAGATCAGGAAGGTCACAGTGTGCATTGAATTAGCTGACTTGGCTAGGAAGGCAGCTGGAAAACTAACTGGCCGCTGTGCCTGTGCAGCACGGATGGAAACACAGATAAACCAAGGTTCCTGCTGTCCTGCTAGCTATCTAGTGACTCCCATGAGAAATGATCCCTCTGACAATGGGAGTATTGTCGACCATAACATTCCTTAACTAACAAGCATTCTATTCCTTATTACATTCAACTGAAAATTATTTGAGTGGGTGGCCAGGGCCCATTAGGAGAAGACAAGAAAGGCTGAATCTTATTTTTTTTTACACAAATATATCATGGTCCAATAAACTTTATGTAATTGTTAAATAATCAGATGCTCACTCAGCTGTGACATAACTCTCAAAGTATTCGGTGGCTGGATTGAAGAAGCTAATCCTTTACCTTTAATACTTTTTTTATGCCATTGATAGTTCCAGTGAGAAGTGACTGGACCTTCTGGTCATCATTTATGTAATCTGCATGTCTAAGGCACATGAAGAGGATGTATGCTGGCAGGCCTGGTACTGTGGCAGAGACTGCTTGGGGCTTCAGGTCTACAAATAGGTGGAAAAGAACAAAAACAGTACAATCAGCAATTGAGCAACGAGTCTACTGGCAAAAAAGTTGAGAGGAATTAACTTGTTCATTCCGGTAACTCCAAATAAAAATAAAAACAGAAAATGCTGGAAATACTCCTTTCCATAGCTTCCAACTTTGTAGTGTTCCAGCCCCATGTAGCTTGCGTCTATCTCCTGTCCAACATTCACAAGCAGGACTCTCTAGGCAGACCCATTGTTTTAGCCAGTTCTTGCCTCACCAAACATATTTCTTCCTACCTTGACTCCATTCTTCCTTCCCTGGTCCTATCCTTTCTCAGGTACATTCATGATGTTTCAGATACCTTCTGCCACTTCGATAATTTCCAATTCTCTGGTCCCAACAGGCTCATCTTTACCATGGATGTACAATCCCTCTGCAAATCCATCCCACAGGAGGGACTGAAGGCCCTCTGCTTCTTCCTCGAACAGAGTCCTACCCAGTGCTCCTCCACCAACACAGTTGCTCACCTGGCTGAGCACATCATCGCATTGAACTTTCAACTCCACTCACTTTCTTCAAATTAAAGATTTAGCTATGGAAACTCACACAGGCCCAAGCCATGCTTGTCATTCGGTGGGACAAGTGGAATGGTCGATGTTTCAGTCTTACCTTGGCCCCATTCTCAACTATATCTCATCGAGGACTACCTAGTTGCTGCTTCCTGTATTCACAGCCTCAAAAGTTTCATTAATTTTGCTGCCAATTTCCACCCTACTCTCACCTTCACATGCTCCATCTATGACCCTTTCTTTTCTGGAACTCTGTCTCTATTTCAGGAAATTGCCAACTACATTCATTGCAAGCCCACCAACTCCCACAGCTACCTTGACAATACTTTCTCCCACCCTGCCTCCTGCAAGGACTTTTTTGTTCTCCCATTATTTGCTCTGATGATGAGACTTTCTGCACAGGTGCCTCTGAAATGTCTTCCTTCTTCCTGAACGATGGCTTTCCCTCTACCATAGTGGACAGACTCCTTAACTGCATCTCATCTATTTCTCTTACCTCTCATCTCACACCCTCCTGGAGAAAGCAAGTTCAGAGATACCCTGGTCCTCACTTTCCACCCCACAACTCATTCTTCACAATTTCTGCCAGCTCCAACAAGATTCCACTACCAGAAACATATTCCCCTCCTCTCTACTTTTAGGATCCATTCTTTTTGTTGTTTCCTGCTTGCTCTTCCTTCCCCACCAACCACTCCCCATCCGGTGGCACAGTCCCATGCAGCTGCAGGGAAAGTGCAATACCTGTCCTTTTATCTCTGCCATTCCCGCTATTCAGGGACCCAGTCTTTCCAGATAAAAAAGTGATTCACTTGCACTTCTTCCAATCCAATGCATTTCCATTGATTTCTTTTATTCACCTTACTTTCTTAAACAGCAAATTTCATACAATGAAGTTTATCGTCTGAAAATGAACTTTTTTTTATTAAATGGAGGACAAAATGTGCACATCACTAATAATACCAGCTTTTAATTTCCACCTGTAACTACCCCTGAGTTTGGCGGTGAACCACTTTCCCGAAACATTGCATGACCTGTTATGAAGTTGTTGGTGAAATCCATTTTTTACTCAGACATTATATTCTTTTGCACTAATGAAGTGTTGAAAATATGATTTTGTTCTGTAGCAGCCCCTTTTGGCAGAACTCATTACATGGTACTATTCCTGCACAGACTTGTTCACTAAAGCATCTCCTGGGACTTACAGAGCCCCATTCAGAACAGAACCTAATTAATCCATCTTCCCAAGCTGATTCTCTGCATGTTTACCAGGTCAAAGATCTTCCATTTTAACAACATACCTGTGATGAGGTTACGGATAAGTAGAGGTTCATCCTCCTTACAATATTCCAGCATTCCCTGGAACTCCTTCTCCTTCCGTTGCACAGTGACCTGTCTGGTTAGTTGTTCTCGTCTTGGTTCCTTCTGTACTGTGCTCCGGGCTAATAACATTCAGACACCACATTAGGTTAGAGAGCTCAAAAGAAAAATTATTAAAAAGCATAACAGTTTAAAAATGTAAAAAAATAAGAAATGTACATACACAATAAAAATAAGCAAAACTCTTTCCTGCTACTGTGAGGGCAAGAGAGGAAAACATACATAATGCAATCCGATGTCATGATGCTAAAAGCATGGAAACAAGCCTGAATTTGGTAAAAAAATGCCAAATACAAAAAATGCTTCCTTTGTGACATCAACTCTATTTCTCAACAATGATAAATAAAACCACTTCTCTATATTCTAACTTCAGATTGATCTCAACCTCATTTACCACCTCTTCAAATTTCTTCCAAATGTTATCTACAAAGGTTACAGACCAAGAGCCACCTGAAATTTCCTTTTTTTTAAATGCTTATTCTTCAAGGACAAGTTTGAACAGTTTGAAAGCAAGCTGCTAAGCTCAATTCTGTTCTTCCCCAATATCCTCATTCACACTTTTACCCTCAACATCAAAATATCAGATCTCTGCACAGGCAGCAAGAACAAACAGCAGGGTTGAAATCTGGATCAGTTTCTTCATGTGGCTCAAAAATAGACAGTGTCTGCTTTTCCTACAGTGAGATCAGTGGAAACCGTAGGTTTAAGATTCCATATGTCGTGCTGCATAAATAAAAGTTTAACTTTAAAAAGTTTCAATACAAAAAAAAATTCCAATTCAGATTAGAACTTGTTAATATGACATTTTAGAGAAGATGCATTAAACTTTAGACCAGATAGCAAACCTGGAACTTTTTCAAATAAAATATTTCAAGTCTTTTTCTCATATCAGAATATAACATCCATTTGGACATTTACATACACTGTTTGACACAGTGATAAGCTCACATTTGTACTCCCAACTTCTGATAGGTACCATTCACCCAACAATTGAAAAGCAGAAATAGAATCCAATTCCCACCACTCCCCCCCCCCCCACCACGTCCACCACCCACCCCCCCCCCCCCCCCCCGACAAATGGATCATCTTGGTTAAATCTAAGATAGAAACTTCCTAAACTAAATTATACCTTCAAGCTCTTGAACTTTTTTCATGTGAATCTTGAGCTGCTTCTTTAGTTTCTTCTCATTCTTCTCCTGTTTCTCCACCAGCTCTTTAAGGTCCTAGAACAGAAAATGAAAACAATTTGGAGGGAACAACACTTGTTTGACTGAGCTGATTGTACTCACAGGGTATACTGTGACATGGTAGGTATTTTAAGAGATAACACAATTCTGTGTGGTGTTTGACCCTTCAAGTAATTGAAATGTCTTGTAGGATTCCAACAAGTATAGGGAGTATAATGCAAGAATGAGGGTTAGAGGAAGAAATTTTTCAGTTTATTTACCTGTCTTCATACTATTTATGATTACAGGGTTTTTCCTTCCAGGAAAAAAATCATATATTTTACTAGTTTATTCTAATATTGTCTAGTTTATTCTACTCCTTAATTTAGATTTGAACAAATATTGTGCGGTTAATTTTTCCATTCCTATTACAATCATGCATTTTGTACGATTTCCTCTCAAGCACCATTTTCTTCAAAAGCCTGATTTGTTTATAAGAAAAACTCCTCCCTTGTTATTCTTATATTAGCAATCAACTGTCTTCCTCATCTTTGTCCTGCCTCTGGTGCTCAAGCATCCAGTAAGAATTAGGATATGGGCAACAGAGCTTTGGATGGGCTCAAATATTAGAAGACTTTGATTTTATTGGAAGATACAAAGTGGGAAGCCAGTCTTTAGCTTTTTAAACTTAAGGTGCTTTGGGACAGGCAATCCCAGAAGGTAATAAATGCAAAGATGAAGGATTATGCAGACATTAGGCCAAGGTGGGGGAGGACTTGGATCATTATGGAGATGGAAATAGTCCATCTTAGTGATGGTGCAGATATGTCATCCACCGCCTCATGGGCAAATAATAACATTGTCTGGTTCACGTAGTTGTTAGGAAATGAAGTTTGTGATAGGGACAACATCTTAAGAAACCCCTACTTCTGTTCATCCGGAACCAGACAGACAGAGCCTGGTAAAAAGGAAAAATTAAGGGATCAGGAGAGGTGATGGTCAGGTGAGATATAGGAGCTGAATTAGGCCATTCGGCCCATCGAGTCTGCTCTGCCATTCAATCATGGCTGACTTTTTCATCCCCATTCTCCCACCTTCTCCACATAACCCTTAACCCCCTCTACCAATCAAGAACCTATCAATCTCTGCCTTAACTACACTCAATGACTTGGCCTCCACAGCCCTCTGTGGCAACAAATTCCATGGTGAGGTGGAATGCGTTGAAGTACTCATTATTAGAATTTACAAAGGTATTGAGCCAAGGGTTTCAGGAGGAGATGAGGTGAACAATGTCAGAGGAGGATGGTATTATCAACCGTGCCGAAGTCAGTCAGGATGAGAGGGACAGAGAGACAATCACACAGTATTCATTAGTGACCTTGAGAAGAGTTATTTTATTATTGCTGCAGAAGCAGAAACCTGACCAGATGGAGTCAAACAAGGAAACCGTGGAAAGATGGGAACTAACTTGGAGGGTTTAATATGGTAAAAATATTCAGCAGAAATTTTGGTCTTATCAACTTTATCTGTCCGTCTTCATGTTAAGAAATATCCAGTTTCCACTTGATAACTGTCTACTGAAACACTGGAATAACGACCTTACTCCTTGCAGCATCAGAGGTGAAGAGCTGCAAAACAGCCCATTGCAGAGTTCTAATAAAAATGGCCATAAAGAAAGGTATTTGTTGGATTTATGCACAGGGCAGAAGGTTAACAAGTTAAGCTTAAGTATAAAGATAGCAGCTTAATTAACAACAGCGCAGTCTGGAGTCCCTACTACTCCTGTGTAGTTACATGTCTGAATATCTCTGAAGTGATTAACAATCTTACCAGGTTCTCATTGGTGAGACGCGTAATCTCCTGTTGTATGTTATATTCAATACGTGCATCTGGAGACATCTGAAGTGTCTGTGTGAGGACTTGTTGCTGCTTTTCCATCTCCTCCTTCATAGCCTCAATCTGTGCTTGCAGTCTTTCTACCTCTTCCTCGTGTTGCTTGATCTGAGACTGCAATTGTGCCTCCAGCAGCCTGTGGTGCAAGAACATCAAGTTAAAAAATGTCAGCTGGAAGGGTTGGTTCCTATATTTAGTTAAGGTAAGATATGGAAAGATTTGTCTTTCACTATAGCACTCTTTAGCTGGGGGCAGCACTAGTGGTTACTGTTCATGTTACTGGATTATACAACCAATTCAAAGCACATAGGTTAACCAGGCCTAGGTTAAAGTAAGGCTGAATCATTTACTGTGGTCGATTATATCCTCACACTCAGTAATGCTGCATGGGCAAATAAAACTTTTCTCTTAGAGATACCGACTGCAGAGACAGCAAATAATTGAGATGCAATTAAAATATGATTTCTCGCATTTCTTCACTACACATCATACCCCTGTGAAGACAACAGTAAAGTGACCAGATCACACTTGTCATCAGTGTGTCCTTCTGATGATTAACTCCTTCCCTCCCTCTTCTGAGGCACAGAGGACATCTGAGAACATTGGCTCACACTTTGACTTGGGTCTGCCAAGTAGAATGTGGAGACCATTTTAAAAATATATAAAATTTAAAAACTTATAAAAAATATTAAAAAAATATATTTGATATTCCTTAATTACTCAAGCTATTGGCACCTGGTTACCCAATGGTTCCAAGCTGGTATCTTCCACCCAATCCTCTTCAAATTTATTTTTCTAAAAGGCTTTCAAGACTGTTCAACAACTAGAGCCCACATTACAGTAACTTGCCCAAGCAGTCAGCCAAGACAACTCCGAAGACAATTTGTATCAATGCACAATCATATTGCAGTAGTTATCTTGGCCAACACTAGTTCTGCAAATGCACGTTATCTATCAGAGTTCACAGGATAGCATGTACTCTTCCTTTACTTAAGCTAAATCAGAACAGCCAAGTCCCTCACTAAGAATTGCACTTACAAATGCAGTCCTTGGCAAATTACAGATTTTAATATTTGAAGAATTTCTACATATCTCTGAAATAATGTACTATTAATAACATTGTGAACCTTAACCTTTGTTTTATTGAAAAACCAAATTGCAAAATATGATCTTCCAATTGCATGGACAAATCATCATTAAATCAGGTTATTTCTATATAATTGTCTGACTCTACATCTGCTGACCTCATCTGCTGCTGAAATCCTCATCAATACCTTTGTTAAGTCTAATCATGAATATTTCAACACATTCCTGGCTAGCCTACCACTTTTCATAAACCGGAGAGCATTCAAAACTCTTCTCAGCTCCTGATTCATACCTGGCTCTTTTCTTCTGTGCTTGCTGATCTGCATTGCTTCTGGTTAAGCAATACATTGAATTTAAATTTGCTACGTTGCTTTTAAATCCCTCTGTGGCTTTGGCCCCCACTATCTTTGTAATCTCTTTCAACCTACATCTGTCCAGTTTTGGTCTCTTGAGCAATCCCGATTTTAAATTGTTCCTCAGCTGGCAGCTATGCTCATTTGCTAGACATGCCAGTATGTAGTTTGATATTAAGTGCTATTTCTTCATACCCTTGTGAAACATCTTGGTGTTTTATTCCCTTAAAAACACCATGTAAGTACCAATTGCTGTTGACCCACAAATACCAAACTTGAACTCCTCCTAACAGGTTTTATCATTATTCAAAACGAAGGCAAGCAAAGGTTTGACCTGGCAACTTCCTTTAGGCCTTGATATGCCAGGCCAAGCTCTCCATCTTCATTGAGGTAGCGCCAGTCCTCAGCCTGGCTGCAAGTGTATGACAGGTGAAAGGAAGCAAGAACAGAAAAAAGAGAAAGGAGCAAAAGTGTCATTCAGAAAAAGAAAAATCAATGTTAACACAGAAAGTAAGAATAGGTATCAACATTTCAGACATTTCTCCAAGTTATAATAACTTAGAAACCCCAGAAAGTAAGGCCAATGAAAGTGGAATTGGTAGGTCTCACTCAAACAGCCATAGTAAATTATGGAGATTGTGCTGATATGTCCTATATCCATCCTCTACCTGCATTAGTGCCAAAACAAGAAGATGCACTGTCCTTGTGCCTGTACATGCATGATTATTAAGCTCAGAGGTGATCAAGTACCAAGGAATGAAATATTTATCACATTGCAGAAAGCAATTTCAGTTCAAGTAAATCACAGTCCAGAACAAAGCAAGTTACTCCAATCTACGCACCTACTTAAGTTACAATTCAGCTAAACTCAGAAAGATGAGATTTCTTTTGACTGTCACAACTTGTATTATAAATTAGAAGACATTTTAATAAAGTCAGGCAATCTGCGTGGCTTCCTGCAGCCACAAACAGTTAGGTACATTATTTTAAAGGGAGTATTATTGGATTTAATAGCCTCCTCTCAAGAATAGTCAGCTTTTTTAAAAATCCCTTTAACATCCCATCAGTGATTCAGCGAAAATATATGGGATCAAGAAGTTTTCATATGGATAGTGCTGTTAGCTAATTTTCCCTGAGGTACTGATAGAAGTAATAGGAGTATTACAGTCGCCACAGATTTGTTGATAGAGTAAAATAAAATCAGTTTTTATTTATGACCCTGATTATTATCCAATGAGCTGGGTTAGAGTGAATGTGTGAATCAGGTAATTTATGTGTTATGAGATGTCATACAAAATAGAATATGAACTGGTTCTAAGATCTGAAATCCAATGCAATTAAGGGAGCACTGCAGCAAACAGAACCATCTTTTATTCCATCAATCTGAACTTTATTCACTCCTGAAACTTGTGTGAAAAGGGTAAAACTGTTCTGTACTGGATCAGGCTGAAGATAACTGCCTTCATACTATTTCGTTTGTGATAAATTCATTTATAAAGATGTGTCCATAAAATAGGTAAATCTAGGGCCTTCACAGGAAATAATAGACTTGAGCTGGGAGATGATTTACAGGTAAAACAAACCTACCTGTTTGTCTCACATATACCATTGTAAGCCTCAATGGCATCATCTTTATCTGTGTTTTCATCACTTCTTTTCCACTCATATTTCTCAGTCATGTTATCCTGCAATAGGAAAAGCAAATTATCTATCTGACATGTCCAAATGTGATTTCTAATTCAGCAAAAATGTGAATTCCACGTGGAACACCAGAGAAATGAACAGAAATCCCAACATTGTGGACCCATGATGCCCATAAATGGATGACAGCAAGCATAAACTCCCCTTCCAACCATTGACCCAATTTTTCAATCTCACTAGAGAAAACCCTGCATTTACAAATTCTGCAGTTCTGTGACTCCCAAAGGCAATCACGTAAAACTACAGTATATTCATTTCTCCAATGTTAAACACTGGTCTGCTCTCTTAAGTCAATATTGTCCTCAGCCCTCCCGTTGCCACATTCAGTAAACAACATTACCATGCTTTTTGCTTCCTCCTTCTGCTGAGCAGCTTTGACAATTTGAGTTCTCAGCATGAGGACCTCCTCCTTGCGCACCTCTAGTTCCTCATTGGCCGCCTTCAGCTGATGTAGAAGTACACTGTAAACATCTTCTGATTCATTAGTTGGGTGCTCCATAGCTGACTTTTCTGCTATAGCTTTCCTCAGCTCATTGAGTTCATTCTTCAGCTTCTTGTTTTCAGATTCCAGCTCATGTCGCTGTAAAATGATAAGGAATTGGAAAATGTCTGTGCAATGGATTATTTCAATTACTGTTTACCATTTTATTAGTGTTTTTCTTGTTAGGTAAATTACATATTTCAAAATGGAGTAATACATTTCTGAAAGCAAATATTTTCAGATGCTTAAAATATCAAATATAAACTAAAAGCACTGGAAACATTCAGCAGATCAGGCAGCATCAATGGACATAGCAATTGAGTTTTCATTTCAGGTCACAGACCTTTTATCAGAACTAGAAGAAGTTAGAAATCAAAAATGTTTTAAGTTGCAAAGTATAGGGGGAGTTGAGAGATTTTTGTAAGGCAAGTGTGTTAACCATAGAACAATACAGCACAATACAGGCCCTTCAGCCCACAATGTTGTGCCGACCTTCAAACCACTCCTAAGACTATCTAACCCCTTCCTCCCACATATCCCTCTATCTTAAATTCCTCCATATGCTTATCTAGTAATCTCTTGAACTTGACCAACATATCAGCCTCCACCACCACCCCAGGCAGCGCATTCCATGCACCAATCACTCTCTGGGTGAAAAACCTCCCTCTGACATCTCCCTTGAACTTCCCACCCATTACTTTAAAGCCATGCCCTCTTGTATTGAGTATTTGTGCCCAGGGAAAGAGGCACTGGCTGTCCACTCTATCTATTCCTCTTAATATTTTGTATACCTCTATCATGTCTCCCCTCATCCTCCTTCTCTCCAAAGAGTAAAGCCCTAGCTCCCTTCGTCTCTCCTCATAATGCATACTCTCTAAACCAGGCAGCATCCTGGTAAATCTCCTCTGCACCCTTTCCAATGCTTCCACATCCTTCCTATAATGAGATGACCAGAACTGAACACAGTACTCCAAGTGTGGTCTAACCAGAGTTTTGTAAAGCTGCATCATTACTTCGCAGCTCTTAAACTCGATCCCATGACTTATGAAAGCTAACATCCCTTAAGCTTTCTTAACTACCCTATCCACCTGTGTGGCAACTTTCAGTGATCTGTGGATATGAACCCCCAGATCCCTCTGCTCCTCTACACTGCCCAGAATCCTGCCATTTACCTTGTATTCCGCCTTGGAGTTTGTCCTTCCAAAGTGTACCACTTCACACTTCTCCAGATTGAACTCCATCTGCCACTTGTCAGCCCAACTCTGCATCCTATCAATATCCCTCTGTAAGCTTCGACAGCCCCCCCACACTATCCACAACACCACCGATCTTTATGTCATCTGCAAACTTGCCAACCCACCCTTCCACCCCCTCATCTAAGTCATTAATAAATATCACAAAAAGTAGAGGTCCCAGAACTGATCCCTGTGGGACACCACTAGTCACAGCCCTCCAATCCAAATGCACTCCCTCCACCACAACACTGTTTTCTACAGGCAAGCCAATTCTGAATCCACATGGCCAAGCCTCCCTGGATCCCTTGGCCTCTGACCTTCTGAGGAAGCCTACCATGTGGAACCTTGTCAAACGCCTTACTAAGATCCAGGTAGACCACATCTACTGCACTACCCTCATCAATCTTCCTGGTCACCTCCTCAAAGAACCCTATCAGGCTAGTGTGGCAAAATCTTCCCTTCACAAATCCATGCTGGCTGTCTCTAATCAGTCCATGATTCTCTAAATGATCATAGATCCTATCTCTTAGAATCCTTTCTAGCAGCTTATCCACCACAGACGTAAGGCTCACTGGTCTGTAATTTCCTGGACTATTCCTACTACCTTTTTTGAATAAGGGGACAACATTCGCCACCCTCTAATCCTCCGGTACCATCCCCATGGACAACAAGGACTCAAAGATCCTAGCCAATGGTTCAGCAATTTCCTCCCTTGCCTTACGAAGTAGCCTGGGGAATATTCCATCAGGCCCCAGGGACTTATCTGTCCTAGTATTTTCTAACAGCTCCAACACATCCTCTCTCTTGATATCTACATACTCTAGAACATTACCCTTACCAACACTGTCCTCAGCGTCATAAAGGCCCCTCTCCTTGGTGAATACTGAAGAGAAGTAGTCATTGAGAACCTCACCCACTTCCACAGCTTCCAGGCACATCTTCCCACCTTTGTCTCTAATCAGACCTACCTTTACTCTCCTCATCCTTCTGCTCTTCACGTACGAGAAAAAAGCCTTGGGATTCTCCTTAACCCTACTCGCCAAAGCCTTTTCATGTCCCCTTCTTGCTCTCCTCAGCCACTTCTTAAGTTCCCTCCTTGCTACTCTATATTTCTCATGAGCCCTGTCTGATCCTTGCCGCTTACACCTTATGTATGCTGCCTTCTTCTTCCTAACTAGTTGTTCCACCTCTCGTCACCCATAGTTCCTTCACCCTGCCATTCCTTCTCTGCCTCACCGGGACAAATTTATCCCTAACATCCTGCAAGAGATCCCTGAATATCGACCACATCTCCATAGTACATTTCCCTTCAAAAATGTCATCCCAATTTACACTCCCAAGTTCTCGCCTTATAGCCTCATAATTTGCCTTTCCCCAATTAAGTATCTTCCTGTCCTCTTTGCTCCTATCCCTGTCCATGACAATTCTAAAGGTTATGGAGCAGTGGGCGCTGTCCCCCAAATGCTCACCCACCGATAGATCTGTCACCTGACCCGGTTCATTACCTAAAACTAGATCTAATATGGCATTCCCTCTAGTCGGCCTGTCAACATACTGTGATAACAATCCGTCCTGGACAAACTCTGCCCCATCTGAACCTTTGGCACTAAGCAGGTACCAATCAATATTTGGGAAGTTGAAGTCTCCCACTATAATAACCCTGTTATTTTCACATCTTTCCAAAATCTGCCTCCCAATCTGTTCCTCAGTATCCTTGCTGCTACCAGGGGGCCTATAGAATACTCCCAGTAGAGTAACTGCTCCTTTCTTGTTCCTAACTTCCACCCATATTGAGGATCCTTCTACATTATCCACACTTTCTGCCGCTGTAATAGTGTCTCTGACCAGTATCGCCACCCCTCCCCCTCTTCTCCCCCTCTCCCTATCCCTTTTAAAACACTGAAAACCATGAATATTCAATATCCATTCCTGCCCTGATGTCAGCCATGTCTCTGTGATAGCCACAATGTTGTAGTCCCATGTACTTATCCAAGCTCTCAGCTCTAGCCCTAGTTAAGGACTAGATTAGGTTCAAGAGTTATTGCCACTCCCTATGTCTGCAATCTACTCTACTCCTATGATGTACCAATCAATTCACCCTCTATTTCTAGCCTCTTGATCATCCCCAAATTTAAATGTTCTACCTTCAGCTGCCAAGGCCCTGAAACCCAAAGCCTAGAATTTTCTCCTGAAATCTTCCTCCTCTCTTCCTTCTTTTGAGATTCTCCTTGAGGCCGCTGCCTTTAACCAAGTTTTTGATCATCAGCCATAATGTGGCTCAGCATCAATTTATGGAGACACGAGAGACTCTGGATGTTGGAAACCTGGAGCAACACACAAAGGACCTGGAGGAACTCAGCGGGTCAGGCACCGTCTATGGAGGGAAATGGACAGTCGAGTCTAGGTTATTTTGGGTCAAGTCCCTTCATAAGAACATAAGAAATAGGGACAGGAGTAGAACATCTGGCCCGTCGAGCATGCTCTGCCATTCAATATGATCATGGCTGATCTGGCCAAGGACTCAGATCCACCTACCCGCCTTTTCTCCATAAGCCTTAATCCCTCTATTATGCAAAAATCTATCAGTGTCTTAAATATATTTAATGATATATTTACTGCTTTAATGATATATCTACTGCTTCCCTGGGCAGAGAGTTCCATAGATTCACTACTCTCTGGGAAAAGCAGTTCCTCCTCATCTCCGTCCTAAATTTACTCCCCTGAATCTTGAGGCCATGTCCCCCAGTTCCAGTCTCAACTACCGGTGGAAACAACTTTACTGCCTCTCTCTATCCCTTCCATGATTTTATATGTTTCTATAAGATCCCCTCTCATTCTTTGGAATTCCAGCAAGTATAGTCCCAGGCGACTCAACCTCTCTTCATAGGCTAAGCCCCTCATCTCCGGAATCAACCTGGTGAACCTCCTCTGCACCACCTCCAAAGGCTAATACATCTTTCCTCAAGGAAGGAGACCAGAACTGCATGCAGTACTCCAGGTGTGGAGTTGTACAGTTGCAGTTGCAGCATAAGCTCCCTGTTCTTAAATTCAATCCCTCTAGCAATGAAGGCTAACATTCCATTTGCCTTCTTGATAACCCATTGCACCTGCAAACCAACCTTTTGCGATTCATGCACAAGCACTCCCAACTCCCTCTGCACAACAGCCTGCTGCAATCTTTCACCGTTTGAATAGTACTCTGATCTTCTAATTTTCCTTCCAAAATGGATGACCTTGTAGCGACTCACCGCACCGGCATCAAACCGGCTACCGACATCACGAACGTCGTCGGAGGCCCCGATCCAAGATGGTGCGGGGCCCTCCTTCTTCCCCATCATCAGGCTGGGAAAGCCCATGCGTGACGTCAGCACAGGAAATTTTCAGATATTAAAGGCACACCGCGCCCCTGTCATTCATTCGACTGGATTTCAAACCAGTGACTCTGCGTCCTCATTTCGTAGTGTGTAGCTAGCCGCTACAACCTCACATTTACCAATATTGTACTCCATCTGCCAGACCCTTGACTACTCTCCTAACCTATCTTTATCTCTCTGCAGACTCTCTGCATCCTCTGCACAATTTGCTTTTCCACTCAATTTAGTGTCATCAGCAAACTTGGATACGCTGCACTTGGTCCCCTCTTCCAAATCGTTAAAGTATATTGTGAACAGTTGCGGGCCCAGCACCAACCCTTGCAGCACCCCGCTCACCACTGATTGCCAGCCAGAGAAACACCCATTTATCCCAACTCTTTGCCTTCTATTGGCTAACAAATCCTCTTTCCATGCTAATACATTACCCCCAACTCCATGCATCCTTATCTTATGGACAAGTCGTTTATGCGGCGCCTTAAGATAAAATATCTCACCTTAAGATATTTATTTATTATCGAACGCCTTCTGGAAATCCAAGTATACAACATCCACCTGTTCCCCTCTATCCACTGCACTCATTATATCCTCAAAGAACTCTAGTATGTTTGTCAAACAGGACCTGCCCTTCCTGAATCCGTACTGTGTCTGCCTGATGGAACCACTTCTATCTAGAACCACTTCTTCCAGTCCTGATGAAGGGTCTCAACCTGAAACGTCAACTGTCCATTTCTCTCCATAGATGCTGTCTGAGCCACTGAGTTCTTCCAGCTCCTTTGTGTGTTGCTCCAGCATCAATATATATTTGATAATGCTCTTGCAGAGGTGCCTTAAGCTTGTTTGCCACATTAAAGGTATTAAATGAGGTTGTCATGATAGAAGAAATTAAGAGTAAAATCAACCATGATCTTAGTGATCGGTAGAACATCTCATAGGCTAACACAACCTGGACATTTTCTACAGCTCTGCATTTCACTCAGCATTTTCTCACTCTCTAACTGTCCCCATTAACACATTAATAAAATGGTTTTGACAACAGCTTATCACCACAGCAACCCTATTCTCCCCTCCCCCACCAATCAGAGATATTCCCTTTGCTCTGTCCATCCCTCCTCCACCCCCTCTGCAACTTCAACCTACTTGTTCTCTCACATTTCCAGTTTTGATGAAAGGTCTTTGACACGGAACATTAACTCTGTTTCTCTTTCTACAGATGCTGCCTGCTCTGCACGGTGTTTCTACCATTTTCTGCTTTAACAAAGAACTCAACTTCTGCAATAAACCTGAGCTGTTACCCGTGGGCCAAACCCCAAGAAACACGTTCTATCTTCAGCAGAGGTAATATTATAAAAAGACTAAGATGTAGCGTTGTTATCTGGAAAAGAGCTTGAGAGCATGTTCCTCTGTACTTAAAAGTATGTGAATAGTGACTAATAATTTTTCTCACTTCCTACAGAGTACTTATTAACCTTCTCCACCGTCATCAGCTTT